>NC_041218.1:49271170-49287822 GCF_002837175.3 Physeter macrocephalus
AGGCTCAGCGACCATGGCTCACGGGCCCAGCCGCTCCGCGGCATGTGGGATCTTCCCGGATCGGGGCACGAACCCGTGTCCCCTGCATCGGCAGGCGGATTCTCAACCACTGCACCACCAGGGAAGCCCAAGAATTTTTTTAAAAGCAAAGTTTCATTACTTTCATATTTATACCTGAACTACTAGCTACACTTTGTGCAAAGCGGAGATTTTCTTCTCAGGACGACTTTAATGAATCCGCAGGGATTTTAATTAGCACATCAATTACTTCAGAGCTACCATGGGGCAAATTTTGTGGGGCAGGCAAACTTTGATTTGGAAATCCACCCCCATCGCCCCTTTCATTGCCCCCTCTTCCTTCTCAGGGCTCTTTACCCCATGCCCTCCCCAGGACGGCTGTCCCAACTCCAGTCTCACATGGCCTTGATCACAGCTGGCTATGACAGATGGAAATGGTTCTAATAAGTTAATTCCAGGGGTTAGATAATGAGGGCTTAAGGGGTTTTCCTTGCCAGAGGGAATTTACATTTAAAAAAGGGAAGTCTTGGGAAGCAATGCCCAGCATGTGTAAGGTAATCCATAAATGTTATCTCCATTCCCTTGAAGAACCGAAGTTATGAGACTTTAAAAGTAAAGTTAGATAGAGGACAAGATAGATATTTTCAGAACAAGATATCATAGCATCCTTTGAACTCTACTGAATTCTACTCACAATGTTGTTGTGGAACTGCCAGCGAGCATCTTGCTGTTGCAAAAAGACAAGCAGAAGAGTGGACTATGGCACAGAGAGGAGCAGCCTGCGAAATCATACCAGTCCTGGGTTCGGACATCCCTTGGACTTCCTTTACTAAAGCTCCAGCTATGGCTATGTGTGATCCTTCACAAATGGGGAAGAATGGTACTTTGAAATACTAACCTATGCTCCTTTCCCCAGTATTCGAAGCTACCCCATCCTTCCCCCAATTCAGAGAGCGGGGGGGAGGGGGCGGTGTATGTGTGTACCTGTGTGCACATGCGCCCTCAGAGTACGGTTGCCATTACAGAAATGCAGAGACAGAAAAGAGACGTTGACTTTCAAAAAGGACTTTTGAAACTAGAGACAATAGTTTGAGATAAAGCATTTTTGAGTTTCAAAAACCTGGATTATCAGAATCAAAACCAGGATCCTTAAGGACTAGAGGCATAAAATTTATCCTATTATTCACAAATTTGGGAAAAACCTTTTCCAAAGGAGACACAGACCTTTCAAACAGAGAGGAGGAGAAAGCAACCTATTTAGACACTGGTGGGTGTTCCAAAGAAGGAGTCAGATAGGTAGAGTCTCCTGATAAATTTGAGGATCTGAGAGCAATCAATGGCTGTGTCTCACTCCTTAGCTGAGGTGCGCTGAAGTGGCAGATCTCGCCACGATCTCCCACACTAGCATAGTAGGACAGCAGCAGTAGACGAAGTACAGTCTGTCTAGGCAGAGAGAGCCTTAGGCACTCCTCATTCCCCAAGTCACACAGGAGAGTATTTGAAAGTCCTGAAGGAAATTACCTTGATGCCATGGTAGCCTCTAAATATACCAGCAAGTTATCCCAGAGGTGCTGATCAGAAAGGCTCGGAGACCACATTAAGTTGTGTAAATCACACAATTTATTAGATCAATTTAAAACACACAGCAAAGAGAAAGAGATGGGGTCAGGTAGAATACTTCGGAAAGGGTGTGAGCAAGATGGAAGGACCACACTACCTGAAACCTGGCTTATGCAATGCTCATAGGGCCACTCTCCCTGCCCCATCAGCCTTTCCTGCTGATGGTGTGGCTACAAGGACCAAAGATGAGGTTTGAGCAACGAGGCCTAAGATACAGAAGATGCCTGGGACCAAGACAGACACTTGTTTATAGGAGAGACACAGGGGTGTGTAGACCTGGCCAGAGTTGTGGCTCACCAGTTAGCCTGATGAGAAGCTGTGGATTTTATCTGGCAGAGGACATTTGGGGCTAGAATGGGTGTCACCAATGGCTGGCTAATTTAAGACCTCATGAATGTGGAGTGCTTCATACCTCCTGCGTATTTAGTATATTATGAAGATTAGGTGCTTCTGGTGCCCCATGTATATTGAGTGTTTCGTGAAAATTATGTGTCTCTTTGTTCTTGCCTTCCTTTTCGTCTGTGTTCAGTACACATAAGCCTCACTTACTTTATGTTTAACATGTCTCACAAGTTACTAACTTACTTCTCTGTATATTTAACACACTTAATGAGTGTTATCCCATTTCTTTTTTTTCTGTAACAGAATTGAGTATTCTCAAATATTAGAGAAAATGAATATTTACCCATTACACACATCCCTGCACACACACCACAAGGTCACAAACAATGTTTATGGGTTGACCTGCACACCAGAAGCTACAGTCACCTGAGAGACCAGTTACCAGAGACCAAATAAGAACTTAGGCATCTTGTCAAATGACAGTTGGAAGACTGAGACCCAGAGACCCTTCAGGAGTCTTGTCAAACTTAGATTCAACTGACGGGATAAAGAGAGGATGGGGGTCTGCTGAACTGACCCAGAAACCCTGGCTTTGACTGAGTTTGCCCAACATTGATTATGTTTTTCCAACCCTGGGAAGAATAGGGGCTTTGGATCTGTTCTGTTTAAGGTGGCAGATGGCTACTATATTTGACGGTGGCAATACTGAATATTTCCATCATCCAGAAAGTTCTGTGGGACAGAACTGCTCTACATATAAATTGAGTTATTGAAAAATAAAGTACATCCCTGGAACACCTAGCCTTATAGACTGACATTGTTACTTGTTATACATATAAACATTCACTACTGGGGTATCATCGACACTACTCTCTTTTTTGCTTTATTTTCTGTTTGTTTTTAGCAGATAGAAATACTCTGATTCAGCCACTTACGCTCACTTAGCTATTTTCTGTGTTCAGTGGCCTATGTTTTCAAGAGCTGCAGGAAAAGGATTCATGCAGAACAGAGTGAAACCCTGATAAAAGAAAGAGAACCATAGTATCATTTGCTAGATAAGGTCACACCTAGGGGAAAATTGAAAGACTTTTGCCTTTTTCTCTAGGTGAGATGGGAGCCATTGGAGGGTTTGAGCAGGGGAGTAGGATGATCCAATGCATGTTTTAAGAGGCTCACCCTGGCTATGTGGAGAATTAATGGGAAAGGTACAACGGTGGATAGAGAGAGACCATGTATTGCAAATAATCCAGGCTCAAATGTTGGCTGCTTGGCCCAGGGTTATGGTAACAGAGATGCTGAGAAGTGGTCTTCTGAATATACCCAAAGGGAGAGCTGGACTATTGCTAATGGATTTCAACTGGGGTAGGAGAGGAATCAGGATAAATCGAAGTGCTTTGGCCTAGGCAACTGGAAGAAGAGTGTCTCCATTTATTGAGTTGGGAAAGCCTGCCAAAGAATAAGAGTTGGCAAGGGGGAGTGTTTTGGAACATGTCAAATGTTTGAAATGACTATTCATCACGCAAGCAGAGACACTTTATAGGTAGCTGGAAGTACAAGTCAGCATTTTGTATAAAGTTGAGTGTTATCAGCCTACAGATGCCATTTAAAGCCATGAGGCTTGGATAAGATCATTTCAGGAATAAGTAGGTGAGTGTAGTTAGAGAGGAGAGGAGGTCTGAGGACTGCTCCCCGGGGCACCCAATATTTAGAGGTGGCACCAAAAAAGAGAGCTGAAAAGAAGCAATCAGCAAAGTCTGGAAATCAAGATAGTGGTGTCCTGGAAGCCAAGGGGAGAGGGTGAATGAGTAAATGATCAGCTGGGGTTGGTAGGTTGCACAGGTGTGCACCATGAATTGACCATTGAGTCTGGAAACAGAAGGCCATTGGGCCTTGAAGAGGTAGGTTTTGAACGCATGATGGGGCTGATAGCCTGATTGGAATGTGACTCAAGCTTCCTGGGATGCCTGGTCAACTCTGTGAAGTGTAAAAACACACAGAATTTAGAGCATGGAAGGAACTGATAGATGTTATTGATTTTGGTGGACCAAATGAAACAAATCTATAGAGAGATATGTTTCACAGCTGAGAGACAAGGCAAGAGAAACAGGGCAAGAAAACGAGAAAAACAAGAATTTTGTGGTATTAAATCACACTGAAAATATATCAATTATTGAGGCTTTGGAAACACTCAAGATTATTTGTGTTACTGTTAGGTGAATTTTCCTCATATTTAATTCTCTGGCATTTCCTCTTAAAACTCTTGGTTTGGGCTTCCCTGGTGGCGCGGTGGTTGCGAGTCCGCCTGCTGATGCAGGGGACACGGGTTCGTGTCCCGGTCCAGGAAGATCCCACATGCCGCGGAGCGGATAGACCCGTGAGCCATGGCCGCTGAGCCTGTGCGTCCGGAGCCTGTGCTCCGCAACGGGAGAGGCCACAACAGTGAGAGGCCCGCGTACCACAAAAAAACAAAACAAAACAAAAACAACTCTTGGTTTTTCAGATTTGCTCATAAACTGTAGCTGATACTTTAAGAGGGATCAGATTAATGAGATTAATAGAGAGTATAATCTGCCTCATTAGAAGGTTGTTGATTTTTTAAAAAAATAAACACTTTATTTGTTTGTTTGGTTGGTTTTGGCTGCGCCGCGTGGCTTGTGGGATCTTAGTTCCCCGACCAGGGATCGAACCCAGGCCCTCAGCAGTAAAAGCGCAGCGTCCTAACCACTGGACACTGCCAGGGAATTCCCAGTACTTTTTTTTAAGTACAGAAGAGTGTATAGTTAAAAGCCCCACCCTGACCACCTCATCAGAGGAAATTTCTTCTAATCATTTCTGGGTTTGGTTATTTTTACACAATAAGCTTATGTTTCATTTCAAAACTTTTGTCAGTTTAAGAGATTATCATTCAAAAGATTCAAGATCATTCAAGAGTTTGCCAAAAAGGGATGGAGACTTAATTCATTTTCATTATTCTCTTTCTCCCCTCCAAAATGTTGATGGCTGTTTCTTTAGTTCTTTGTATAAGGTACTTGGATTATCTATTTAAATAAACTTCCAAGTTTTTCATATCAACTTTAGCCATTACCTTCTGACTCACTACTTTGATAGATAAGCATATTAGGACCCTTTTAGAAGTGTTTCCAGATACACCTGATAAAAATAATTTTAAGAGCATGATCGTTTGAGGTGAAGGAGTTACTTTTACTCCCCTCCCCCAACCCAATCAATCCCCGTCCATCTCTTTATCCTTGCCTCTGTTACCTTGCTTCAAGCCACCAACCCCCACTGTCATTTCTGACCTGGATTATTGAAATAGCATCCTAAATGCTTTCCCTCAGTCCTTTCATATTTTCTAATCCAGTGGCTCTCAAATTTCAGCATGCATCAGAATCATCTAGCAGGCTCGTTCAAACATGGATTGCTGGGTCCCACTCCCAGTGTTTCTGATTCAGCAAATGTGGAGTAAAGCCTGAAAATTTGCATTTCTAACAACTTCCCAGATGAGGCCAATGCTGTTGGTCCACGGTCACACTTTGAGAACTACTCCTCTGTTACTTCTCCACACTGACACCAAACCCCTAAGCACCAGCATGAAGGATCTTTCATAATCTGACACAAATTGTGTGCTTTTTTAAACAGCTTTATTGAGATGTAATACACATACCATACAATTCACCCATTGAAGTGTACAATTCAGTTACTTTTAGTATAGTCACAGAATTGTGTATACATCACCACAATCAATTTTAGAACTGTGAAAGAAACCCTGCATACCTTAGCCATCACCTCCAATTTCCCCTATCCCCTCACCCCAGCCCAAAGCAACAATCTATTCTCTGTCTTTTTAGAGTCACCTATTCTAGACATTTCATATAATTGGAATCATACAGTATGTGGTCCTTTGTGCTTGGCTTCTTTCACTTAGCATAATGTTTTCAAGGTTCATACAATTATAGCATGTATCAGGACTTCTTTTCTTTTTATTGCTGAGCTATATTCTATTGTATAGATAAACACTTTATCCATTCGTCAGTTGATGGACATTTGGGTTGTTTCCATGTTGGGGTTATTACAAATAATGCTGCTGTGAGTGTTTGTGTACAAATTTTGAACAAGTTTGTGTGGACTTATGTTTTCATTTCTCTTGGGCAATTCCTAAGAGTGGAATTTCTGGGTCATGTGGTAATTCTATGTTTAACTTTTTGAGAAACTGACAGACTGTCTTCCAAAGGTGTTACACTGTTGTACCTTCCCAATAGCAGTGTATTTCTCCATATCCTCACCAACCCTTGTCTTTTTGAGTATAGCAATGCTAGTGGGTGTGAAGTGGTATCTTATTGTAGTTGTGATTTACATTTCCCTAATGATTAATAATGTTGAACATTTAAAATTTGCTTATTGGTTATTTCTGTAACTTCTCTGGTGAAATGTCTATTCAGATCCTTTGCCCAACTTTTAATTGGGTTATTTGTCTTTTTATTATTAGTGAGTTGTAAGAGTTCTCTGTATATTTCGGATACTATTCCTTCATCAGGTACACTATTTGCCAAAAAGTTTTCCAGAATAGGAAAACTGGGAGTCACTTTCTTAATGGTGTCCTTTGATGCATGATTTGTGTGTGTCTTATTGGTCTTAGTATCCCAAGCACTTAACACAGTGCAGGCATACAGTAGGCATCAACCTGTATTTGTCAAATGAATGAAAAAATTCAATCAATTTAGTTAATAGGCTATAGGTAAGATTCCACAATATAATAAGGAAGCATAGGATATACTAGAGCAAACAGTATCCAGACTCCTCTTCTTAGTAATAGAACCTTAATTCACATTTGGGCACACTGCCATCCCACTCTCCCTTGTAACAGTTGGCCATGTGACTAAGATCTGACTGAGATGGAAGTGGAAATAATATGTAGAACAGCTGAAATCTTCCCAAAGGGAAGAGGCCACACCAATTTGCAGCCCTTCTTTTATCCTGATGCCTGGAACTAGGATGTGATATCTGGAGCTCTAGCAGCCATCTTGGACAATGAGGAAAAAGAGGCAGAAAGCTGGAAGGGCTCCCCTGACCCTGAAGACCAATGAGTTTCATACCACCTTTTACATGAAAAATAAGTGTACTTCTAATTTTTAAGCCACTATTTTTGGAATTTCAATTATTCTAAGACTAATCTAATTCTCCCTGATTTATAAAAGGCCATACTCTTTTCATTACACTACAGGATTCAAGGCACAAAAATGCCTTTGTCATTATTGTTGAATTTAGCACACTTTGTTTTCATTCATTAGTGTTCCTTTAAGCATCCCCTGAACTTGGGGTCAATGCCAAAGTTTCCCAGTCTCTTGGAGTATTTCTGATTTATTGGAAAAGAATGGGACCTGGAGTCAGACAGTCTAATAGTCAATCCTTGCTCTGTCTCTTAATAAAACTTGTTGAGCCTCAACTTCTTGAGCCAAAGGGTCATAACAAAACCTACCTGCAGGCTAGCTAGGAAGATAAAAGGAGGCATGTAAGCATACAGAGGAGTAGGTGGCACATAGCATATAAATGCTTCTTCCTGCTCATATGCGGTCTCTCTAGAGAGCTCAGTTCAGAAATTAGTTAATTTGAGACATCCTTGGGTACTTCATGGGATCCACAGGAGACATGAGACTATGATTTAAAAGAACCTGAGCAGGATTATAAATTTTATGAGGGCAGGGGCTGTCTTATTTATTGCTATATCCCTGTTGTCAAGGGATATTGGCTGAATGAATGAATAAAAGTATGTAAGTTCCATGGCCCCAATGCCTCAGAATCCATATTCCCCTGAATGTAACCCAGACTAAATATAGGCCAGTGTTATATGTGAAAGTGACCAATCAGACCTATGTTAGGATCTCCTTAGGCCAGTGCCAGAACAACCTCCAAAACACCCCCTATAGCTGTTTTGGGGTCCTTGAACTCTGCAACCTAAAAGAAGGGCCAAGATGCTCAGCCATTAATAATAAGCAGCAAGCAATGGGATGCAAGCAAAAGTCACAACATGGCAAAACAGAGGTAACCTGTGTAAAATCGACTTAAATCCCAGATGCCAGGGAAGATTTAAATTCCCTTTCTTTTTTTTCCCACTTTTTTCTCTTCTTGGGGAGAGTATGACTGGGGGATAAATTCTGTGCCCAGGTCCTGCTTTACCTGCTCTGTTAAAAAAAAAAAAAAAAACTCTTCTCACCCCCAGCGCTCTTATGAGCTAATTACTTAAAATTTCTGTGAAACCCTTTAGAAAATATAATATCCCTATAGTGATTCTAGTAGATGCCTCAGGAGAGAAGCAGCATTCTCTCTCCTATTTTTATATTTTAAAAGGTTTAACTAAGGCTCCATGCAATCCCCCTGGAAATTCCCTCCTAAGGTCTGTGAATAAGCTGGAAACAGCTACCAGCGTCTCTGACTTCAGATATTCATTCTGAGAAACAGGTGCAAGACTGGTCCCGCATATCAAAGCACAGCATCAGTGTTGATCCACATAAAATTTTCGGGAAGCAGATTTTGCAGAGGAGGTAAGTTCAATATGTGGGGAAAAATTTGGAGCCAAAATCCTTCCCATGAGAAGTAGGGAAGGAATGAAAAAATATGACCTTCCTCTCCCTGGCAGGCCATTTGCTATCCTAGTCAAGCCCTCATTACCCTGAGAGGGAGGACCAGGGCACTTGCTCACTGTGGCACCCACCAGTAAAAAGTTCTCAGCATGACAACTCACCAGTCCTGCCCTTCGTTTATTTTCTTACTTTCCTGTAGTAGATCTACAGGATCTGTCGATCTTCATTACTTTATTACTAAAGGAATGAAGTGCTGACATGTTCTACAACGTGCATGTACCTTGAAAACATTATGTGGAGTGAAAGATACCACGTCCCAAAGGTCACATGTTATATGATTCCCTTTATATGAAATATCTAGAATAGGCAATCTATAGAAATAGAAAGTGGATTCATGGTTACTTAGGGCTGGGGGGGATGAAAGGATGGGGGAGTGTTAGCTAAAGGATATGGGCTTTCTTTTTGAGGTGATGACAATATTCTAAGATTGACTATGGTGATGTTTGCACAACTCTGTGAATATCCAAAAACCATTGAATTGTACACTTTAGATGAGTACAGTGATGATTTAGATGATTTGTATGGAACTTGAATTGTATCTCAAGAAAGCTATTACCAAAAAATAAAAACAAAAAGCCTTTTATGGCTAGTTTTAAATCACATTATTCTTTATGTAAAAACAATGAAATATCAGGAAGAGAAATTAAGGAAACAATCCCATTTATCATAGCATCAAAAAGAATAAAATACCTAGGAATAAACCTACCTACGGAAGCAAAAGACCTATACTCTGAAGACTATTAGATGCTGATGAAAGGAATTGAAGATGAGACAATCATAGGGAAAGATATACAGTGTTCTCAGACTGGAAGAATCAATACTGTTGAAATGACCATACCACCCAAGGCAATCTACAGATTCAATGCAATCCCTATCAAATTATCAATGACATTTTTCTCAGAACTAGAGCAAAGAATTTTAAAATTTGTATGGGAACACAAAAGACCTCGAATAGTCAAAGTAGTATTTTTTTGGATCCATCTCCTAGAGTAAGGGAGACAAAAGCAAAAACAAACAGGACCTAATTAAACTTAAAAGCCTTTGCACAGCTAAGGAAACCGTAAACAAAATGAAAAGCCAACCTATGGAATGGGATAAAATATTTGCAAACAATGTGACCGACAAGGGATTAATTTCCAAAATATATAAACAGCTCATGCAGCTTAATATCAAAAAAAAAACCCCAACCCAATCAAAAAGTGGGCAGAAGACATAAATAGACATTTCTCCAAAGAAGACATACAGATGGCCAAGAAGCACATGAAAAGCTGCTCAACATCACTAATGATTAGAGAAAGATAAAATATTTGCAAACAATGTGACCGACAAGGGATTAATTTCCAAAATATATAAACAGCTCATGCAGCTTAATATCAAAAAAAAAACCCCAACCCAATCAAAAAGTGGGCAGAAGACATAAATAGACATTTCTCCAAAGAAGACATACAGATGGCCAACAGGCACATGAAAAGATGTTCAATATCACTAATTATCAGAGAAATACAAATCAAAACTACAATGAGGTATCACTTCACACTGGTCAAAATGGCCATCATTAAAAAGTCTACAAATAATAAATGCTGGAGAGGGTATGGAGAAAAATGAACCCTTCTACACTGTTGGTGGGAATGTAAATTGGTGCAGCTGCTATGGAGAACAGTATGGAGGGTCCTTAGAAAACTAAAAATAGAGTTACCATATGACACAGCCATCCTACTCCTGGGCATATATCCGGAGAAAACTCTAATTCAAAAAGATACATCACCCCAGTGTTCATAGCAGCACTATTTACAGTAGCCAAGACATGGAGGCAACCTAAATGTCCATTGACAGATGAATGGATAAAGAAAATGTGATTGATATGTACACACACACATATGTACACACACAATGGAATATTAGCCATAAAAAAGAATGAAATAATGACATTTGCAGCAACATGGATGGACCTACAGTTTATCATGCTAAGTGAAGTAAGTCAGACAATGACAAATATCATATGATATTATTTATATGTAGAATCTAAAAAAAATGATACAAATGAACTTATTTACAAAATAGAAACAGACTCACAGACATAGCAAACAAACTTATGGTTACCAAAGGAGAAAGGTGAGGGGAGGGATAAATTGGGAGTTTGGAATTAACATATACACGCTACTATATATGAAATAGATAACCAACAAGGACCGACTGCTATCGCACAGTGAACTATATTCAATATCTTGTAATAACCTATAATGGAAAGGAATCTGATAAAAGAATACATATATATATATAACTGAATCACTTTGCTGTACACCTGAAACCAACACAACATAGGAAATCAACTATAGTTCAATAAAAAATAAATTTAAAAAATTTTACATAATTCTTATCTTTTTAAATTAATTTATTTTTATTTTTGGCTACCTTGGGTCTTCGTTGCTGTGTGTGGGCTTTCTCTAGTTGAGGCGAGTGGGAGATACTCTTCATTGTGGTGTGCAGGCTTCTCATTGCGGTGTCTTCTCTTGTTGCAGAGCACGGGCTCTAGGTGTGCGGGCTTCAGTAGTTGTGGCACGTGGGCCCAGTAGTTGTGACTCGCAGGCTCTAGAGCGCAGGCTCAGTAGTTGTGGCACACGGGCTTAGTTGCTCCACGGCACGTGGGATCTTCCCAGACCAGGGCTCAAACCTGTGTCCCCTGCATTGGCAGGCGGATTCTTAACCACTGTGCCGCCCCAGAAGATACTAGGTTTTCAGCTGTTAACAGGTTTAATAATAATTAATTTTTAAAAGTTTCCATAGTCAAAGCAATTTGGGAATGACAGAGTTAAACAGATTTAAGCAGGATCTTTACTGTTGTAGTGCTCAGAGTTTTAATAGGCTGACATGCATTGTGAATCTCTAAGAGCGGGATAAGAGCATGCATGGTTTACTAAACTGGTTTAATCTTGAAACTTTTCGTCACAGAGCATCGTGCCGAATCGGTCTTCCATGACGTTATGCTGGTAAATGCCGGTATAAGTCTCTAACCTCAACAGGAAACCCTGGAAACAAATGTTATTACGTAAAAATTAACACAGGCCTCCACAGTTGAAATATTTTCAATTACATGCCTGCATCCGTTTTTAAAATTCAATCACAAACGTTTTTGCTTTGTAAGTTCTTTTCATTCTATATTTAAGATCTATAAACATCATGAGTGTGGTTTAAAGTAAAAATTCACTTCTTTACTAAATAAGTAATTCTCTGGTATAACTCCACTCGCTTCTGTGAAATGGAATTTGTATTATTTTCCTCCTGAAATAGAAAGGCACTCTAAGAACACATAAAAATCCTCAGTAATCCTACTATCCCTGACCCATAGATCAAATCATTCTCTCAGAATTCCACTGACTGCATTTCTCAGGAAAGATGTATTGGCAGGCTAAACGGGAGAGGTTTCAAGTTACTCAGCCTTTATTAATTTTACAGAATATGCTTTGAAGTACTAAAAATAATCATTAAAAGTGAGCGGCACATTTGAAATTAGTGAGCAAATGTGTGGGGACATTACTCTTTCCTTTCTACCCCGTGGTTCTCTACTGATGACACTACAGAAAATACAGTAATCCCAGCTACATCTTTCCCTCTTCACTGCTTGGGTTCCATTGCCCAGACTTATTTAGAAATAACAATTTAAGAGGAAACGGAAGGAAACTAACGATTACTGTGCATAAGAACTCAACAGACAGAAATATGAAGGAAGAGTCCTCTAGGCTGAGGAAGCCACCAAGCTGAGAAACTTTAAATGAGGGTGACCCCTCTTAACAGGTCTCTTTGGTGACTAAAAACAGGCAGCATTTATAGTACTTCCCAGTGTACAAAGCACTGTCATGTGCAATATCTTACTTAACCCTCAAATCAACCATGAGAGGTGAGTCGTCTCTCCCCATTTTACATATGGGGAAACTGGGGCCCAGAGAAATTAAGAAACCAGCCCAAGATTCTCAGATAGAATATCGTGGTACAGTGATGCAGCTCCGACATTTCTGGATTCAAAATGTACGACTGCTCTTTCCACTGATATTCAACCGGGAGAAGTTAGAAAGCCAGGCTGGGGGGAGGTTGTGAAGGTCCTTGAACAACAGATAAGTTTATACTTTACCCTGCAGGAAATATGATTATTATATTATCTTATCCAAATGTTTACAGATTCAATATGCTTGGACAAATAGATTAGCCATTTCTGATTTTCCTAAGTTCCTGAGGATGTCTAACCCTCAAATGAGTTCATTATAAGCATCAAATATTCTACTTGCTGTTTTCACCCAGTTTTACAAATGTTCATTGTGCAGTTAGGCCAGGAGCTTTTTGCCAGAGGTCAATGTCAGTCATTCACAAAGGATACAAATAAGCCCATTTCCTAACTGTATGTCTGTACCTGTAAGTTTTATAATGGAACAGAAAGCAATATGACAGAAAGGGTTTTTTTTCTTGAAGTATAGTTGATTTACAGTGTTGTGTTAGTTTCAGGAGTACAGCCAAGTGATTCAGTTATGTATGTATGTGTATATATATATACTCTTTTTCAGACTCTTTTCCATTATAGGTTATTACAAAATATTGAGTGTAGTTCTCTGTGCTATACAGTAAATCCTTGTTGTTTATCTATTTTTTTATATAGTAGTTTGCATCTGCTAATCCCAAACTCCTAATTTATCTCTCCCCATCCCCCTTTCCCCTTTGGTAACCATAAGTTTGTTTTCTATGTCTGTGTGTCTATTTCTGTTTTGTATATAAATTCATTGGTATCTTTTTTTTGGATTCCACATGTATGTGATATATATTTGTCTTTCTCTGTCTGGTTTACTTCATTTAGTATGATAATCTCTAGATGCATCCATGTTGCTGCAACTGGCATAATACACCACATCTTCTTTATCAATTCGTCTGTCGATGTGCATTTAGATTGCTTCCATGTCTAGACTATTATAAATAGTGCTACTGTGGACATTGGGGTGCAGGTATCTTAAAGTTGTAAGTCCAGTTTTATGTAATAATTTACTAATATATTCAACACACATTAAATGAGCACCTACTATGTGTTAGGCATCATGCCTGGAGCTGGGCATTCAATAAATGAAGATGACACATCCTATCTTTATAGAGCTTACAGCCAGATACAGGAAAGCATCCAGGCAAACAGAGTGCCCTGTGATAAAGGATATCATAGAGAAAATACAGAGGGTCTTAGGAGCACATAACCTAGACCTAGCGGGTGGGGAGGTTTCCCTGTGGAGGTGGTGTAATGGCTGAAGGACTGGCAACTACAACAGTGTCAGGACTGAGCACAGGGATTCCAATCCTGGCTTTGCATTAGACTCACCTGGGGAATTTTTTAAACTACTGCTATCCAGACCCCACCCATGCCAATTCAATCCGAATCTCTGCAAGTAAGGGCCAGGCAACGATTTTTATAAACCTCTCCAGAGGAGTCTAATGTGTGGCCAGGTTTGACAATGGCTAACTTACATAGTTACTAAAAAGTTTTTCAGAATGAAAACTACGTGAACCACCTCTAAATTCAGATGTAAGTCCCATGTAAATTCAGAAGTAAATCATTTTTAAATGATTTTCTTAGTTACTATAATGTGACCTTTATCTTAATTATCTTGGAGTTCAAAAATATTTATGGCTACAGAGAGGTAATAACACTTCTTTAAAAAATAAAGATGAAACTGAATAGTCTATTGCCAACTATTCCTAATAGTGAGGGAAAAAATGCTTTGTGGTAAGTACCACTGTGTTTACCAATATTTTCTGCTCTCCTCTCATGGGCAATGTGGAGAATTATTCTTCTTTGCCCCTTTGAAATGATGAGTGGTCATGTGACTTTCTTTAACCAATAAATAGTGAGAGAATTGACACGTGTCCCTTCCATGAGGAAGTGTTTCAGAGCTAGTCAGCTATGCTCTCTTCTCCTGCTTCAGAGATCCCTGAAGACTGGTGTTGACATGGGAGCATCAGAAGATGGAGGGACAATAAGGTCAAAGCAGCCTGAGCCACTGCACAAAGAGCAGTCACCTTGCAGAGCCACACAGGTGGGCTCAAGAAATAAATGTTTGTTGTTATGAAGGGCTAAGATGTTAGGGCTGTTTATCACTGCAACATAACGTAGCCTCACCTGCCTTCTTATACTACCTTCTCAATCAGGTGGATCCCTATTTTTGTATTTTCTTTCTCTGATTCACAGACTTTCTTTTTTTTTTTTTGGTAGATCTTTATTGGAATATAATTGCTTCACAATACTGTGTTAGTTTCTGTTGCACAACAAAGTGAATCAGCCATATGCATACACATGTCCCCATATCCCCTCCCTCTTCAGCCTCACTCCCATCCTCCGTATCCCACCCCTCTCGGTCATTGCAAAGTATCGAGCCGATCTCCCTGTGCTATGCGGCTGCTTCCCACCAGCCAACTATTTTACATTCAGTAGTGTGTATATGTCGATGCTACTCTCACTTTCCCCTGGCTTCGCCCTCCCACCCCATGTCCTCAAGTCCATTTTCTATGTCTGCCTCTTTATTCCTGCCCTGCAACTAGGTTCATCAGTACCATTTTTCTTTATTTTTAGATTCCATACATATGGGTCAGCATACAGCGTTTGTTTTTCTCTTTCTGACTTACTTCACTCTGTATGACAGACTCTAGGTCCCTCCACTTAACTACAAATAACTCAATTTCATTTCTTTTTATGGCTGAGTAATATTCCATTGTATATATGTGCCACATCTCCTTTATCCATTCATCTGTCGATGGATATTTAGGTTGGTTCCATGTCCTGGCTATTGTAAATAGTGTGGCAATGAACATTGTGGTACATGTCTCTCTTTGAATTATGGTTTTCTCAGGGTATATGCCCAGTAGTAATTAGTGATGTTGAGCATCTTTTCATGTGCCTCTTGGCCATCTGTATGTCTTCCTTGGTGAAATGCCTATTTAGGTCTTCCACCCATTTTTTAACTGGATTGTTTGGTTTTTTTGATATTGAGTTCCATGAGCTGTTTGTATATTTTGGAGATTAACCCTTTGTTGTTTCATTTGCAAACGTTTTCTCCCATTCTGAGGGTTGTCTTTTTGTCTTGTTTATGGTTTCCTTTGCTGTGCAAAAGCTTTTAAATTTAATTCCCATTTGTTTATTTTTGTATTTTTTTCCATTACTCTAGGAGGTGGGTCAAAAAAGATCCTGCTGTGGTTTATGTCAAAGAGTGTTTTCCTCTAAGAGTTTTATAGTGTCTGGTCTTACATTTAAGTCTTTAATCCATTTGGAGTTTATTTTTGTTTATGGTGTTAGAGAGTGTTCTAATTTCATTCTTTTACGTGTAGCTGTCCAGTTTTCCCAGCACCACTTATTGAAGAGACTGTCTTTTCTTCATTGTATGTTCTTGCCTCCTTTGTTGTAAATTAGGTGCCCATAGGTGCGTGGGTTTATCTCTGAGCATTCTCTCCTGTACCACTGATCTATATTTCTGTTTTTGTGCCAGTACCATTCTGTCTTGATTACTGTAGCTTTGTAGTATAGTTTGAAGTCAGGGAGCCTGAATCCTCCAATTCCATTTTTCTCTCTCAAGATTGCTTTGGCTATTCGGGGTCTTTTGTGTTTCCATATAAATTTAAAATTTTTTGTTCTAATTCTGTGAAGAATGCCATTGGTAGTTTGATAGGGATTGCATTGAATCTGTAGATTGCTTTGAGTAGTATGGTCATTTTCACAATATTGATTCTTCCAATCCAAGGACATGGTATATTTCTCCATCTATTTATGTCATCTTTGATTTCTTTCATCAGTGTTTTATAGTTTTCTGAGTACAAGTCTTTCATCTCCTTAGGCAGGTTTATTCCTAGGTATTTTATTCTTTTTGTTGCGAAGGTAAATGGGAGTGTTTCCTTAATTTCTCTTTCTGATTTTTCATTGTTGGTGTATAGGAATTCCAGAGATTTCTGTGCATTAATTTTGTATCCTGCAACCTTACCAGATTCATTGATTAGTTCTAGTAGTTTTCTGATGGCATT
>NC_041218.1:49287857-49320289 GCF_002837175.3 Physeter macrocephalus
ACTCTCAACCACTGCGCCACCAGGGAAGCCCTATTCCTAGGTATTTTATTCTTTTTGTTGCAATGGTAAATGGGAGTGTTTCCCTAATTTCTCTTTCTGATTTTTCATTGTTGGTGTATAGGAATGCCAGAGACTTCTGTGCATTAATTTTGTATCCTGCAACCTTAGCAAATTCATTGATTAGTTCTAGTAGTTTTCTGGTGGCATCGTTAGGATTTTCTATGTGTAGTATCATGTCATTGGCAAACAGTGACAGTTTTACTTCTTCTTTTCCAATTTGAATTCCTTTTATTTCTTTTTCTTCTCTAATTGCTGTGGTTAGGACTTCCAAAACTATGTTGAATAAGAGTGGTGAGAGTGGATATCCTTGTCTTGTTCCTGATCTTAGTGGAAATGCTTTCAGTTTTTCACCATTGAGTGTGATGCTTACTGTGGGTTTGCCATGTATGGCCTTCATTATGTTGACATAGGTTCCCTTTATGCCCACCTTCTGGAGAGTTTTTATCATAAATGGGTGTTGAATTTTGTCAGAAGCTTTTTCTGCATCTATTGAGATGATCATGTGGTTTTCATTCCTTAATTTGTTAATGTGGTGTATCACATTGATTGATTTGCATATATTGAAGAATTCTTGCATCCCTGGGATAAATCCCACTTGATCATGGTGTATGATCCTTTTAATGTGCTGTTGGATTCTGTTTGGTAGTACTTTGTTGAGGATTTTTGCATCTATGTTCATCAGTGATATTGGTCTATAATTTTCTTTTTTTGTGATATCTTTTTCTGGTTTTGGTATCAGGGTGATGGTGGCTTCATAGCATGAATTTGGGAGTGTTTCTCCCTCTGCTGATTCAGACTTTCTATTCATATACTTATCCATAATCAGTATTATAATTAATATCCTTCCCTCTTTCCTCCCTTCCTTCCTTTCTCTCTTCCTTCCTTCCTTCCTTCCCTCCTTAATAGTTAATTTAAAAGGTCATTGAGGAGGCTCAAGCAAGAAGGACAGCAAGAAAGCAGTTGAATGAATGGTGGCCCAGCAGGTTAGAGAATTTGTTGCATACAGGGGGATTGAGCAAATAAGTAAATATATTGAGGATTATGGAGCCAGATTTCTTGCTGTCACATAAGGGAATTAGAAGTATAAAAAGGGAGAAGGATAATGAACCCTGTGATATTGTGTTTGAACTGCATTGGAAGTACTGTTGTGAACTCGGATAGATAGATAGGGAGGAAGGTAGGTAGATAGATAGATAGATAGATAGGCAGATAGTAATATGAATATAGATATATCTCTGTTCTATTGTTGTTCTGTCCACTGAGAGTTCCTGGAAACTGCAATAGCCCATAGCAATAAGCATACTCAGCATGCAGATCTTGATTTCTAGAAACTGTTTTCCACTGACAGTTGAAGAGGTCTAAGAAAAAATGACTGATTTCAAGACTGGGGCAGCAAAAGCACAAGATGAGTATGAAAGGTAATTTAATGTCAGGAAGTAATGAAGTATGCAAAAAATGATAAGGGCACATCAAAAGGATGTAGAAGCCAGTTTGAAGAGCCAACCACTGGGCAAATCTGGGACAATTTGAGATCAAAATCAATAATGATAGGGATGAATTATACCCCATTGAATAAAATATCGTTTTAGTCCATGCAGGTTTAAACAAACAAATGAATAAATGGGAGAAGGAAAACCTCTTCCTTGAGTAGGTTGCCAACTATTAAACATAAGAGAAATAAAAAAGAAAATCACCATTATCCAACAATCTTAGCAATACTCAATTCAGGCAAGAAATGTCAATGGATGCTACAATTCATGGGTAAAAGATGACAAATAGAATATTTACATAGCCTCAAAGTATCTCCTTACGAAAGACTTACAGTTATAAAGGGGAAGGGACTTCCCTGGTTGTCCAGTGGTTAGGAATCTGCGCTTTTACTGCCAAGGGCATGGGTTCAATCCCTAGTCAGGGAACTAAGGTCCTCAAGCCTCGCAGCACAGCCAAAAAAAAATTAAAAGAAAAATTATAAAGGGGAAAAGAATAGCTTTTCAGTGAAGTAAACTGGCAGACACTACCTTATTCAATTGTAACGTTAAATGTAACATGACCAGATTGAAATCATGTGCCACCTGACAGGATACAAGGAGAATTTAGTATTGCTTTTTGGGTATTCCTGCCAAAAATGCACACATAACCTGAATCTAAGTATAAGGAAACATCAGACAACACTAAATTGAGGACCATTCTGTAAAATAACTTGCCTATTGTCTTAAAAAATGTGCTAGTCCTGAAAGTCAAGGAAGGAGTGTGGAATTGTTCTGGATTGAAAGAGACTAAAGGGGTTTGACAACTTAAAGCAACAGATGATGCTGTATTGGGTCATTTTGCTATGAAGGACACTGCCAGGACAGTTGGTAAAACTTGACTAGGGTCTCTGATTGATGGATAGATAGGAGATCTTTGAACTATTCCTATGGCTTTTCTGTGCTTTTGAAATTATTTCAAAAATAAAAAGTATTAACATTGTTGCAGTGTGAAATTCTTCTATAGACTTCTATTCAGGTTTACATTATAAAGTGAAAAGATGTGGGAAGTTTGAGAGAAATCTCAAAATATTTGGTTTGGCTATGGTGTGTTTTCTTTCCCTTTTAAAAATAAAGTACCTGAAGTTAGGGATCTTAATTTTTTTAAGTTCATCCTTATTTAAGTTTGTCTTCTTTATTTAAGTTTGCAAATCTCTTAATGCTTTCAGAACTGTGATGGATTGTAGGGGAATATGGGTATGGCAGTTAGGCATGTGTATAATATAAGGGATTTACAAAGAAGTTATTTTCATCCAGGTCTTTAGCAATTTGAATAGATATCCAGAGCATAGCATATGCCAACAGAATATGACTGAAGCCTCCATTAAATTCAAAGTATAAAAGAAAAACAGACCACAAGCATTTAGTCTTTTCTCCATGCTAACATAAGCATTCTTCTTTGGCCAGAAGAATATCAAATGAAGATTTTTGAAAATCCTCCTCAAAAATGCAAAACATTATTTTTTATCATAGTCTGTAAAATAAACAGTAGAAAAGTTTATTAAGCAATGAAAGTTATTTTTTCTATCTCAATAAACACATATAAATAGTTTGCAAATTGTGTTCCAAAAGGCTGCTCTTCAACTTGCTAGTAAGCATGTATCCTGTTGACAATCCCAGCATGCATCTCCTGACACCTTCTGAGCCAAATTCTACCCTCATCTGCTGAAGGAGAGACAACAGGGGGTTCAAAATCTTGGCTTACTATCTAGGGGTTGGTCTCTGAGTGAGCCTCAGATTGCCTTCATCCACAGAAGTGCATGCAATCTATCCCACTCTATCCCCCAGCCATCCAATGAGGCATTGGTATTGAACGTCTACCTTTGCCAGGGACCCAGGACCAACCTGGACTCTATATTCCATTATGGGGGAACATAGTACAAAGAGAACTGTAAGTCTGACTTATAACTGTACTGAAAAGTTCTAGTTATCAATATATGTTATGCCATTTCATATCATAGTGCTTTCACAAAAAAAAAGAATAGGAAAATGTAACAGTTCTGAAAGTTTCACAGAAAATTTTTCATTTATCTCAGAATTGAATGACTTTGTGGACTCCTTAAGGAGTATATTAAAATAAGTAGACCAGAGACAGGCAAGTAAGTTTTCAAATAAGTTTCCATTCACCATATTTTCTTGATCTCAAAGCTGTAGGTAATTAAAAATCAGACATTATGTACTGACATAATTTCTTGGCCATCCCTAGCTGTATTCATGTGCTAAGGTGGCCATAACAAAGTACCACAGTGTGGCTTGAGCAACAGAAATTTATTTTCTTAGAGTTCTGGAAGCTAGAAGTCTAAGATCAAGGTGTCAGCAGAGTTGGTTTCTTCTGAGGTCTCTCTCCTTGGCTTGCAGGTGGTCATCTTCTCCCTGTTTCTTCACAGGGTGTTCCCTCTGTGTATGTTCGTGTGTGTCTGATCTCTTCTTATAAGGACACTAGAAGATTTAGGGCTCACTCTGATGACCTCATTTAACTGTAATTACCTCTTTAAAGGTGTTTCTCCAAATACATTCTGAGATAACGGGGGTTAGAACTTCAGCATATGAATGAGGGGCAAGGGGTGGGACACAGTTCCGTCCGTCTGTAACACTAAGTGTTGCTTAAGAATTGTTCCTGTTGCCTGGATTAGGGCTTTTATCAATAATATGCACACCTTTTCAAAAGAGATAAAGTTCATCCCATAATGAGTTTCTAGAAAAATTTCAGGGCCATATGGACAAATTCAGTGTTGGAGAAGTCACATTTCCTAGCCCCCAATTCAGATCCGGCTCAGGTCTCTCTGTGCTAGATCTTTGGGAAATCAGCGTTATCATTAAATTCTAACTTGATCTCTGTGCTTCATGGGCTTACAGTTTATTTAAGTCAAGACACTACAGGGAGGGCTTCCCTGGTGGCGCAGTAGTTGAGAGTCCACCTGCCGATGCAGGGGACACGGGTTCGTACCCCGGTCCGGGAAGATCCCACATGCCGCGGAGCGGCTGGGCCCGTGAGCCATGGCCGCTGAGCCTGCGCGTCCGGAGCCTGTGCCCCGCAACGGGAGAGGCCACAACAGTGAGAGGCCCGCGTAACAAAAAAAAAAAAAAAGAAAAGACACTACGGGGCCCAAGGATATGACTGAACGATCAACTAGTTTGCATCTTATGGTGGGTTTTAAAAGCAGTTGTGGACCACCCTAAGCAGGTCCCACCTTGATCACAATCTCATGGCCACAATTTCTAGACAAGCCAAGGCAGCACTTGAGAACATAGTTTTAAGAGCTGCCTTCCCCCAAATTCAAAAGTGTTGTAACACTCAGGAAGGCAGTGGTGAAACTCTCATACATTGCTGGTGCATTGGTGTATAACTGGGTGATAAACTATCAAAAGTAAAAATGTATAATACATTTTGGTCCTGATATCCACTTCTGAGAATTTACAGAAAAATGTATGTGTATATATAAATGGTAGATGTGGAAATTCGTTCGTTACAGTATTATTTACTGTAAGATCAAAAGATTAGAAAAAATGTCCCTTATAAGAGAGTGGTTAAATTACTTTGGTATATGAGTATAATAGAAAAGTACACAGCTGTTAAAAAAAATAGGTGATTATACTGCTCTTTTTGATAATGGCAAGCTAGTTATTCAGATCAACCCTCCCACTGAAAGCAATTACAAATGCTGCAAAAACATTTTTTTAAAAAAGTATCCCTTAAGACAAGGAAGATCTGTCAAATGAAAAAAATACCTAAGCAAAAGCCAAAAACAGAGAGAGAAGTGAACACAGCAGCTCCTCGTGCCCTGAGATCGTTTGTCAATCCCAGCAACTCTGAACTTGTATTTGTTGTGATGAAAGAAAGAAGGAGAGAAATCTGAGTCTTAAGCCCATCCCAAGTTGGGAATATAACAGAAAACCCCTACAATAAGAAGGGACTGCATGGTAAGACCAAACCAGAAGTAAAACCAACACTGACCCCAACCCCAGGGGAGGCAAGGAAATTGCCTTCGAGCTGGGCTAAGCAGGGGGGAAACCCATACTGAGATTTTTTTAACCACAAAATAGCCCTCACAAAGAATTTTACCTCAAATTTACATCCTGTGTGTGGTCCAAAAGAACCTCACATCATGAGTTTAGTTTAAAGTCATCCCAGGCTGACAATAGTTATTCATGTGGCAACAACAAAGACAACCTCTTTGTAGAGGGGGCACCTTTATTCTTGGCCTCAAAGAACTCCCACATAGAACTTTTCAAAGGCAGTGAGAAGCACATGTCAAAAATAACCAAGCACCCAAGGAAATTAGACGTCATGCATGAGAACAGCAGAAACAATAGAAAGTAGAAACAGACCCACAAATAATTGAGGTATTGGAATTATTAGGCACAATTGGCAGATATAGAAAATATAAAACGTGATCTAGCATATTTGAGAAAGAACTAAATTGAATGTCTTGAAATGAAACTAGTAACTCAAATAAAAAACTTAATAGATGGGGTTAACAGTAGTATTAGAAGAAAGTATCTGGGACATAGCCAGAGAAAAAAAGATGGGGAAAAAATGGAAGAGAGATGAAAGGACATGGAATGCAGAGTGATGAGGTCTATTATACATTTAATAAAAATATTTTCCATGTGCTGAAAGAAAATAGCTACCAATGTAGAATTTTATCTATTTCCCAGCGAAAATAACTTTCAATAATGAGGGCAATAAATATGTTTGTAAAGAAACAAAAGCAGATAATTTATTACCAGCTAACCCTTATTCAAAGAAATTCTAAAGAAGGTACTGCAGTCAGAATGTAAGTGAACTCAGTTGGAAGGTTTGAGATGTAGGAAGGAGTTAACCATAAGAAAAAAAGAGGAGGTAAAAATGGCAAGCAGAAAGGTGGGGGAGGGGTGATGGCATAAGGGGATAAAGCTAGAGGGTTAGACAAAGCCTGTGGGTAAACCCAGCCCACAGTTACAGCATCTTCTTTCTCTGTCTCTCACAACTTTTGGAGCAGAATTGACAAGTGCCTAAATATAGAATTAGTCATAACAAAACTAAAACCACCAGTTAGAAACCAAGATAACAGGAGACAGCGATGTTAATTTGTAGGCAAGGAAGGGGGTGGCTGTCAAACATCCTGAACTGATAATATGACAAAGGGAATAAAAATGAAATGAACACCAACAACAGCATTGAAAGTAGCGGGACCAAGCTATATAAAAGTGGTTGTGAATCTTGACAATGAATAAGTAGAAAGTTGCAGTCCTTACCTGGAGGTGAGAGAGGGAAGAGATGAAGACGTCATCTCTGCAGGCTGGCTGGCATGTCATTGCACCCTAAGAAGCGGCTGGGCCATGCTGTTGTCACCACCTCCCAGGTCTCAGCCTCAATTCTCCAGGTCCCAAACCCCCATTTGTCAGTGGACCCGAAGTGAATAGTCCTTTTGACATTGCCTCTCAGTTGCCCATTTATTCAAGTATAGCCTCTCCAGTGGCCAGAAGGCTTGCATCCACTTTTATAGTCATCTGATACCAGAATGAAGGTAAAATAAGCATGTATATTCATACTTTCTTGTATGTGGCTAAAGAAACTCTGAGCGGATGACCTCTGTGTGTTGAGAGCTAACTGGCTAGGGGATAGGAGTGGAGGAAGACTTTTTGGCATATATATTTACATGGTTCAATAATCTTTGAGTAATGTGAGTTATCTGTAAAATTCAATTAAGGCTATTTATTCTTCTTCTCTGAAAACTCTTGAAGTCAGACATTCTGAGCAACACGGTGCCTTGCAGAGGTAGGTGGTGATGGAGCCTCTCCTCTGCTCTTATTCTGTTACATAAATCTCAACCATATATGCCTTCCTGCCTTAAATTGCACATTTCCTGCCACCTGCCGCTCAGCCACAAAGCAACCTGAATCCCTCACTGTTGCCTCCTCTGGACCTGCCAAGGAAGTGACCCCTCCTGAGCCAGGAATAAGCCTACAGTCAGATTCCCTGCAGTGATAAAGAGATGAGCTGCCACTAGGGTGACCAACTCATCCCAATTTGCCCAGGACTTTCCCAGATTTAGCACTGGAAGTCTCATCTCCAGGGAAACCTCTCAGACTCAGGCAAACTGGAGCAATGGGTTGCACTAGCTGCCATCAGCTTCTTCGTAGAGCCCAAATGACTTCAAATTCATGAAAAAAATAAACCTGGTTGAATAGAACTGTAGTAATAATAATATCAAGCAGCAGATATGTAACAGTCACCATGTGCTAGACACTATTGTCAGCAATCCATTCATGTAGACTCATTTAACCCATCACAATAATTTTTTTAACTCCATTTCATGGATGAGAAAACTGAGGCCCAGGAAAGTTAAGGAACTTTCCCAAGATCGCCGAGCTAGTATGTGGCAGAGCTGGGATTCAAAGCCAGCCTGGCTTCAGAGAACACATGCTTAACTACTTCACTATACATACTGCCTTGTTTATATTATGTTCCCCACATAATTTCTATTCCCCAAATATTACACTACCTCTGCCATTGCTTCTCTCTGTTGTCCTTGCTACTTATATCTTGGCTCTGAGTCATGTATACATCTCCCCTTTACTTCTTTTTTTAAAATTTTTTAAATTTTAATTTTATTTATTTATTTTTGGCTGCATTGGGTCTTCGTTGCTGCACGCAGGCTTTCTCTAGTTGTGGTGAGTGGGGGCTACTCTTTGTTGCGGTGCGCAGGCTTCTCATTGCAGTGGCTTCTCTTGTGCTGCACGGGCTCTAGGCACGCAGGCTTCAGTAATTGTGGCTCGCGGGCTCTAGAGCGCAGCCTCAGTAGTTGTGGCGCACGGGCTTAGTTGCTCCATGGCACGTAGGATCTTCCGGGACTAGCGATTGAACCCATGTCCCCTGCATTGGCAGGCAGATCCTTATCCACTGCGCCACCAGGGAAGCCCTCCCCTTTACTTCTGTTCTAATTATTCATTGATTCCACAAACATTTTTGGTGTGCCTACTGTGTGCCAGGCTGCCTTCAAGAGCTTGTGGTCTAGAGGGGGAACTAGACATGTAAATGGACAATAGCATAGTACAGAAGTTCCCAAACTTCTCTCAGTTCACAGTGCCTTTAGCATAATATTATGCTAATAATATTAGTCATATTTCACAGTGCCCCTACATCAAAAGAAATATCTAATGGTTTTATTTATTAGTTTAGTTCCAAACAATACTTAAGAGCAGGAATTTATGTGGTGTCTGATATATGTCTTTGTATTTCTCTTAAAAATTAAAAGCTCCTGCCATGGTCTTTAGTTCCCTGTGGCCTTCTGGGGCACCTCGGCACACTTTTTGGGGAACTGTGGACATAGTGATTAAGGGCACAGTTTCTAGAGTCAGTTGCTTGGATTCAAACTGTGGCCCTTCCCTTGCAGTGTGAGCTTAGACACGTAATGAGGCCTCCCTGACCTTTACTTTTCCTCATTGGTAACAGGGATTATAACCATAGCTATCTCACAAGGCCATGTCAGGAATTTAATGAATGTATATAAAGCCCCTGGACAAACACTTAGCATTTAGTCACTAGAATATAAGTTCCACTAGAATATAAGTTCCAAGATTTGGGGTCTGTTTTGTTTACTGTTCTTATCTCCAGTGCCTTTTTTTTTCCTTCTTTTTTTTTAAAACTTTTTTCTTGCTGTATTTTAAATAAACCACAAAAAAGGCAGTCCTGAATCTAATGCAATTAGCAGGGGGGAAACCACAAAGGAAGTAAATTTCAACAACACGTAAAAAGCAGGAACAAGGTCTGTGCTAGAGACTGAATGCACATGCCCCTCAAAATTCATGTGTTGAAACCTAATCCCCAATGTGATGGTATTTGGAGGTGGGCCTTTGGGAGATAATTAGGTCATGAGGGTCGAACCCCAGTCATAGGGTTAGTGCCCTTATAAAAGAGACCCCAGAGAACTCTTTCACCCCTTCTGCCATGTGAGGACACAGCAAGAAGACAACCGTCACCAGACACTGAATCAGTCAGAGCCATGATCTCGGGACATGGGTCCAGCCTCCAGAACTGTGAGAAATAGATGTCTGTTGTTGATAAGCCAGCCAGCCAGTCTGTGGTATTCCATTATAGCAGCCCGAATGGACTAAGACAGTCTGGATCCAGTTCCTGGGTGGAAACCTCATTTTCATTATGGGAATGAAGGAGGCATATAGTCCTTTGCACTGGCACTCCTCACTTATGGTATATCATACTTTATAAGCTAGTGTTTTTCTGGGTCTTTTCTCTGTGTGTTTTATCAGTGACTCCCTCCTGTGCTATCTTCACGTTTCATCAGACTAACTCATAGCTCAGACAATGTGGGGAGAGGTGGAAGAGGCAGGTTCTCCAGGAGCCCCATTACCAATGACAGACTTAAAGCAGCTGTTATCAGATTGTGGTAAGGCGTTTCTCTCACCCTCAGCAAGATATACTATTGTCTTCCATAGCCTTTCATTCTCCAGAAGACCCTCTCTGATGAAGTTCTTATAGCAATCCTGTTTCTCTCTGAATGATTGGCTTTTTTCCTTCTAACTGCTCTGTCTTTTTTTAGTTTATATTTTTCAGTGTACAAGTCAGTGGTTTTTAGTATATTCACAAAGTTGTTCAACCATCACCACTATCTATTACAGAACAGTTTTATCATCCCAAAAAGAAACCCCCTACCCATTAGCGGTCACTTCCCATTGCCTCCTCCCTGTTCCCCCCTCCCCCAGCTCAGTCCCTGACAACAATTAATCTACTTTCTGTCTCTATAGATTTGCCTATCAAGGACATTTCATTTAATGGAATCATACTATATGTGGTCATTTGTGACTGACTTATTTTACTTAGCATAATGTTTTCAGGGTTTATTGTTGTGGCATGTATTACTACTTCATCCCTTTTTACTGCTGAATAATATTCTATTATATGATATACCAACCACATTGTGTTTATCCATTCATTAGTTGATGGACATTTGGGTTGTTTCCACTTTTTGTCTATTATGAATGATGCTGCTATGAACATTCATGTACAGTTTCTGTGGGGGTATATATTTTCAATTCTCATTCATATTTCTCATGTTTCATGCTCATATTTCAATTCAATACCTACAAATGGAATTTCTGGATCATTATAACACTATGTTAAACATTTTGAGGAACTGTCTAACTATTTTCCAAAGGGACTGCATCAGTTTACATTCCCACCAATGATGTATGAGGATTCCAACTTCTCCACATCCTTGCCAACACTTGTTATTATGTTTTGCTTTTGCTTTTTATAACCATCTATAACCACTAGGATGGTTAATTAAGCCCTCCTAGTGAGTATGAAATGGTATCTCATTGTGGTTTTGATTTGTGTGTCATGATAGTTAATGATGTTGAGTATCTTTTCATATGCTTATTGGCCATTTCTTTGGGAAAATGTCAATTCAAATCTTTTGCTTCTTTTAAAATTGGATTATTTGTCTTTCTATTGTTGAGTTGTAAGGGTTCTTCCTATATTCTGGATACAAGTCCCTTATCAGATATATAATTTGCAAATATTTTATCTGACATTATGGCTGATCTTTTCATTTTCTTGATGATGTCCTTTGGAGTACAAAATTTTTAAATTTCAGTTTCAATTAAGTCTAATTTATTTTTTCTTTTGTTGCCTCTGCTTTTGGAGACAAATCTAAGGAACCATTGCCTAAACTAAGATTGACTTCTATGTTTTCTTCTATGAGTTTTATATTTTTATTTCTTACATTTAGGTCTTTAAGTCTTTTTGAATCAATTTTTATATATGGTATGAGGTAGGGGTCTAACTTCATTCTTTTCACATGGCTATTGTTAGACTGTTGTCCCAACATCATTTATTGAAACGTCTATTATCTCCCTCAATGAACTGTCTTGTCACCACTGTTGAAAATCACTTGACCATAAATAAAGGGGTTTATTTCTACACTCTCAATTCTGTTCCATTGATCTGTATGTCTTTCCTTATGCCAGTATTGCACTGGCTTCATTAGTGTAATTTTATAGTAAGTTTTGGGATTAGGAAGTATTAGTCCTCCAACCTTCTTCTCTTTCAAGATTGTTTTGACTGTTCTAGGTCCTTTGAATTACCTTATGAATTTTAGGATCAACTTGTAAATTCCTGTAAAAAAAAATGGCAGCTGCGATTTTGTTAGGAATTAAGCTGACAAATTTGGGTTGTATTGCTATAGATCAATTTTGGAGTATTGCCATCTTAACAATATTAAGTCTTCCAATGAGATGTCATACATATTTACTTACATCTTTAATTTCTTTCAACAATGTTTTATTTTATAGTTTTCTGTGTCCACAACTTGTACTTCTTTTGTTAAATTTATTCCTAAGTAGTTTGTTCTTTTTGATGCTATTGTAAATGGAATTGTTTTCTTAATTTCATTTTTAATTATTCATTGCTGATATACAGAAATACAATTAATTTTTGTATATTGATCTTGTGTCCTGCAATCTTGCCAAACTCATTTATTAGTTCTAATAGATTTGTGTGTATGAATTCCTTAAGATTTTCTATGTATGAGATCATGTCATCTGTGAATAAACAATTGGCTTTTTTTTGCCAGTCAAAAGTCCTGCCTGCACTGGAGTCCAGGAGGGCTTGCCAATGAGCAGCAAAATGCCTATTTTGTTATTCAAGACAAAAGGAAAGTTTTCGTCTTAGGGTTTTGCTGGAATGTTTGATTAAGCAGCTGTTCTTGAACAGAGGAGATTCTGCCCCAGGGGACATTTGGCAATGTCTGAAGACACTTTTGGTTTTCACAGCTTGATTGGGGTGAGGGTTGGGGAGGGGGTGATGAACTACACAGAAGCCAGGGATACCGGTGAATATCCTGTAACAGCCTCCCACCTCATCCTCCAACAAAGAATTATCTGGCACAAAATGTCAATAGTGCTGAGGTTGAGAAACCTTGGATTAAAGGAATGGCTTCCAAAAATAATCTCTTCTCTCATTGGTGCCTGAGCAACTCTTCTCAAATCTGCAAGATTCTAAAGAAAAGTTTGGAGTGGAGTTCAGGGAATGATTTCTCAGCCCACAGGCCTGCCTAACAGAGGTGGAGACAGTGTCCTGGGCCCCAAGTCAGCAAGTCCATGAACAGTTGGACCAAATCGTGCACAATCTCCAGCAAGACAGAGATCATCACTCAGCAGAGAACACATTGCGGCTGCTCCGGTGCCAGTGGCCATGTGTGATAATTACTGTGGCACCAGCAGGGCATATTAGGTTTTGTGGAGCTTGGTGCTTATACAGGTGGGAGAGGGAGCTCTTTAAGAAAAAGAATACTGCATTAGTTAGACACAGGGACTTGGTAGAGACCCATGCAAGTTCCAGGGCCCTGAAACTGAAGTGTCATTAACTTTAGGGTGCATCTGCCTCAGAGCAGAGGTGGTATTGAGTGCAATGAGACTACCTACAAATTGCTTCATCCTTCCTGCTTTTCCGAAGAGCACTGTAGCTAATTTGCATTAAGAAACTATAAGCAGTATGGTGTGTTTTATTCTCTTATTCATGTATATTTTTTTTAACTTTTTCTTTGGTGAAAACAATCTAAGTCCTGCAGCTTGGCTTTAAGATGGAAGCTGACAGTTGCAGAAAGATAAACAACAGTCCTAGACACTTAAAAGCAGGTGGTAAGTGATTAATCAGGACAACAAATGGCTTTGATGATATATATTTCCAAATGTTGCATGATGAATTTAGCTCTGAAGCAGTAGGCCTTGCAGATACAAATGTCAGGTAACCCATATTGCAATAAAAGCAGTGAAATGTACATTTTTATAGTTCAAAGCATTATTATTTCACATTTATGTAGCATTTTGTATCTGCTGAGTGTTCCTTTAATTACTTCTTTTGATGATCTTGTGAGGCCAGTCCTAGTGGGTATTAGCATCATTACAAAGATGGGGAGAAAGAGGGAGAGGTTACCAAAAATGAGGCAGAAGCAGGAAGAGGAGAATGCCATAAAAGGACAGACTCAAAGGAGCAGGAGAACTGGAGAAATTCACAGAAAGGCATGACTGAAATGACTGCAGCTGTGACCAACACAGAAACCTGAATTTTTAGGCAGTGGAGAGAGAGGAAGAGTGTTAGAATCAATAAAAGGATGTATTGCTTGTCTCACTTATAAGTAAGCACATGGAACAGGGTGAGGTAGTACTTAGCTAAATTTATGAAATGAATTTGGACAAATTTACTAATGACCAGGTCTTAACTACCATAAGACTGTAAAATTCCATCCATGTCAGAGAGGAAATCCAGGCTGTCTGGCTGCACATTGCCTTATCGCCACTGTCCCATCCAGGGTCCAGGGAGGGCAGGCCGTGGACCTGAGCCAGGACAGCCATGTGTGTGTCACATCTATCTCACTGACTGGTCAGATCTGGGTGGATTCCTGCAAACCACTGAACTCATCCATGGTCTGTTCAGAACCCACTGAAACGTTTAGATTCTTTCCAGGTGTCTGAAATTCCAGCATTATAGTTATTCATGTTTAGATAATAATAATGGCTGGCCCTTAGTGCTCAATAAGTACCAGGCCCTGTCCTAAGCACTTACAGACATTAACACATGTAATCCTTACAATAACATTGTGAGATAAATACTAATTTAAGGGATGAGAAAACTGAGGCCCAGAGGGTTTAAGTAACATGTCCAAGGTCACACAGCTAGTAAATGGTGGAGTCCGGATTTGAACCCCATGCAGCCGGGCTCCAGAGTCTGTGCTATAATTATAATCTCTTCTCTATAATGCCTTATTAAGAGGTTTTAAAATGCTTCCTCATTTTGTTATTTACAAATAAAATACCAAAGAACATAACAATAACGTTAGAAAAATGAACAATGAGCAAGCTATTTTTAAAGATAGGAGAATAACTTCTAAATTATTGTCTTCAGGATCACCCACACACTGTATGTTCTTCTTTTGTGCTCCTAAATTGCATTGGAACTTATTATAGTACTTTTTATTTTCTCAATTATAGTTAGTTGGTATTCCTGAGGCAAGTCCAGAAAAAACTCCTCCATTGATTTCTGACCTACCTGAGACAGGGAGCTTTAAAAAAATCATCGTCTTATGCCTTGTACAAGGTAGACATTCAATAAGTGTTCACTGAATAAATGGAGTTAATTGCACTTCAGGCAGTGGGTTGGTTCTAATCTGATAGACAATCAAAGGATCACTCTGTAGTAACACTGTCCAGTGGAACCTTCTACAGTGAAGGAATTGTTCTAGATCTGCACTGTCTCATGTGGTAGCCACAAGCCACATGTGACTATTGGGCACCTGAAATATGGCCAGTGTGTGACTGAGGAACTAAATATTTAATTGTATTTAATTTTGATTAACTTTACATTTAAATAGCCACAGCTTTATAGTATTAGGTGTTTAGCCAAGCAAATTAATTTGGATCCCTATTTCTAAAACCGTTGCCTGAGATTCAAAGCCTTTTTTAAAGCCAAGGATCTAGTCCTAGCAATCACAGATAAGAGGCAAAAGAGAGTGAAATTATATTACCTTCTACATGGTTTTACGATAATTGTCCATTCAGAAGTATCTCAAGTAAAATAAAGTCTTTTAATTACCATGACAAAAATATATCAAAATTTCAAAAGTACATCCCCTTTGAATCTGTAACTCATTTTCTAGGAGTTGCTTCTATTCTGACACACACTGTAAGGCATATGTACTAGGATAGTCCTGAAAGTACTGCTTGTAATAATAGCAAAAGAGAACCTAAAATTCCATATGTAGGAAGCAAATTACATAAACTATGGTATGGTGGTAGGCACAATAATGGCTCCAAAGATGTCCACATCCTAATCCCTGGAATCTGTGAATATGTTACCTTACATGGCAAAAGGAAATTTCCAGATGTAATTTAGTTAAGTAACTTGAGGAGAGAATCCTGGATTGTCCAGGTGGGCCTAATGTAACCCCAAGAGTCCTTATAGAGGGAGGGAGGAGGGTCAGAGTCAGAAAGAACACGATGGGATGAGAGACACAGAGGTCAGAAGGATGCAGCTGCTGTGGCTGGGGCCACAGGCCAAGGAATGGGGTGGCCTCTAGAAGAAGGAAAAGGCACGGAGATGAATTCTGCCTGGAACCTCCGGATGGAACAGAGCCCTGACAACACCTTGATCTTAGCCCAGTAAGACCAATTTTGGACTTCTGACCTCCAAAACTGTAAGAAAATTAATTGGTATTGTTTTCAGCCGCTAAATTTGTGGTAATTTGTTACAGCAGCAATAGGAAACGAATGCAGGTTAACTTCATATATAATGGAATACTGTGCAACCACTAAAAAGAATGAAGAACGCCTATATGTTTTCATATGGAAAAATCTCCGAGACATATTATTAAATGAAAAAAAATCAAGGTCCAAGACAAGTACCCCTCAGTTACAAAGGGTACACACACAGGCCTATGTATTTCTGGAAGGGCAAGCTGGAGAAGGGGTAACCTGGGGAAGGGGTGGTCAGTGTTAGAAGGGAGACTGACTTCTCACACTGTGCTTCTCTAAACTGTAATACATTTTGAGAATTGCCACTCGGTAGAAAATCAATTTTCACACCAGATCTTTGGGGGATGAGACAGAGAAGCCATACTAAGTTTTACAGGCCTTTTTCAGGTGTGTGGCTCTGAACTTAAGGGAAGGGTAGATAAATAACATTCCCTGACATGAGCAATTAGCTGCTGGGTGTGAGAACTGCTAATGTGTGCTCCAGAGCAGCCAGACTTGAAGGTCAGATGGAAGCTAAGAGAGAAAGCCCCAAGGTCATTGTGGAAAAAATAGACACTAACTCCATGTGCAGAATTAGACCATTCAGAAGGACGAGATAATGCTTCTTTCCCAGGGGTGTGCTAAGAAGAAAGTGTCAGAGGGGGATTTGAGTTCTGTGAGCCAGGAACCTAGAACAGGAAACCTAAGAAGGTGGTGAGGCTAGAGCTAATTATGAAGTGTGAACTGCAGAAGAGAGGAAACTGCCCGCAGCCACTCCTGCAAACAGGTGCCATCATCACCTAACGCCCGCATCACTGAACAAACGGAACAAAAGTGCAGAAAGTCCAGACCCGGAGGCTCCTACCTCTGCAGGGAGGCACCTCCCATCATCCTGAGGATTTCACCGCGAAGCCTGGGGGCACCCTGACCCACCTGGCCCCAGGAGAGAGGAGGAGCCTGACTGGGGTGCATGATGGGAGTTAGCTTTGGGAAAAGGTGAAGGAATGGATTTGTGGTTTAGGTTTGATGTGTGGAGAAACAACTTGAAAGGCCTGATGTCAGCTGGGGAAGTAAGGTGATGAGCCCTGCCTGACCTGTGGGATCTAGGGCTTCTCAAAGCAAAAGGAGAAATGGAGAGAAACCCCTGAGGTCCTCAAATGCACAGTTACTTAACATTTGAATCATTTAATCCTTCTAAACCACAGTTTATTTATCTGTTGGATGGGAATAAATAATGGTACTTCTTTTTTTTTTAACATCTTTATTGGAGTATAACTGTTTTACAATGGTGTGTTAGTTTCTGCTTTACAACAAAGTGAATCAGTTATACATATACATATGTTCCCATATCTCTTCCCTCTTGTGTCACCCTCCCTCCCACCCCTCTAGGTGGTCACAAAGCACAGAGGTGATCTCCCTGTGCTATGCGGCAGCTTCCCACTAGCTATCTAATTTACATTTGGTAGTGTATATATGTCCATGCCACTCTCTCACTTCGTCACAGCTTACCCTTCCCCCTCCCCATATCCTCAAGTCCATGCTCTAGTAGGTCTGTGTTTTATTCCTGTCCTAATTGGTACTTACTTCTATGGGGAGGTTTAACAGAGCTTGTCACCGAGCTTGGCAAACTCTGCAGCACTCACTATGTTAAAGTACATAGTACACAATTAACAGCTCTGAATGGCAGGCTCGTTTGTCCCCATTTTACAGAGGGATAAACTGAGGTGCAAAGCACTCAAGCATCTTGCCGTGGTTACCCAGGGATTCAGTAGCAGAGGCAGGATTTAAGTAAGTCTCCCTTCTAACACTGACGACCCCTTCCCCAATCTGCCATTGCAGGTCATACACCTCTTGTAGTAAATGGGGGAAAATGGTAGTTGTGGTTGTGGTGAGATAATGGCTGCGATGTAGAGGCACCATGATTCCCATCTTAGCAGATAAACTGAAGTTTAGGGGGACCAGGTGACTCAGATGTTAAGTAGCTGTGCTTTTGTGACCTGATTGATGTCTGGGGCTCAGGTGCCCCCACCACAAGGGGATCCAGACACATGTCACTAGGCCACCTGCCCCAGTGACAGCTCCTGTATGGCTGTGGGGACTGGTGGGAGCCAGAGAAGAGGGAGCACCTAAGCATGTCTGGAGAGGGGACGGGTCCAGAGGCAGCCTGCGGTGCCCCGTACTGCTGGGACTCCTCATCACTGTTCCCAGGGTGAAGGGAGCCTGGGTGGGCCTGGTGTGGCTCCAGGGCAGGGGCCAGAGCAGAGTGACACCGTGGTGGCACAGAGACCCTGCAAAAGCCAGAGGACTCTCCAGGGGAGGCTGCCAGGAGCAGACGTTGACACTGGCGGGCATGAAAGCTGTTATAGGGCTCAGTGATTCCCTGTCTCCGTGGGGTCAGGAGGAGGAAACTGGGGGAGCTGGGACTCAAGAGTGTGAGCTCCGTTCCTCATCAGCACTTTGCCTAGCTTGGCGGTCCAAGGAAACAGCTGCTATAGCTCTCTTTGAAGTTCACGCACACTAAGGTGGTCTTTGAGTTAAACGTAGTTTGCAGAGCTGTCTCCAGCTCAGCTTCAGAAACCACAGGAGAGTGAAAAGTTTAAAGCTGCACCATTACTAAAATGACGGTAGTATTAAGGAAGATGGCTCAGGTAATTAATTTCATACCTGGCAGAATGTAGGAAATGTTCTTGTTTTGGAAATGGGCTCATTTATTTGCCAAGCTGGTAGGTCAGTCTTGCTTTTGTTTGTTTTGTTTTCCCAGTTTTATTGAGAAATAATTGGTATATAATGTTGTGTAAGTTTAAGGTGTACAACATAATGATTCGATACATGTATGTATTATGAAATGATCACAATAAGTTTAAGTTAACATCCATCACCTGGCAGAGTTCCAAAGATTTTTTTTTCCCTTGTGATGAGAACTTTTAAGATCTATTCTCTTAGAAACTTCCAAAAAACAGTACTGTGCACTATAGTCATCCCAGAACTTATTTATCTTAAAGCTGGAAGTTCATACCTTTTGAAAACCTTCCCACAATTCCCCCACCCCTATGTCCAACCTCTGGTACCACAAATCTGATCTCTGTTTCTATAGGCTTAGGTCTGAACACATTTCTTTCTTCTTCTCTTTCTTCTTATGCTGCCTTAATCTTGTTTGCTTTAGTTTTGTGCATCTATAAATTGCTTTTTGGAAGCTGTACTTTATGAAAATGTTTCAGTATGCAGTTGACCTTTTTTTGTTGGGGAAACGAATTTAAAAAGGAGGAAAATGGAGTGAGGGTTAGAGATTGACTAGAATTGATGCTGGCCCCAGTGGTCAGATTCATTGCTGACTGCAGGGATATCTCCACTAGCAGTGGTGTTGTGGCGAGGGCTGGAGAAACACCAAGGCCAGGTGAAGGAAGACAGATGCAGTGAGAAGGCGTTCATGGGCTGATTACAGAACTATTTTATACCTTCCAGAAGATCTTGACATTTAGATTTAAGGGGCCTGATTAAACAGGGAGGCCTACAAGATCCAGTGTAAAAACAGGAGGAAGTCTCATGTCTATTCCAACATATTGCCATGGATCTCTCTTTGCTGCCATGACAACAGGCTTGAGAGCTCTGTTGTGATAGCTCTCTGACCTCAGCCTTTGATTCTGCCCTGCGGACTTCCCAATACTGCCCTGGAATAGGAGGACTTGCCCTGCCACCTAGTCCCTGGTTTCACAGTGGATAATTCAGCATGGCGGAGCCTTTAAAGCTTAATTTTTCAGGATCCAGGCCAGAAGCCTGAATGAGTTGTATACATCTCTGTTGTATGGCTTCTGTTCAAAGACAGTTGTAAAATGTTGAACAAATCAAATGGAGAGTTACACTGAATATTGGAATACCAGAGTTGCATTTCACTATAAGCAATAGAATCCTGAGAAGCAGTGGTTTAAATAAGACAAGAATTCATTTTTCTCACAAAATGAGTATTCCAGAAGTAGGCACCAAGGGCTACTGTGGCACTTGTAGGACATTATCCTAGAGTGTAGCCCTTATCCTTACGTTCATGAGATAGCCGCTAGAACGCCAGCTGTCACATCATGTTCTTCTTGGAAGTGGAAAGGAAGAAGTGCCAAGTGAAAACGGTGCTTAGCGGTTGATTCCGTATGGTTTTTAAGAAGCCTTCCCAGAATCCCCATCCAACAACTTTCACTTACATCTCAGTGGCCAGAACTTGGTCGTTGTCTACCCCTATCTGTAAGGGAGGCTGGGGAATGTTGGGTTTAATCTGAACACATTGCTTCCCTTGACAAAATCTGTTACTAAGGAGCAAGGAGAGGATGGATATTGGTTAGGCACCTAGAGGTCTCTATCATGAGATGTCTATGAATGGATGAAAATGGGAGCTGCTGAAAATGACCAAAAATAAGGTGGTAAGAACGAGGTCATGGAAGAAGCCAGAATTTCCTGAGGTCTGTTCATTAGCTCCCAATGGCAGATAGTACTGGCAGATAGTACTGACTGATAATAAAACCATTAATCTAGCATATATGACAAGTCTACACAATAGGACACTGCAGTAGGGAACAAGGAAATCAATTCATGGGGTTGCCACCCCTTACTCCGACAATGGAATGCATGAAAGGTAACGTAGGCATAAATCAGGTGCTACTGATGAGCCTACAGTTTTGTTGGTTTGAACGTTTGCTTCTTTTTAGTAAATACATATTTAAATGAGAATATACGTCAATTAAATTTATGTCAATCTTCTCCACCATTTTCAAGTAAATCCTTCATGCTTAATAAGCCATTGCCACGGGTTAACTAAGCTGAAGGTAATGAATTCTTTAGATAACTGCAACACTCTTTTAAGCATCAATTTATAAAAAATTCAAAGTATTACTGGAGATCATAGGATATCTTACTGCCTGTTCAACATATATTGAATAACTTAATGTAATGGAACATTTTTGACTGTCTGCTTCTTGTGTAGGAAACAATCTTTCTTACCATTTACCACCTGTTCACCATCTGCCACACACAGACACACACACACACACACACACAGACACACACACCACATACTCCCTCCCCAACTCCACCGCTGAGTATAAGGAAGGGAAGTTTTTTTTTTTTTTTTTTTTGTGGTATGCGGGCCTCCCTCTGTGGTGGCCTCTCCCGTTGCGGAGCACAGGCTCCGGACGCGCAGGCTCAGCGGCCATGGCTCACGGGCCCAGCCGCTCCGGACGCGCAGGCTCAGCGGCCATGGCTCACGGGCCCAGGCGCTCCGCGGCACGTGGGATCCTCCCAGACCGGGGCGCGAACCCGGTTCCCCTGCATCGGCAGGCGGACGCGCAACCACTGCGCCACCAGGGAAGCCCGGAAGGGAAGTTTTGACAGTGTGCTGACATATCCCTGGTTCATGGAGAATAGTTTAGAACCGGCAGGTAATCAGGCACTTGTGTTATACTTGCATTTTTTTATAACTTAAGATAATTAAAATGTATTTACCTCTAAATCATCACTCCAAGTTACTATGCTACTTGAATTCTATGCCTTTGTGTGTAGGTGTATACTTTTTTGGTTTTGGTGTGTCGTATTCTAGCAGCAACCTTTTAATTTGCTGTTTGTCAACTGCTGTGCTCTGGTAAAACCAGAACACCTCATTTATTAGCCTGTGGGCAAAGTCAAAGTAAAAGGCTCTGGGAACTCTCATTGATGGTGGGTATGTAAGTTGGTAAATACACGTTGGAAAATGGTTTGGCAGCATCTACTAAAACTGAGCATAGGCATATTCATGGATCATATTCCCAACTATCAACCTACTGACACAGCTTTTTCCATCTCCCCTTGTTAGGACCCACCCCAGCCTTCTTTCCCCTATGAGAACGCAGGCCTTGTTGTTGACACCCCCTCCAGCAGTTTGCCAACCATCAGCTGATCTTAGGCAGCCCGGCTCAGCACATCAGAGGCATGCTCATGACGGGGAACATATGCAGGCAAGATTAGGAAACTTGAGTAGCTTCCTCTCAGTAAGCTCCTTGAACCCTATGTGACATTCCCACCCCTTCTCCAGAAACCTTCCAACTTTGTACCATTTAGGATGACTTCTCCATCAGTATCTAGTACTATAAAGCCCAACACAAGCTGGCTTAGACGATAAAGGTGAGTCATTGTCTCATATAACTGCAAAGACCAATACGGGCTTCAGGCACAGTTCTCTCAGAGCTCCCGTTCAGTTTCTCTGAAACCTCTTAACTCTGTGTTCTGCCAGGTTGGTTTTATCTTCAGGTAGAAGTCCCTCATGGTCATAAGATGTCTGCTAGCATCATATGGGTAACATGCCTCTTTGTTCAAATGAGGAGAGAGCAGGCCTTTATCCAGATAATCACCGAATAAAAGCTCTGAGCACAACTCTTGTGATCTTCTGGGTCCATCTCCTGAACCAGTCATTTGGTAGCAAGACCCCACCTGCCTGCAGAGTTGAAGCTCCAAGCCTTAGTTAAGCAAACAAAACAAGCAAAAAAAATGACTCCTGCTGCACCTTCTCCCAGGATAATGGGTGCTTGCTCTTACTATGTTTACATAACTAAAAAGGTTGGCCCTTTTTAGTGTCAACTGCCCTTCTAAAACATAAAGTTCTGCCTCTCTGCTGTACCAGACTGTAACACCCACCTCCTTATCCAAAAATTCCAAGGACATTTGGTGAGAAGAGATGCCCACATGCCATAGCATCTACAGCACTGGATGCAAGATAATAATAATAAGGCTTCATCTTTGATTAGCATTTTACAGTTTCTAGTGTGTTTTCACATGCAGCACCTCATTTCATCCCTGGGAGCTGGGTAGGATCTGTACTGTTATATCCAGCTTGCAGATAAGGAAATCTCAGAGAGATTGAATGACTGACTTAGCCATGGTCAATGGCTTGTATGTGATGGAGCTGGCATTGGAATCTAGGTCTTTTTGATGTTAAACTTTTGGGGGGAACGTTCTTCTGATTAGTCTTTTAGACCAGCGTACAGAGTAAGAAAGATAAGAAAGAGGTACATTTGATTGTGTGAGGCTGAGTAGGAGTTGTCTGAAAGGAGGAGTCCTCTGCTGCAGGACTTTGGTGTATATGAGAGAGAAGACACAAGAGATCTTCTCAATCTTTGCTTTTGCCCTTTTTTGGTTTTCTTTCCCAATTACCTTTTCCTTGTGTTTCTTTCTCAAATTCTCTTCTCTGGTGCAGCTTTCTCAAATACAGTACCAACTACTTTTCATGCCTAGGCCCTATTCAAGAATCAATCTTGAAAAGGAATCCTGGGGTGGGGGAGTGAGGGGACAAGGTGGGGAATGTGAGAGATTTATAGGATTGGGAAGGGGGGGATGAGAAAGGGGATGGAGGAAGACAGAGAAAAGAGAAAAATTAGAGTCATGAGTTGGCTCTGACACCAAAGATTAACCGTAATCTAAAATGTTTAGATTACTTTATACATTTTTTTAAGAGAACTAATGCCTTCAAAGCAATGTGATCTTGAACTATAGACCCAGGGGTGGGAGAACTCAAAGACTGGGAAGGCCAAACCTACTAACTGAAGGGTTTAATTAACTATTTTAAAGTATACCTGGACACCGGTCAAGCAGTATAAAACATTATATACAGCATTCATTTTAGATAAATTTGGAGTATTCACATATTCAGTTGTTGAAAATTAATTTTTTTAAATTGAAGTATAGTTGATTTACAATGTTGTGTTAGTTTCTGGTGTACAGCAAAGTGATTCAGATATCTATATCTATGTCTATATCTATATCTATATATCTATATATGTATATAATTTCTTTTTCAGATTCTTTTCCATTACAGTTGGTTATAAGATATTGAATATAGTTCCCTGTGCTATACAGTAGGACCTTGTTGTTTATCTATTTTATATATAGTAGTTTGTATCTGCTAATCCCAAACTCCTGATTTATCCCTCTCCCTGCCTTTTGCCTTTGGTAACCACAAGTTTGTTACCTATGTCTGTGAGTCTGTTTCTGGTTTGTAAATAAGTTCATTTATGTTATATTTTAGATTCCACATATAAGTGATATCATATGATATTTGTTTTTCTCTGTCTGACGTACTTCACTTAGTATGCTAATCTCTAGGTCCATCCATGTTGCTACAAATAGGATTATTTAATTCTTTTTTATGGCTGAGTAATATTCCAGTGTAAACATATACCACATCTTCTTTATCCACTCATCTGTCGATGGACATTTAGGTTGCTTCCATGTCTTGGCTATTGTAAATAGTGCTGCAGTGAACACTGAGGTGCATTTATCTTTTCGAATTAGAGTCTTCTCCGGATAGATGCCCAGGAGTGGGATTGGGATTGCTGGATCATACGGTAACTCTATTTTTAGTTTTTTAAGGAAACTCCATACTGTTTTCCATAGTGGCTGCACCAATTTACATTCCCACCAACAATGTAGTGGGTTCCCTTTTATCCACACCCTCTCCAGCAGAAAATTAATTTTCTTAAGACTCTGATCTGCATTCGGAGATATGGAAAGAATTTGAGAACCAAGAAGTGTTAGAGTCTGGAAGAAGCCCTTACCAACTATTTCTTTCCTCTGCTATGACCATTACCGGGCAGCTCTTCCATCATCTTGGAGATTTGTTTAAGGCTCAAAGGGTCCTTTTTGAATTATTTGCACCAAGAATTAGATTGCATGTAACTTCATGGTGATGAGAAACTTAGAAAGAATTAATCCAGATACTCTTGGGCTGTTATCACAATAAAAGTATCTAATTTTACACTGTGGCTTGGAAGGAAAAACAGAAGTTGTAAACTCCTGGGCTTATGGGCCGAATGCGGCCCGCAGATGGAACTTGTTTGCCTTCCACTGTTTTAAGAGAGGAGTGCTCTCCAGTTCAGCACTGGTCCCCACCATTCACACAATACACACATGTGCACTCCACACCACCCTCTTCTCTGATCGCTTCACCTTCCTGACCCTTAGGGCATGTGAGTTTGAGAACTCTGAGATTACAAAAGTCATTCAATGTATGAGGCACTAAAGAGAAGAGAGAATCATTTATGTTGGGAAAAAGCATAATGAGATGAAAATTATAGAAAGGTAAATTTAGTCATAAAATCAAGATGAAAGTCCTTCCTGGAGAAGTTACTGGAATCTGGGTTGGTTTTGTGAAAGGCACATACGTCTAGCTCTGGAAGAAAAGGGATTGAGTTGCAGAGCCTCTGAGATGGCATTCAGCTGGCTGTCTGTTCTATGGCTCCAGGAACTAAGACTATAACAGAAAATATGATTACACCAAACAATTGGCTGAAAAGCAACATAATTAGAGTCATTACAGACTGGAGACAAAGACAAAGAGCATGACAAAAGCAAAAAGGGTCACCTTTCCACATGATAGGTGATGCCTATGTTCCCCGCCCCAAAATCAAGAGTACGAAGGTACACAATGAATGGGTAAGTCAGGAACTGGCTGAAGAACAAAACAAGGGTATCTTTTCAAAGTCTTACTTCTCTATAAAGTTCAGTTTTAAAATCAGGTATTTAAGACCAGTAAATGAGCTTGGCAACAGCAATGAAAGGACCTTCCAAAGGACAAGGAAAGGGAAAAGACAAGCCAAGATTCTCAATACCTGTTGGAGGCCCCAAGCCCTCTCCATCATCAATACCCCATCCTGACCCTCAGGACCTAATCCTAAGTGCATTTGGTAAAGTAAAACACTTTTCCCCTCAATCTTAGTGTTTGTGATGTACGTGAGCCTGATCCTGCCTGTGGCAAAGAGCCCAACTTCTCCCCCAGATTCAAGGGGAGAGAAGGAAAATGTTCTAGAACACCCAAATTCAGGGAGGAATATTATGTTAAGAGCCAGGACTCTGGAGTCAGACAGACCTGAGTTCAAATCCTAGTTCCAGCACTTATTAGCTTTATGGACCTTAGTAAGTTACCTCATTTCCCTGGGTCTTGTTTTTTCTCATCCATAATCTGGGCATAATGTATTTAACTCTCTCATAGCGTTTAAAAACAGATCTGTGTTAAGACATCTAGTCCAACAGTGCCCGACCCAACAGTAGGCACTCAGTGAATGGTGGTAATTGTTATGTAAAATAATCATCGTAATGAACTTGAACATCTGTGAAAGGGAAAGGGGTCCTACTCAGTGAAATAAAAGGAGAGCCAGTGTCAGATCTCATGTCATGGCTCAATGCTTCCCAGCTTATCTCTGTCCAACTGAACAGCTTTGTCTGCATTAACAGAGCCTAGGAAACCAGTGCTATCAAAACCAATGAGACAAGCATTTCATAAGTGCCTGTTAGGGGCACAGGGCAGTGACACTGTGCTAGACCTGAAAAGAGGTCTCGCCAGAGGTTGAGCCATGATCATGGGAAGGTATAACTGTTGTAATCTCTCCAAGCTGAGAGATGACTGAAGACTATCTTTCATTGATGCTACATAAGAGAACAGTAACAAATTGTTAGAAATTACTTCAGCATTGAAAACTGAAATCTTAGTGCCCTGCTTTATCACAGTACTGAGCTATACTCCCCCATACAACTTTTATTGAGCCCTATGTGCAGGCACAGTGAGAGATAGTCTCCTTTTTCACGGAGACTAGGATCAGTCATCTCCAAGGTGGAATGCGTTTACCCCAGGATGGGGGCCAAACAATACTCCGGGGCGTGGGGTGAAGATATTAGACCTTCCATTTCTGCTTTTTAAAAGGTCCTCTTCTAAAAGCATCTGTCTTACTTTATAACATACATACTATATTTGAGTAGTAGTGTCTATATATAATTTGTAAATAACAACATGAATGTTCATGTGATCAAGGTTTAAATTTTTTTATTGATGGGGTCCTTGATTTAAAAGGTTTGGGAACTACTGGTCTAAAGGAGAAGGAAGACCAGTAAGCCAACAGTCAAAATTAATGCAGAGGGAGCTTGGCTGGAGCACAGATGATAATAAGCATGTAGCTCAGCAGTGAAGGAAGAGGAGACAGGATGCAGGGAAGGCTTTCTGGAGGAGGTGACAGGATGAACTGCTGAAGTGTGTTTGGTGCAGGGGGAGAGGGGAAGAGGAGAGAATATTTCAGGCAGGCTATACAACACATGCCAAGGCAAGGTGGCCTGTGCAGGTACAGTGAATGCATCTTGAAAACTAAAATAATTTGATCCATCTTGAACTGTCAGTATAGGTGAGGAAACTGCAGGAGGTAAGGCTGGGAGGTTTCTGCAGCGATCCAATTATTGAAGGTCATTGACTAGAAAGCTTATTCTGATGGTGCAGGTTGGCGCTGAGGGATTCTAGCAGGGGAGGGGAGATCATGGAGCAGTATTCCCAACTTGATCCTCTCATCCAGTTTCCATTGATGCTTGTCTGAGTCCTAGAGGGAAAGGATTGTGCTTGTGGGAGCTGATGAAACCTCAAAAGGCTAGGACAAAAAAGGTGCTAGAAGCCTTTGAAGGGATAGAGAATCTTCAACACTGGGCATTGCTGGGTGAGCATCACCAGTGCCTAAAGACACATCTCTGGGCAAAAAAGGCTGTGCAGTCTTGTGTAAGCATTAGTGCTTTAGTGGCTCCAATACAGTCAAGAGCAACAAGATTTAACACCTGAGCGAGCTAGAGTTGGAAAGGAGGGAAATGGCAGACACCAGAGCAGCCAAGAGGACAGTATGTGGAGTCCAATGAGCCACCCCAGGCAGGCTCTAGGAACTGATTCAGGAGGACTTGCAAAGCATTTGGCATTCCCTCATGAGGAGGGACTGTACTGGTCATATTCAAATTGTATCCCTCATGTGTTGCACAGTGGATCAGGCTCCAGAGTTTACAAATCCTGAGGTCACTGTCCAGGCAGTTTCTCTATAAATATACCTTCAGGAGTTGTACAACAGGAACCTGGCATAGATGTTCAATCAAGATGTCAGGAAACGAATGGAATAGTGATTGGTTGGCCGCTCTCATGACCTTATTTAAACCTCAGACTGGCCTGGCCAAATCCCATCAGAGTTGGGTTTGGAGCTATTATTTGGGTGCATGTGGCAGATTGCAGCAGGGGAGTAAACCCAGGAACTCAGTTAGAACGGCAGTCAGTGGCTGGTTATTTTACTACTTTATTCTGGAGAAATCTTACAAAAAACTAGAAATGTAATGCCATAACTATGTATATAGTCAGTAAGGCAGAAGCATGAGGGTAGAGAACTTAAGGTAACACCCCTTAGGGTAACACCCATGAGGACTTGTCACTGGTGTCATCCAGCTAGAGAACCCCTGTTACTCATTCTAAGGCCAGTGCTTAATTCTAGGCAGAATGAGACTGGGGGCCAAAATGAGAATTAATCACCAAAGAGCAAATAAAGCTGATTCATTTCTGAGTTGAAACAAAACCAGTACAAAGACCTTGAAGACTTGGTTGCATACATATTTAACAAGAAAATCTGGAATAGACACTGTCCTCCTTGGAAGAAGGTGGAAACCTCAAGAAAACATCCTGTTGAAGCAAAGGATGCTGTTGGCATAACTGGCAGCCTGAGTCTTCAAGAGCTGGGGAGTGTCATATATTCTTATAAGTGGCCAGACTGGCATGAGTTGAAGAAGACCTACCTGTGTCCACGATCTACTCAGTCTATGTAGTGGTGGCAGTAAAAGGAGTGCCTCAAGCCCTTAAGGGCCTGTTTACATCCAGTAAACCTGAAAAGTACCTTAAGAGGGACCTGGAAGAATGATCCAGAAAACCTGAGGAAGAGTTGAAGGCAGTTTGGAGAGTTAACAGAATGCAGTGTTCATAGACATCCTCTTGTAGTGCTAACAGATGTCCGTACAGGGCACAGGAAGTGCCCACTTTTGATGATCAGTGTATACCTAAATTAACCGAATCCTGTATGTGGAGGCCAGACAAGAAGCAGAGTCCTTTGGTGGCTTCGATTGGCTCCCTTAGACCAATGGATTCACACTTTCCTGGCAGCTGCCCCATTTTGTGGGCAATAGCCATGCTGGATTTTGGAGATTGCTACTAGATCCCAAAGCATTTGTAATGGTAAGCACCAAGCTCTGGGGTCACTGTAGGCCTGCATTTTGTGTGGGCCTACACATTGGGAGGACAGTGATCTCGGGGGAGGCAAATGGTTCCCAAGAAAGGGGTCTTAAACCCAGAGAGCACTTCTAGTCCACAACCACCATCATCTCCTTCTGACTCCTCAATTCTCTCACTGTCCCTTTCATTTGAAATGTTTTTACTACCAAAATCAGGGGGACACATTTTTTTTTAAGTATAGAGATATATCAGCCATCACTTTCTCTGGGACATAATAAGTTGAAGTGTTTGTTCTATAGATTTTTATAGCTTCACGCTGACTTTATATGAAGGGACACCCTTGAAACAAACATTTTTATAAATGCAAGTACATAATGGTAAGCATGCCATTGTAAAGCAAATTTTTAAAAGTTTGCTGGTGGTTACTGTATCTTTGTCCTTCTAATGTCTGTTGATGCCTTACTGAATACACTAAGAGTACAGAGAGGAAACTTGGCTGTGTGTACCTGGAAAGAACTCACTCCATGCCTCTGGCCTCAGTGTACCATATCTATAAAGCCCGTGGGTCTGCTGGCCAGAGTATCTTCCAGATCTAAAAGACCATGATTATGTATCTAATACAAAGGCCAGAAATGCCTAGTGTGCAGATTTTTACAAAATAGGATGAGCAGTATGTCATAGAAGCAGAGCTTCAGTTCACAGATGAAGAATTAGAGTGGGTTATTTTATGCAAAATAAATTGAGTCCTTTCAAAATGTTAATAATTGCCCAAGATAAAAATTTTAATCTTAGGAATCAAAATTTTGATTCATTTTATAGGTTATTTTGGCTTATTTCATTTTAAAAATTCTATTTATTAAATGTGGCCTGTGAAGGTTTTATTTTAGGAATACTGAAACTCAGCAGGTAGTGGAGACTTAAACATTAGTGAAACCCAGTCCCTTTACTTCCTTCATCTTTCATCTGCATATTTCTGGCACTTTCCATCTCTGAGCTCTCTTGCCTGAACTACCTCTGTTCCTCTTCGCACTCTCTCTGGAGTTAATAATTCCACACGGACAGTTTCTCCACCAGAGGACAAAGTTGCTACTTCTCCAAAGCTCTCCATGCTTCCTCGATTCCTCGACACTGCCTCATGGTGGGGGTCCCTAACACTCATCTCTAGGGGGAAGCTGTTTTGGCGTCGTTTTGGCTGAAGCTTTTGCATTGCATTTCCCTGTCCTGTTACTCGGTGTGGTGTGTATTCTGCCTGCTCTTAGCTGAAGGCCTTCCCAGACTGGGCAGCTGAATGCACTGCACAGCTGCCAAAATTCTAATTCAAGAGCTAGAATTCTTACTCCTGCTCTTTAGACCCTTGTCTGGCCCTGGCTCCAGTCTCCCGCCAACTGGGCCCCTGGCTCGTTATCAGGCCCACCCGGGCCGTGTCTCCACCCCCAAGTGGGCCCAGGAAATCATTCTTGGCACCAAACTAAACTTCAACCACACCACTACCCCAGCCTCACCCAACCCAACTCTCATCTCAGCACAAGTTGTTACCTTGTGAGCTGGCAGACAGAAGAGATGGCTCGAAAAGAGGAAATGCCATGGGTGAGGGCACTCATCACCCCCAATTACTGTGACTGTCAGATTGTAAAACTTTTTGTGGTACCTTTCCTCTATGAAAAGAATTAAGAATCCTACTAGAAATAACACTAGGGATGAACATAGTTTATGGAGAGGGGAATACTATTTCTCTATGTATCTGCACCAGAGGGTAAGTGAAATTTGTCCTAAAGAAAAATGCTAAATTCAGTATACTTGCATAATGAAAAAATGCACTGTTGGATCATAAACTGCTGATAATATGTAGGCAACTGTAAAAGTGCTATTGGAGAACACAAACTTTAAAGGTAAAATATCAGTGAAATTGGGCGTGGGGTTGGGGACAAGGAGGTAATTGATTCTTAGCAAAATGTTGGTTTCAGAGAAGCTACCTGATTCAGCCTAAATGCTTAACTGGTCAACATTATGGTTTAAATGCTCACAGGATGGTGTAATCTAGATTGATTGGAAGGATCTCTCTCTTTTAAATGAAGAGAAAGTATGTCCCTTGACCCTGTTTCTACTCCTTCTAGCCTTCACCAATGCACTGTCCTTTCTGCTGTGATAGTTTTGCTCCCAGGAAGACAGATGGGTTAATCCCCAGATCTGAGATGGGGCAGTGGGGTATTATAATTTGGGGAAATGAAATTAGTTTTCATTTTCCCGAAAGGGGCAGGGAGTATTACAAACGTGGTACACATGTAAAACACAGGCAAATGCACTTGACAATCAAGCACTCTATTTTGAAATTTAAATAAAGCTAAGATTTTCTTCTGGCCTAGAGGGAAACTTCATTAAAATCAATTAGTACAAACCTCCAGAGAAAATGGGCTTTTTTTTTTTTTTTAAAGAAGGTTTAAAGAGTAAGGTGCACACAATTACCTTTCCTCGGTCCCCTGTGAATGTCAGTGTCAAACCTAGACAGGTGGCCAGGTGCAAACAAATGTCCCTCAGAGGGGCCTGGGTAACTCCCTGAGTTCTCACTGCAGGGAGGTAAGCGTAATTAATAGATGTATATACACCAGGAATGTAATACACATAACCAAGGAGGCTGCAAACAGATTGCATGTATTACCAACTGTGAAGGGCAGGCCGAGTGAGATAAAGTTGGTGGCAGGCGCTCCCAGGTGAGGCCTCGGTCCAGGGGCGGAGGTTGGGGCCGCACAGCTGTTGCCGCGCGCCCTGGTCCCTCCTCCCAGCTGCGGCGGCCTCACTCCCACCCCCACCCTCCCCCCGCCGCTCCCCCCCCCGCTCCCGACGCCGCCGCCGCCGCCGCCTCCCCTCTGCCTCCCGGTCTCTCCTCGCAATCCTTCCATCGCTCTCGCCCCCTCTCCCTCCGTCCGGTCCTCTGCGCTCCCCTCACCCCGCCTCTCTCCCCCTCCCCCAGCCCCTCCTCTCCTCACCCCACCCTGCCTCCCTCCCTCCCTCCGCCCGCCCGGCGCTGGCTGAGCCGACACCAGGGGGGCTCTCGATGTAGCACCATGACAGGCATCGCCGCCGCCTCCTTCTTCTCTAATACCTGCCGATTCGGGGGCTGCGGACTCCACTTCCCCACCCTGGCCGACCTCATCGAGCACATCGAAGACAACCACATCGGTAAATGGCCCGGGGGTGGGCGGGGGTGCCCGGCGCGCGGAAACTCCTGCCCAGGCGAGAACCCCAGAATGGCCAGGGGTGGTCAGGAGGGAGGAAGGCGGCGGCGGGGCGGGGAGGGTGTGTGGGAGCCCGGGGCATGGGGGTGGCGGGATGCGGAGGCGCGAGGTGCGGTGGGGCTGGGGGCAGGGTGGGGCTGGGGGAGAGGGAGGGGGAGGGGCGGGCGCCCCGAGGTGCCGCTGGCGGGCTGGGGGATTCCGAGGGGCGTGCGCGCCCGCGGCGAAGTGGTGGGAGTGGGGCTGCGCGGTGGAGGGGGTGGCGGGGGGAGGGACCCAGCGGCGGGGAGATGCGGGGCGAAGGGCGCGGCGGGGCCGGCGGGGTGGCCGGCCGGCTCTGGGCAGGAGCGCGGAGTTAGTTGGCCCGGG
>NC_041218.1:49323365-49342049 GCF_002837175.3 Physeter macrocephalus
CTCCCGCCGCCGCCGCCGCCGCCGCCTCCCCTCTGCCTCCCGGTCTCTCCTCGCAATCCTTCCATCGCTCTCGCCCCCTCTCCCTCCGTCCGGTCCTCTGCGCTCCCCTCACCCCGCCTCTCTCCCCCTCCCCCAGCCCCTCCTCTCCTCACCCCACCCTGCCTCCCTCCCTCCCTCCGCCCGCCCGGCGCTGGCTGAGCCGACACCAGGGGGGCTCTCGATGTAGCACCATGACAGGCATCGCCGCCGCCTCCTTCTTCTCTAATACCTGCCGATTCGGGGGCTGCGGACTCCACTTCCCCACCCTGGCCGACCTCATCGAGCACATCGAAGACAACCACATCGGTAAATGGCCCGGGGGTGGGCGGGGGTGCCCGGCGCGCGGAAACTCCTGCCCAGGCGAGAACCCCAGAATGGCCAGGGGTGGTCAGGAGGGAGGAAGGCGGCGGCGGGGCGGGGAGGGTGTGTGGGAGCCCGGGGCATGGGGGTGGCGGGATGCGGAGGCGCGAGGTGCGGTGGGGCTGGGGGCAGGGTGGGGCTGGGGGAGAGGGAGGGGGAGGGGCGGGCGCCCCGAGGTGCCGCTGGCGGGCTGGGGGATTCCGAGGGGCGTGCGCGCCCGCGGCGAAGTGGTGGGAGTGGGGCTGCGCGGTGGAGGGGGTGGCGGGGGGAGGGACCCAGCGGCGGGGAGATGCGGGGCGAAGGGCGCGGCGGGGCCGGCGGGGTGGCCGGCCGGCTCTGGGCAGGAGCGCGGAGTTAGTTGGCCCGGGTGGTCGGAGAGGCTGGGGGCGGCTGGGGGCGGGCGCTGCAAGCCGCCCGCCGCTTCCGCCCGGGCTCGAGCTGTCAGGGCTCGGCGGCGGCTGCAGCCGCTGGGGGGTGGGAGCGGGGGGGGCGGGGGTGGCTCCACCGCGGCAGCCATTCCGCTTCCTCCTCCCGGCACCGCCGCCACTGCGTCCTGTCAGCGCTGGTTGCTAGGTGTGGTGCGTCGGGAGGGGGCCGGAGCCGCGGCCGGAGGACGCGGCGCTTGCTCTTTCCCCCGGCGGCGGCAGGGTTCGCTGGCCTGAGGGCGTCCGCTTCTGCCCCGGCCTGGCGCGGTTGCCGGGGCGCTGCGGGCTGAGGTCCCGGGTGCGCCCGCGGGCCGCGCCCAGCGCCCAGGGCCGCGCCGCCCCGGAGGCCCCTGCGGCTGCGTCCGCTGGAGAGCCGTCCCCCAGGACCCGGGGCAGGGCATTTAAATGCGCTCCGGCTCTGAGATTTGCCTTTCAAATGGTGCTAGGCCCGAGGTGCGCCGGCTGCGCCGGGTATCCGCAGCGGCGGCCTGCGCAGCTCCCCGGGCGCCGGGGACTTGGTGGCCGCGGGGGAGGGGGCACCCCGCGGGGCAGCTGCTTTCTCTTCCTGCCCAAGACCCCGGGGCCTTTCAACAAGTCCTTTAATTAGCAGAAGCCCTTGCACACGTTTCCACGCTCCTATCCGGAGTCCCTGCGAGGAGAGATGGGTCGGGTTCGTGTGGTTCGGGCGATCCAGCCACCTGCGGAAGGTGTGGGCGGAGCCCACGAGTTGTCCTGTGTGGGCTGGAAGGTGAAGGGCCCGCGTGATGCCCCAACGGGGCTGCCTAATCCAGAGAACCTGTGAATTGCCCCCAGAAAGTCATTTCCCAATGAATGCTATGGATTCTGCCATGTGGATGCAGCTCACGTTTCTACAAAGTTGAGAGAATAAATCACGACTGCTGTGTATTTATGCACGAATAAAATGAGGCCGAGCCTTAAGCTCCTTCTCTTAGTATAATGCTTTCTCTTTGCACACAGTGAGTGCTTAATAAACGTTGAATGCTAGTTTAGAATGGGTATATGATGGGACATCCAGAATGGGAAATACTCATTGAAAATGTCTACAGACCATCTTTCAAAACATAATCTGGATGAGTAATTGTCCAGGTTTTGAAACTTACAAAGTTTTAAAACATCCGTGTAATAAGTTTTGCCATCTCCTCTGATAAAGGTGTGACAGAAGAGCTAGGGAAGTTTTGGTAGTCTTAAAAGCAGTTTATGCAGTAACGTATTTGCTGATTCATCATCATGATTGAATAGTAATAACTGAAGATGCTTAAAGGATAAATCAGATTTTTCATGATGGGTAGTTTAAAATAATACTAAAACTCCAGTAATGCAAAACTCCAATGGAAATTTTGTTAGTTCAAGTTGTTTCTCTTACTTTCAATAATAAATAAAAAATAATAAATATAAATAAAATAAATATGTGTTATATAAACATATAAATAACATTTCCTGACCTAGGGAAGGCTGTCATTGCATATCCCATTCACTCACAGTTATTTTAGGTTAAACTATAATTAATGTGAGTAATAATTTCCCCACATTGCCTGCCTACTTGGACTAGCTGGTTAAAAGAAAATATAAATTATATTTATTAAAATGTGTTAAAGACAGTTATCCTTCTTGAGGGTTTAAGTCTGTAATCAGTTAGATAATTTAAAACTATTGGTGAATCACAAGTTCTTTAAGTTTGTAGAAATTGTCTTTAGTATCGTACAAACATTTTTAAGAGGGTTAAGTGGTCCATAAATTTTCTAAAACTTTTAAGTGATGGTCACGCTCAAAGGGCTAGTGTTTTTCTCTTAGTGAAAATATTGAACATTTAAGTTTATAACAGTAGCCATGACTTAGGTGAATTTGGAGGCGCGGCTAACAATTACTATACTTTGGAATTAGTTCGACACCAGAAAACTTTATGGAAAGTGAATGTTAAGATGAACAAACACTTAAAATTCCCTGGCTGAAGAGACCAAGTGAAACTATTCTGTACCTTAACTGAGGAGAGGCCCCTTATTTTCAAAGACAGCCCCATATGCAGAAAGAAATAAGAATTGACCTCAAGAAGAATAAAAACAACCTGCTTAGTAGGCAGTGTCATGTAAATACACTTCCAATGAAGGGACAGGAGTGAAAATATACCAGATAAAGCATCTGGTGAATGTTCTATACTACATGTATTGTTAAGTGGAATTTATTGTTTGTGGGTCAGTCTACAAATTTTTGGAGAGCGATTGTTGTTTTTAATGATTGATTTACCAATTCTGAGTCTTTGTCATCAAGTGGCCACATTAAAAATATGCATGAACACTACTAAGATATATGGTAATATTATCTTTAATTTTTTCAAGGAGTTTGTTATTTAGCAATTATAGGAGTATTAGAGATGTGCTCAGGTAACAGGTCCATCTTGACCTTTCTGAGTTATTACCATTTAACCACTAGTCAAAATCCTTAAGCAGTAATGAAATGAAGGTTTACGGATGGGAATATGGCATATTTCTTGCTTGACAGATTTTTCAAGGCCTTTAGTGTACAAGGCCATAGTTTTCATTATAACTGTATTGTTTAGTTCAGATTAATTAAGTGCATTAATTTGAGAGTAGCTGTTATACGTGTACACTCAGCTCTTGTTGTTAACCAATTATCCATACCCATTAGGAAGAAGGATTTGGGGCTGTAGAGCCAAAGGAAGTGTGATTTGCACCATCCTCTGTTTTAGCTCTTTTCCTTTCTGTTGGAGGAGTGCTGCATCTGAGGCCCCATTTTCTTCCTTGCATTTCATTGCTGGTTTAGTCCTGGAGCACCTGTCTCCGTGCACAAGCTGAGTACCCCAACTAAAACCCTCCCCCCCAACTTAAATTGCCTAGAAATCCACAGCCCTGCAGCTGTGAAGTATTTCTCCATCAGCTTCACTATCAATTCATTCATAAGCCTGGCTCTGTTTCCTGGAGATGGGAAAAGCTGATCAGGATTTGTTTGCTTCTTATTGTGAGTAAATACTTGAGTTTGTAGAAACACTCTTGACATACACATCCTAGGTAGGTGAACTTGAACTGGTAACTAGGAATCATAGAAACACCGAGAGCACTAAATTTAGCACTGAAGGTCGTGTCACAGACTCATGAGATGAGTCTGTGCATCCCAGTGCTGTGAAGTCTTTTGGCTTTTGGTCTCAGAAAGACAACTGTTTAATCATTCTTACTAGATTTGATTATTTGGTACATTTGTAAGAATCAAAAGCATTTTGATTTTTATTTATATATTAATACATATGGAGCACCTATTTTGTACCAAGCACAGTTCTACGCACTTGGTATATTTTGGTGAACAAAGATCCCAACCTTTGGGGAGGTTATGTTCTAGCGGTGGGAGATAGACAATAAATAGTTAGCATAAGATGTAAATTATATAGTATGTTGGAAGGTGGTTAGTGGTATGGAAGAGACCGATTAGAGCAGGCTAAGGTGGATTGGGAGATGAAGTGTTGGAATTTCCAATTGGTTGGTCAGTATAGGCCTCACTGAGAAGCTGATAGGTGAGCCAAAACCTTGACAGAAGTGAGGGAGTTAGCCATGAGGACAAAGAGGGAACATTAAGGTCCAGGCAGAGGGAACAGGAATGCAACTTGCACCTCTTAAACTGAAACACAGATTTGACTGGATTCAGTTATTCTTGTGATGGTACTAAACGAACAGGTCATTTAGAACTTTCCCCAGATGTTGAGAGCCTCAGTTTTGCTATTCTTGACTAAGACTTTCCTGTCGGGGCCCCATAAGGAGGTGTGGAGTATTGTTGCCTTAATGGTGGCTTGCAGTAGCTAGGAGTTGGTTGGGTCTTGACCCTGAATGTCAGCAGGTTTCTTGTTGTGAGTCTCCTCATCTCTAAAATCCGGGTAATAAATCCATGCTGCTTCATTTCGTAGGATAGATTTGTAAACCATCTAATTAATAAAGGTCAGGGCTTCACTGGTGGCACAGTGGTGGAGAGTCCGCCTGCCAATGCAGGGGACACGGGTTCGTGCCCCGGTCCGGGAAGATCCCACATGCCGCGGAGCGACTGGGCCCGTGAGCCATGGCCGCTGAGCCTGCGCGTCTGGAGCCTGTGCTCCGCGGCAGGAGAGGCCACAACAGTGAGAGGCCCGCATACCGCAAAAAATGAATGAATGAATGAATGAATGTCAAAGTCTCCGGAAAGAAAAATAAGGTAGTTACTATCAATAATGTAGAATTTGGCTCCAAGGACAGTTTGGTAAAAATTTGCATTATCTTAAAGCCGTGCTACTGTATACTAAATAGATGGGTGTATCATATGTAGTAGGCCCTTATTATCCCCACTTTATAGGTGAGCAAACTGAGACACAGAAAGATTACTTAACTTGCCTAAGTTTCCGTGACTGGTAAGTGTGAGCTGGAATTTGAATTTCAGACGGGTATGCAGAGCTGGGCCTGTGCCAAATTGCCAAACGGCTGAAGAGCTAGACAGCCCTGGCCCTGCTCCCCTTCCATACCCAACCGGTCTGCTTCCTCCTTCAGGAGGTAACTCTGACCCCTTGAGATGAAGATCATCTCGGAGGCCCCATGGTGAAACCCATTTGCTTGGTTTGGAATATGCATCTCTGCCTCTTGTCAGCCATTTGACTAAGGACAGATGACTTAACCACACTGAGCTTCAGTTTCATCTCCTGTATAATGAGGATCATAACAGCGCCTACCCCATGGGGTGGCTGATGAGGGTTAAGTGAGCTAATATGTGTAAAGTACTCACTTACTTCAGTAGTAGTAAGTTATGTACATCATCCAGTTTCTTGCCATTTTGTGTGTTTGCTAAGTATGTTGGAATCCTATGAAGGTCTACATTAGAGGTTAATAGAATGTGGGTGGTGTCCACCTACAACTATATAAAATCACCAGGCCTGTCCCAGGAAAGACTGCGAGTCAGAAATGGGACACCCACAGTCCAGCGTTGGGGTTGCAGCCTCTGGCCACTTTCTCTTCCGTGTGGCCAGAGGTACTTTAGACGCTGGCAAAGGCCTTTGCCGCTGTGGACTAGGAAGTGGTGTCAAGGCCAGCGGCTTCCAACATGGCCTTTCCTTGTGGCCTGCATTTAGTTGAAAAAAACCCGAGACTAGAAAGAGGCACTGTGCCTTGGGCCTGTGGACACATTCCCACGAGGGCATTTCCTGTGGAGAGAAGGAATAACTGAATGAATAAATGGATGAATTAAAGGCTTGTCCCCGCCCGCCCTGCTCTTTGCCTGTACCCTGTGGCTTGGTGGCAAGATGCCCTGTTGCTCCCTCCCATGGTTCACTAGAAGGTCTCAGGTAGAGAGCCGGGGAGATTTTAAGCGCGTGTGTGTGCATGAGTGGGCGCACACACATGTGTGCACGTACCACCCAGTGGGGGACCCCTAAATGTAAAACTTCCTCCAAAACACCGTCTTTAGTGGCTTTTCCATTTGCCCACTTGTCACCTGAAAGCAGTCAGATCACCCTTTGTAAAACATTGCTAGTGAACATCCTGTCTCATAAGTTTCACAAGTTTTTGATTGTTTTCTCCTGTCCATGTTTTCTGATGTATGACTCAAACGCGCAGACAGAAAAACTCTGCCTTCAGCCGACTAACTTGACAGAAGCCTTCGTATTCTTTGGAAACTAGTTTCCTTTAGAATGCAACTATTTTGGTGACATCTCCCACCTTGACAATTCTAGAAGTGCAAACTGACAACTGTTTTCAGAAAACCTGATTCTTCTGTTGATGACAGGGAAGAAGCCTCCAGACTGGAGCAGGCTGGTGATACTTGATGAGAGGGGCTTTCCTAGGACTGTCTGGAAGCCAAAGGCCTTGAGTTTTAGACTGAGGTCTGAGAGACAGGGCACAGTGCTATTGAAGCCCTTAAAAATCCTCCCTTTTTTTCCAGCTTTTGCTTTTAGGACAAGAATCATACCCCGCATGTCCTTAGGTTTCCCTCCGCACTCCATCCTTACCCCTGCCCTCAGATCTTAACAGTGCAGACATGGCCTGGGTACTACTGAAAAAATATCAATACTTGCTGGATTGCAGATAATACATTTTGTTTCATGACGAGGTAACAGATTTGTTCCATACTGACCTGGCTAAAGTGTTGAATAGCAGATGCTGTTTTATTTAGAATTTGAAAATCGGAAACTGCAAATGTCAGAAACTTATTATATGTTTCTTTAAAAAAAGGCTTTCATTTAATATGCTAAATCAATTGAAAGAAAATTATATTTTCCCCTTGTACTAAGCACTGTAATCATGCAGTAGTTTTCACCTATTTTTTTTTTTTAAAAGTCCAGCTGCAAGCACAGACCAGATTAATGGATATTCTCTTTAAGGATGAAGTCTTCCCAATAACTCTCCACTTTGTCAGACGTCAAAGTGCCTCTTTTGGGTCACTAACTACAGACTCTCTGTCCAGCACTAGAGAGCATTGATAGTCTCCTGATGGCCTGGCTCACCCACTGGCCTCCTAAAGGAAGCCCTGTTCTCTGTCTGCCAGGCTCTAATAGTGCCTTTCTTCTGAGATAGACCTCCTTGAAGGGACAAGATCTGGATACCATGCTGTTAATTTGAAAAGACTCACTCTTTCTTTGGTATTATACAGATATAGAATTAATGTATATATATAATGTATAGATAAATTTTATATATATAAAATATATAATACAAATACATATATAATACAAATACATATGTAATGCATACATAAATGGTATATGTATATGTGTGTATTTATACATGTATGTGTATATACACCACACAGATATATGTATACATATATACATATGTGTATTTATAGGTGGGTATATAATATATACATTTCTCTCTCTCTCTAGATCACTGTGGATAGTGAGGACTGCCACAAACATTTTTGAGTATTTTCTATCTACAGTACTTAGGACTGTACTTCCTCTTTCCAAGGGACTGAAATTTATTTGGAGAGACCAGGCATGTACAGACTGAGATAAATGATGAAGAATAATGGGGACCACAGAGGCAGATTTATTGTGAAGCTAATGAATTGCAAGCCCCAGGGCCCCTCACTTGTACAGTATATGTTTTACCATTTCTGAATATATTGCTTGGGCTCACCCAGCCCTTTCCAAGGCCCTAGAGGAGCCCACCAGTGTACACAGCCATGCATTCATGGATGACATCATAACTTGTAAAATTTGTAGGGTGTAAGATTTTAACAGCAGTCGGGTAACATTAACCTTTTCCACTCTGACTTCCCTTCTGTAACATTTCTCCTTGGATTCAGTGACATCGGAGTTGAGAGTGTTTCTGAGATATAGCTAAGGGGCAATTGAATTGGGGACACTTTCAGTTTGGGTTGAGTGGGATGTATTTATTCAGTTCACAGTCGTCTCTGTGTCTAGTTAAGTTATTCCTAGCAATCCTAGGGTAGGAATCACTTCTTAGGAATGTCATCCACCTGGGGATGTGCCAGTGTGCCAGCTCACCTAGGGTCTGTACACAAAGGGGCAGGGACGGGTTAATATTGCAGCATGAATCTGAACTATGACTTCTGCTGGTGGGAATATGGTTTGAATATGGTATGGAGCCAGAAGCTAGTCTGGAAAATTCTTCTACTTATTACATGTATAAAATTGTAAGTAGAAGATTCAGTTCTCATCTAAGTGTCTTTGACGTGGAAGTTCTTTCTGTTAGGAATATACTCAATAATGCAAATATACATTTATAAATGCACCATGTTTTTTAATGGGAATTCTGTGTTTAAGTTTCTTTGACGTGAGTGTGTAAATGTGTAGATACACACATACGTAAACACATATCAGTGACAACAAAAACCACAAACTGATTACTGAGTGTCATCAGTACAAAAAATATTTAAAGTTAGTCAATGCACAAGAAAACTTGGAATGTCCTGAATTCTTGTGGCGCACATGTGAAAGAAAATTAATAAGTGTTTACAAATTTGACAACAATCCTAAAAATTTATATGGCATCATAGAGAGCTATGAGGCTAAAAGTAACTTTTCTGAATTATCAATAATTAAAAATAAATTTTGATCACCCGTGCTTGAGGAAAGACCAATTTATCTTTGTGCCGTATAGAAAATGATATTAATATGAATCATTGTCATATGAGAAGTAATCAGAGTGTGCAACCCCAAAGCAGCATTTACAGCAGTGTTTCAGGTGATAAGTTAATTCACATACTGGCTTCTTTTTCTGAATTTTGATTTTGTGGTGTTTTGGTAATGTCAGCTTTAAAACTTTGTATTTTGCTGTGATTTTTAAAAATCTAAATATAATCACTTCTAAGCATTTTGTATTTATAATGTTGCAGTTTTTTTCATAAACAGGGTCTAAAGCTGCAGGCCCTGTAAAACTTGGGTCCATTTCTTGGTACTAATTAGAGAGTCATTACTATGTGCCAGATATAGTTCTAAACAATTTTCATACAGTATCTGATTCACCCTCACAGCAAGCTATGAATTAGACATTTCCATCCTAGAAGTACTGCCTTCTAATTTGGAGTTAAATATGCTACCATATTAGTTAAATACCTTATCTGGTGAAATATGACTAGAATGCTTGTTTATTTTGGTAAGATTAAAAAACAAATATTTCCCTCAGTGAATAGCATCGTTATAACTGGTCCTTCCTTCTTTGTGCTGTAGCGTTGGCTCATGTCTCTGCCAGAATTGTGTGCACCGTACTTTATGGTAGCCACCTATGTACTTTGCCTCCCCCAGAAACTTGGCCCCTTTGTGTAGGACTGGGCCTTGCCATCCTCCTAGCGTCTTCCTCAAGAAGTGTTTTCAAAAATGAAATGAAAATAAAAATCAAGAAACGTCTTGGGCTGTGGAAAGAATAAGTTACAAAGGGAACTTTGGGCAGTGAAAAACATTTTTGGAGCTAATCATCTCTGGAGGTGTGCATACGTGAGGATTTACGTATTTATTTGTTTATGTGTATATATTAATGGCACACATACAAACACTAGCTATGTAATTAGTCTAGAGTAGTTTATATTAAGGAAATTTGAAGAAGACTTTTTTTTTTTTTAAAGGGAGATTTGAAAAGGAAATCCACTTTATTTTTACACTTGGGAATTGAACTTGGTTAATCCTTTTTCAGGTTGAGAATATTACGAAGCTTAGTTGAATCATTTTTTGCCTGACCTACAGTATTTTGTTGGCTAGAACATTCTAGGGCTTAAACAATGCTAGGACAAAAAAGTATCTTGCATCCCTTCCACATCTTTGCCAGGGATGTTTGGTATAAGGGAGGCCAGGGGCTGCAGTGGGGAGAAGCTGGGGCTGTGAAGCTAGACAGAATTGGATTTTGAATCCTGATTCCACTTGGACAGTTCTGACAATCTTATTTATATAAAATAGTAACAGTAACTACTTTCATTAAGTGTCCACTAGTGTTGCACTGGTTTGCTGCTTTGTACGCATTGCTTAAGAATTCAACATGAGTCCCATTTGACATAAGAAACAGACCAAGACCTAGACCAAATAACCCAGCATGAAGTACACAGCCAGTAAAATGCTCAGGGGAGTGAGGGACAGGCTTTGCTCTCAGGTGTCCCCATATACCTTAGCACTTGCTCTTTATAAACTGAGATTTTTTTATGACGTGTTTGCATTTTAATAGAAGGCTGTTGTATACCTAAGTGTCTTACACACAGAATGGCTGCATTTCCAAAGGGAACAAATGTTTCAAGGCTTCTAAGAAAACGTTTATGTAGGATAGGAGAGTCCATGAGCATCCCAGCATCCCAGTAACCGTAATGAAAACGGTAATTTGGCAATTCCAAGATGGTTATAATTACTGAATTGTCTAAAGATGCTGACTGGTTTTCTTTCCTTTACTGATACTTATTTATCTGGGGGTGGAAGACTCTTTTCAAACATAATACCTAACACTATAAACACTTACAAACTTCTCTTTTACTTTAGATTTTCAAAATTAAAATAATGTCATTATGTTCATGTGCATTATTTTAAAAATCTGTTTGGACCAATGATACCTAACTGGACCCAGCTATATAAACATTGTGAATTAGGAGCCCTGACCTCTTGGCATGTGTTTAGAGCCCTCCCTGATGGACATTTCCCTGGTGGCACTGACTGCACACTTTAGGTCACATTTCTGTATCATCAGACCTCGAACGGCTGGTGCAGGAGCACATCTGGGCTTAAAAATTGAAGCCCCCCTTTTCTTATCTAAATCATTCAGTGAAAGTCTCTCGAATGCTAATTTAGCTGCCTGATTCTCAATACATGGCATAATTATATAAGAAATGGCAAAAGCAGGGGAATCTAGAGAGGCATATTTATACAGCTTACTGTTAAGTAAACTGAATAGCATGGTAATAAGCATAAATAAGTGTAAGTTATGCCCATGCTTCCTTAGGTATCAAACATCAAATAAAGGTGATGGGGCTTTTGAAGCTTTTTTTGTAAAGTCAAGCTAAATACATATTACGGAAAGCTTTCACCTCTAAAATTCCAGATGAACTTTTCTAGGCCTCTGTCCTTGTGGAGCTAATCTCTTGTTGGGGTATCTGACAGGCTGGTGTGTCTGTGGGCTAAAACTCCTCTTCAGGACTCCCAGCAGGTGTCACACAGGCCCCAAGTAATTTATAGATAGTTTAGATTTTAGATCTTTATCGAGTAGATCTTTTGATAGAATATTTCTGACTCTAGACGTCTGGAGTTTGGCACCAACTCAACCCAATGGTTGACAGTGTGTGCTTTAAGTTAATGCGTTTCAGTGTTCTGCTTGGGCTGGAAACTCCCGTTTGTATGTTGGCTTCACTTCAGCACTTTCAGGGGCCCACACCAAAATGTTTGCTGTAAAAATATGCAAACATCAGACCAAAAAATTTGATCAAGAGATGTTAAGTTCTATGTGCTTTTCATTTCAGATGTTAGAATAAAGAAATGATATTTTGTCAAAACCTGGAAAGACGATAGCATCTTAAGTGTCTGTCATATATGTTGGAAAGTAAGGAGAATGTTTCTTATCTGTGGGAGTCAGTCTTATTGATTTATAAGTCACACCCTGTGTAGCAGTAGAGTTTACATCAGTAGTGTTCAACAAGAACGGAGTCACTTGGATGAACCTGGAAAAAATAAGGATGCCCGGGCTCCACCCCCAGACCTTCTGATGTGCTTGACCATAGGTGGTCTGGGTCTGAGCATCTGTGTTTTTAACACTTCAAAGTCGAATCAATTATGTTGCCAAGGTTGGGAACCCAGTGGCTTAGACTAATGAAATAATTAACATTGTGAGGGTTAGGGAGTGTTAAAAAGGAATCAGACTTTTAAAGAGCTGTAACCTTTTTGGGTTTCCATTCTAATAGATGTAATTTTTAGTTTTACTGGAGGCAAGCATTTAATATAGGCAAGTATGAAGACCTGATACTAACTCAGGTATGTAGTTAGAGCAGAAATGCTCAAACTGGGGAGCTTGTGACCTAAGCGTCTCAAATCCAGATATCCTCAGGACACAATGTATGAGTGAACTGACCAAGTTCAATGTAATTTGGAGTAGAGGGAACTCTGGCCAACCAGAGAGCCCTTGCTTCACTGACTTGCAGCTCAGTGCTCCCAGGTTGGAGTACAGGCCCTTTGTCCACAGGTTCTGTTATTATAATTATTATCATTACTGCTACTTTTAGAAGCTAGGAATTAAGATTTTTATGTGAAATCTAGCTTTAAATGTTTGCAGCTAATACAGATGGGTTTTAAAACATTGTACGAGAAAACTACTGCATTGTACCTAATCATTGTATTTAATGAGAGGTCGTAAGGATGGGCCCTGTGTTTATAATGGAGTACATGTGAATGCTGAGATGCAGAGTAAACTTTGAAGACCATTATTTCCAGCAGGGAAGCTATGCAAACTACATAAAGTGTAATGGAAAGAACATATATTTTTTTCCCCATTTCTCTTTGTTGGTTGACTTTTTAATATGAAATGGTTGACTGTTTTTTTAATATGAAAACTTAGTGATTTATCATTTTTCTTTTATACCAAATTCTAAAAAATGAGCCTTAGTTTTGAAAGTGTATTAGGATCACTCTCAGTGGTATTTCCCTCCTTTGGGGAAAAAAAGGACCACTCAAAAATTCTATCCTCGGTGTTTTCATCACGACAAAGAAAAAAAAAAACCTTTTGCCTGTGGATTGAATATCATACCACTAGAAAACTGGAAGGAAACTTAGAGTTGATCTAGTCTGATTAGCTAATTCCATAGATGAAGAATCCATGGTGATTTAAAGTCATGAGCAGGCAACAGAACTTGGCCAGGAGGGGTTGAGAGCACAGCCCTGGAGCAGCAGTTCAGCTTGGGGTTCCTGGAGCCGGCTGACCTCACTTGGAATCCTGGCTTTGCTCCTTCTGTCAAGTGCTATAATCTCTCTGTGCCTCATTTTCTTCATCTCTAAAATGGGAGTAATAGTACGTATCTCAAGGTGTAGTGAGATACCACACACATGTGGTGTGTTAGCTGTTGGAACTCTGGAGAACTCTGAAGAGAAGAAAACTCTCCAGTGAGTTCCCTTCATTGCCTCTGGAGGAAGCTGTGTGGAGGCGTTTTTGTAGGGTTGGTCAGGGGCGCTGCCTCCAGTCCCACTGCCTGTGTGACCTTGGCCAAATTATTTAATTTCTGTAGACCTCATGTGAGATGAGGAAAGTCAGTATTTATCTCAGAGTGCTGTTAGGAGGATTAAATAAAAACATGCATTTGAGGGGCCTGGCAACCAGAAAACACCCCATAAATGTTAATACTGATAGCATTGTCTTCTTGCATCTGCGATGATGGTGTTCCCAATGCCACATTCCTCAGATTCTTCTATCCTCTTTGTTTTCATAATACAATGGAAGAAGGTGAATCCAAATAACCTTATATATTTCTGTTCTTTGTTAAGCATTTTTACTTTGAGATCTTTGGTGAGGTTCGATTTCCCTGGTAGAGTTTTGGTTTGTGTTTGAATAAGTCGTACTGAGTGGTGGTCGGAATCCATGAGCTGTTAAAACATTCCACACACAAATTCTTGCTGTTTCAAAATATACCAGCCTTAATTTAGTATTGTTTGTCTAGATCTAAGTTTTTGAGACGTTAGATCATGTGATTAGAAAAATGACTTCCATATTTGATAAATATAATTTTCTATTTGGGAGAAAAGGCATTTTAGGGGTCTAGAGAGGTTTATTAAACTATATAAACAGAAAACACAATTTTTTCATGTTGTACCAACTAAGCAGTGGAAAAACAGGAGATGGTTTTGTATGAATTGTTCGTGATGGTTTATTGTGAATCATTCGAAAGGATTTGTAGGACTTTTATGAAGAAATCCAAGAACATGACTGTAGGACTCTTAACAAAATGCCATGTTCTCGTTAAGTGGCTGTGCATCTCTTTAATAACAGTTCTTGAAATGTCACATACTCAAATGCTGGAAGCTTCTCAGGAAAGTCCCGGGATAGGCCTTGTTTTAGAGGCTTGAGTGGCAGTAGTTGAGTTTTTTACTGATTGCAGAGGATATTTAAAATACTTTATTCCTAAGTGGTATCTGACAATGACTGAAATCCTTTTCAGTCCTATAGAATATGTTGCCACTGGTTTTCCCCCTTAAAGAGTATGCAGGGATCCGATACAGTTAAGCAGCTGGTCCAGGCTTATGAGACTTATCAATAATTGAATTTAAAAATGGTTTCCAGCTCTTTTATTACTGAGGGTCCCTTTCGTTATTTTCCTTCTCCCTCCCCGTGGATTCTAAGTCTTTACAGATTTTTGTCCAACAAACAACCTGACGTGGTAAGTAATTAAATGCTTTGTTTTTCTGCATTTTCATGCAGCAACATTTAAAACTCTCAATTTATATATTTGATCAATATTTATGAGTACTAAGTATGCGGGCACTGTAGTGAACAACGCAATTAAAGTCCGTACTCACAGGAGAAGCAGACAAAACACAAATACATAAGATAATTTCAAACAGTCATAACGCTTTGGAGAAAAACAGAGTGAGTCAGGAGAGAGAGGCTAAGAGGCCTATCTGAGATAAGGTAGAGGGAGGCATCTCGGAAGGGACCTGAATGAAGTAGGGGATGAATGAGCCATTCGGGTATCTGGGGGAAGAATGTTTCAGGCAGGGGAACCAGCAAAGACAAAGGTCCAGAGCAGGAGTGTCTGGTGTGCTTGAGGAACAGCAGGGAGGCTAGGGTGGTGGGACAGAGAGAAAAAGGAGGAGGGGGGCGGGATAAGAGCAGTTGTCAGGGACCTCCGCATGTCGACAGTGTCACCTGAAGGAGTTAACTCCAGCCCCAAAAGATGATGCGGAACGTTGTGTAGCTTTATTACGGTTATAGTTTTCACTATGCTTTTTGTAACATCCAAATAGCTCAAGGACCCCATTTCTACGTTCAAAGCCCTGTAGAGATTGGGAAGCCCTAATTGGCCTCTAGATCTCGTCAAATCTAGTTTGCTTTTTGTTTAAACCTAAAAGCTCTACTTATATTTTGCAATCCATGTTGAGGTAAAGATTTTTGACTAATATAATTCATTTAGTGTTTTATTTTGGGGTGGGAGTGAAAATAAGGATTATCAATAATCATGATGCATAAAAAAATAATGTTTGGTATAGTTTTCAAACTCTGGGGACCTATGGATTTCTTAAAATGTTTCTTCAGGAACTTTGTGAAATCTTGTATAGATTTTAGTGGATATGAACGTTGGTAGAAAGTAGGGGGTGTGGGGTGAAGAGAGGAGAGAACGGTCTTGACAGCGGTAACTTAAAACATACTGACGGAAGGACAGAAAAATTACTGAGGGAGATTATGTAGACCATGAGCCTGAAGATACTGTTTCACCATCAGTACCTTTTTTTTATTCTGAAAGATAGTATTTTATGCAGCTCTTCCGTGAAAAATAGATACTGGTTTTTCTTCTGCATCTTATGGGGAAAAGTTAGTATAAACATTTCACTGTCAAAGTCAGCTTTTGTTTTTATTGAGAGTATGTGAACCTGTTCTCTATATTCTAATGTGCCCATATCTTTGTTCAAGTAATTGAGATATGGTGTGTTTTGGGTGACAGGATGCCTGTGCAGTTAATACATTTTAAGGGAAAAATCAAAGAGTGTGAGATACTCAGAAGTACATGTATTTGTACCTGTAATTTAGCCTTTCCAATGAATATAAAATGATGAAGCATTAATCAGCTACTGCCACAATAATGCAGCATAACAAACTGTCCCCAAACTCAGTAGCTTCTAACGCTAAGCTACTGAGCACTTATTCTCATGCCCTCTGGTCTACAGGGTGACTGTTTGGCTGGTGGAAGCTGGATTCAGCTGGGTGGCTCAGCTTCAGGCTGCCAGTCAACTGTTCTACTCAGGTCAGGCACAAGTCAGCTGATGTGTACATTCTGGGGACCAGGCTGAAGGGGCAGCAGCTACGAGGGGCATGCTTTTTTCATGGTGGCCACTGGAGTGCAAGTGCCACACCAAACCAGGGAAGCTCATTTAAAGGCCTCTATTCATGTCATGTCTATAACATTCCTTTGGTCAAATCAAGTCACTTGGCCAGGCACAGAGCTGATAGGGCAAGGAGATATATTCCTCCCTAAGGGGAAGAGGGGGAGATGGGAGTGAACGGCGATCCATTATCACAGATACCTTTTATCAGAAATAGAAGAAATCCAACAGCATTTGAAAGTTAGTACAGAGATATAAATTTTCTCTAAAATGATCATAATACTGTATAAACATGAAGTTGCTCCCAGAGATCATGGGAGGCACACCTTGGGAGTCCCCAGCGAGGAATGAATAAGCATTTCACATGGGGAAATGAAGACTTAAAAGCAGTTAAATGATTTCTACTTAGCCACAAAGAACAAGGGAATCTACTTCTCTGGTTAGGAATGACCCCTTTTCTATTCTGAAGTTAACTTATGAATCCAAAGGCTTTGATTTGGGTGGCCCAGTGTTCTGTGCTTGTCTTCTTAGTTCCTGAGTTGTTTGGCACGGCTCAGAAGGTTGACAACACACTCCCTGTGATGCCCTTTTCTGGCACACAGAGCTTTAGAAAAGCTTTGGGACTGCTTTGTGGGGTGGATCTTGTGCCCCTTCTTCCTTCAGTTCTGAGCCAGCATCACAGAGGATGGGAAAGGGCTGACCTGCCAGTAGGGAACCTACTTTCCCCATTCTCCCACTGTGCATCACACCTTCTGGTGGCTGAGGGAGTGCTCCCTGGTATTGGACACCTCAGGTTCTGGTTGGGCTGCTCTGTGATTCTGGGCAACTTACTAACGTATAATTTTCTCATTTGCAAAGTAAGAAATGTGCTATCTACCATATAGGGCTGTTGTGAAGGTTAAGTACGTGGCAAGTCCTAGCACAGGGTCTGGAACATGTTAAACATTTAATAAATACGAGCTGATAATGCTTTTATTATTATCTGCCGTGACAGGTACTACAGACAGCATTCCATTATTGTTATTTCATTCCATTATTGTTATTTCTGTTTCTCCTCACTAAATCGTGGGCCTCCAAAAGGCATGGTTTGTGGCGCTGTTTCATCTCTGGTCCCCATTCTGCAGCAGCACTAAGTTTATGATGTAGGAACTTAAACTGATATCCACTGAATTGTATCCAGACATGTATCTTCTGCCGTGAAGCCTTCAGCTCCAAGGACCAGATTAGATTGTTCCTAAAAGCAGATTTAGTCATTCTTTTTTCCCTTTCACATTTTGCCTTGAAATAAAGACTTTTAAAGCCATAGGAATTTAAAGGTTTTGAGTTAGTTCCACGCTTCGCCTTTAATCAGACACATTCTACAAACTCAAGGAAGCCCTGGCTGCTTTATGTTATTGATACATCAGAAGAGTTGATAAAAGTACAGATGCTAATTTTCATTGTGTGTTTGCAAGACCTAAAGGGCATTTAAAGAAATTTTGTTCTAATATTCTTCTAACTCCTGTCCTTTGAGTTGCCTCTCAGATGGTGTCTGTGATCTTACCATCAGCCTGTTCAAAAGTATTGTACAAGCAGCTCAAGCAGCTCAATATCAAAAAAACAAGCAACCCAATCCAAAAATGGGGAGAAGACCTAAATGGACATTTCTCCAAAGAAGATACACAGATTGCTAACAAACACATGAAAGGATGCTCACCATCACTAATCATTAGAGAAATGTAAAACAAAACTACAATGAGGTATCACCTCACACCGGTCAGAATGGCCATCATCAAAAAATGCTGGAGAGGGTGTGGAAAAAAGGGAACCCTCTTGCACTGTTGGTGGGAATGTAAATTGATACAGCCACTATGGAGAACAGTATGGAGGTTCCTTAAGAAACTAAAAATAGAACTACCATATGACCCAGCGATCCCACTACTGGGCATATACCCTGAGAAAACCATAGTGCTAAAAGAGACATGTACCACAATGTTCATTGCAGCACTATTTACAATAGCCAGGACATGGAAGCAACCTAAGTGTCCATTGACAGATGAATGGAAAAGACACAGACATAGAGAATGGACTTGAGGACACGGGAAGGTGGAAGTGTAAGATGGGATGAAGTGAGAGAGTGGCATGGACATATACACACTACCAAATGTAAAATAGATAGCTAGTGGGAAGCAGCCGCATAGCACAGGGAGATCAGCTCTGTGCTTTGTGACCACCTAGAGGGGGGGGGTAGGGGGGGGGGGAGGGAGACGCAAGAAGGGAGGGGATATGGGGATATATGCATACGTATAGCTGATTCACTTGGTTATACAGCAGAAACTAACACCATTGTAAAGCAATTATACTCCAATAAAGATGTTAAAGAAAAAAAAA
>NC_041218.1:49342583-49407310 GCF_002837175.3 Physeter macrocephalus
CATAAAGAGAAACAAAATTGAGTTATTTGTAGTGAGGTGGATGGACCTAGAATCTGTCATACAGAGTGAAGTAAGTCAGAAAGAGAAAAACGAATATTATATGCTAACACATATATATGGAATCTAAAAAAAAAAAATGGTTCTGATGAACATAGGGGCAGGACACGAATAAAGACACAGACATAGAGAATGGACTTGAGGACACGGGAAGGTGGAAGTGTAAGATGGGATGAAGTGAGAGAGTGGCATGGACATATACACACTACCAAATGTAAAATAGATAGCTAGTGGGAAGCAGCCGCATAGCACAGGGAGATCAGCTCTGTGCTTTGTGACCACCTAGAGGGGTGGGATAGGGAGGGTGGGAGGGAGACGCAAGAAGGGAGGGGATATGGGGATATATGCATACGTATAGCTGATTCACTTGGTTATACAGCAGAAACTAACACCATTGTAAAGCAATTATACTCCAATAAAGATGTTAAAGAAAAAAAAATATTGTAAATTTTCAGCTAAGTCATTGCTCCCAGTGTAGGGTCACTCAGGATAAAATCTTCAGATATTATAACAAACAGGCCCAACATTACATAGATTAAAAGTCCAAGAAGTTTCTCTTTCACATAAGGATCCAGGGTAGACCGGCAGGCTCCTCGGTTCCATGCAGTCATTCAGGACTTCAGTTCCTTTCATCTTATTGCTCTGCTCTCCCAGCATCTACTCCCCTTCTACATGGTGCAGGTTGGGTTCCCTAGGGTCCTTCCCTGAGAATGACCCTTTGTGTTCATGTTGGAGGAAAGGAAAAGAATGTGCAGCTGGGCACAATACAATATGTTATGGCCCAGGCCTCCAAGGGTAACCTATCATTCTACTCTGTTTCACTGGTGAGAACTTAATTGCATTGCTCCATGCAGCTACGCAGGTGCTGGCATTTGTAGCCCACAGCAGGCCCTAACTACAATTCTATTACTCTGGAGGAAGGGAGGGCCTAATTTGAGTGAACAGCCATCAAGTTCCTGCCCTGGACCAACAAGTAAGTCTGCTTTTGAGAATTTTGCATTTCCGTTGAATAGCTGACGTATAGTCCAGCGCTTTAATGAATGGGTAGCTATAATAAAAATTGATAGGATTTACAGTTTATTGAGCTCCAATGATGTGCTTAAACACAATTGAAAGCATTATCTCTTTTGACCCTCTCAGAAAGTCCGTGAGGGAGATTCTGTTATTATCTGCATTTTATAGGTCAAGACACTGAACCTGAAGGAGGGTAAGTAACCTTGTCAAGTTTGACTCCAAAGCCTTCACCTTACTGCCCTGGGGATGGTGACAGTCCTCAGGAATAAAGGACAGCTCTATCCTGCTTCTAATTCTGGCTTCTGGAGCTAGTCAGTAGCAAAAGCTATCAGGAAAAGCAGAGGATTCTCTGGAAATATTCAGGCAGAGGCTGTAGAGGCTGTACAGCCCTCTGTTAGGGATTCCATAGAGAGACTTCCTGCCTTGCACTGGAGGATATGGTGAATGTCCATAATTGTCTATGAAGGTCAAGTGCTCATCTTCGTGCACTCTGGTTTCTGCATGTCACCTGTGACCCCTCCTTCCTACGAGAGTGGTGCAGTTCCATTGGCACACACATTCTATCCTTCCTTCATAATGAGGAGGCACCTGGTAGCACAGGGCACAAGAGGGTCAGTGGTTGAGATGGGGTTCCTAGTGTGACTTTGACCATTCAACCTTGAGTCTCCATTTATTGGAGAGTAAAGTATGCGCATTGAGCTTAATCACTGGTTTTCTAGGAATGCTTCTTGGGGCTCTAGGATTTCTATAGTACTCCCTAGTGGTTTTTCTCCCCTACATACAGGGCTTTTGGGTAAACTTTTCTTTAAAGGATTTTTTTTAAGTTTAACAGAAGTGAAAACCAAAAAGTTGATTATAGTGAGAATGGCTAATATTTGTTGAATGCTACAGGGTACTAGGCATTATTGTTGCTCCGAGTGCTTTACATGAATTAATTCGCCTATGGCATGCACGTGTTATTCCCAATTTACAGACGAGGAAGCTGAGCCAAAGGGTGGTTAAAGAACCTGCCCATTGTCGCTCACTAGAAAGTAACCAGAATTTAAACTTGGACTTGGACTTTGAGAGCCAGAGCTGCATTCTGCTGCAGGAATGGATGATTTCTGAGGTTTCTCCCAGGTCAAAAAATGCTTTGGTTCTATGCCTATTGTGGTATACAGATAGCTCAAGCACTTTTCTTCTCCAAGAAAAGACTCCCAAACAATTCATGACCTCCCTCTTGACAAGTAGAAGCTGAGAGTCATAAAGGTCTGTGTCTTGCTGATAATTTCAGAAATCCTGTAATCTGTTCATCATCACCTGATGCAGCATGAGGTTCTGTTACATTGACATTTCTGACCCAGGAGCTGCTTTGATAAATACACCAAAGGCTTTCTAAAACACAGCTGGTCCTGGGCAGGGGGAGTTCATAAAGGGGGCCACATTCTTATGAGATGATTTTGGTATGCAAGGAATGGCCTCCTGGGATGGATCAAAAATGATACTTTGTGGCTAACAATGCTATTAGAGGCATCTTAGAATCCTAGAGCCTTACAGCAGAAGGAACCTTTGGGAACATCTAATCCAACAGCCTGCTTTCACACTCAACCTCACCTACCATGTGCCTGCGCTGTTCTGAGTGTTGGGGACATAGCCATGAACAGAGCCTCTGCTCTCTTGGACCCTACATTCTTTTTGGGGGACCCAGATAAATCACCACCACAACACAGCGAATGTCATGTTAGGCAGTGGAAAATGCTGGGAAGGAAAGCAGGATGAGGGGATAGGGAGTGACGTTGGGGCTTTGGTCTGTATTTTGCTTTAGGTAGGGTGTTTATATGAATCAGTGTTTCTCAGCCCTTTTTTGCATGAAGCCCCTCCCCAGAACTATTTCAGACATTGTCTCCTATTCCCTTCACCCATGAAGTTTTAATACTGCAGATATACTGTATATTTGTTTCTGTATTGTATGTATATCTGCGCTTTATATAGAGAGTGAGATTCCCCAGCCCCACCCCAGATCCAGTTTCACCACCTCGGGGGCAGTATCACCCTATTGTTCTGTTAAGTTCTCCTTTTTGCAAAACTGAAGTGGCTGCTTTTAAAAGATCACAATCTAAGCTAAAAGAGCTTTTTAATTCAGAGCACTTTATTTCCTAATGATGTTTTTATATATGAGAAGTTATCAGGGCTTTAGATAAAAAATTTTTAAAATTGTTTAGGCACTAGAAGTGAAGTCTAAGAATATAGACTCCCCGTTTTTATGCAATATACAATATAATAGGCTGTATATATACTAGGAAGGATGAAATTCATTAAGTGTAACTGATTCTTATTGCAGTCGGGGAGGAGCCTGACAATGGAGACTCCCAGGCCACCATCATCCAATGCTGCAGACTCCTAACTGGTCCCCCTGCCTCCATGTCATTTCCTCCACCCCCTAAAGCTCGTCCTCTGCAGCAGCAAGAGTGATCCTTCAAGAGTGTCAATCACATCAAGCCCCCTTGCTTATACCAGCCTCCCCGTGTTCCAACAAGAGAAAACCCAAACGCCTTATGATGCTTATAAGTCTCACCACCTCCCACCCCTGTCCTTCTCTCCTCTGCACTCACCACGCTGCAGGCACACTCACCGTCCCCTCCCTTCAACACACCAATATCCTTCGTGCCTCAGGCTCTTTGCTTTTGTTCCTTCTGCCTGGGTTTCTCTTTAGATTTTTAAAAAATGCATTATGATTTTTAGAGCAGTTTTAGATTTACAGAAAAATTGTGATGACAGTACAGAGTTCCCCTCAATCCCACCTGCAGTTACTTCTCCAGATTTTCCCATGACTGTCTACTTATCATTCAAGTTTCATCTGCTCAGAGGCTTTCTCTCCACCTCAGCTAGCAAAGCAGCCTGCAGGCCCTCCTCATTCTATCACATTACCCAGTTCTGTTTTTCCATAGGACTTACCTCTAGTGGAATTATGTTATTTATGTATTTGCTTTTTCCTCGTCTCCCCTTACCAGTATGTGAGCTCCTTAAGGGTGCGGACTCACAGCCAAGTGCACTGTTGTTTCCCAGGGCCCAGAGCAGTGGCTGGTACATAGGGATGTTCTGACCAGCTGACTTTCTCTCAGCCAGGGAAGGCTGGTCCAGGACCAAAAGCCATTAGCGGATGAGCCAAAATGAGGAGCTAGGTTCCTTGACATCCATTCAAGTTTTCGACGTCACTAAGCCCAGTCCGCGTCCACGTCAGACTGAATTCTCAGCTGCAGTCAGTGATAGGACTGCAAGTCCGGGGACCAGTCAGGAGGTGTCATAGGGTCAGGGTAAACCGATGGTGAACAGGACCCTTGGGCAAAATTGGCTTTCGCAGAATCATTCTGGAAGACATCCTCTTGACCCTGTGTATTGTGCTCTCTTATATCTGAGAACTCTGTCTCTGAGCTGTGCACTCTGCGGTTGTGGGTATTATCTTTGCTCATTTGTGCAAATAGGATCTAATTTGGGGTCTATGTGAGTTAGAATCACATCGGCTGCTAGTAACAGACGTCTGAGCACTAAAGAATTCTAGATTGGTTTGTTGTTCTTCTTCAGTGGCCCAGATGCCACGTCCATGGCAATTGAAATCTTGGCCATTTTCTTCTTCTTTACCTCATGGTCCCAAGAGCTCTAGTTAATGTTCCTGATTTCCAGGCTTCCAGGATGGCCAAAAAGGCTTTCTGGGAAGCCTACCCAAAAGCTACTGCTTATATTAGGTTGGCCACCGCTGTCTTAATGGGAGGGAGGAGCCTTTTTACCTCCTCTTGGTCCCTCATGAGCTATGGTTTGGGGAGAGTCCCGGGAAGCATCAGGAGGTGTGTGTATGTGTGTGTGCGCGCACGTGTGCGCTCCGTGTGGCCTCCTTTCTCCTTTTAGGCCCACGGTCCCTGCTCGCAGCTGAGCTTGGGGAGGCTGAGAAGTGGAATTCTTCTGTGGAGTAAATCATCCAGGGTTCTGTTATGAAGGAATAAGGGGAGAGTAGAGGTCGGGCAATCGCTGCTGCAGCCACCGAGATAGACGCTTGCTCCTGTTACTTTTGACACCATAGAAGGTTATGAGGAAACGTGGAGTTTAAGCTTACATCAGGGATTTTTTAAAAAGGACTCTTCCATTCCTTTAATTTTTGTTCATTTTGAATAGTCCTAATATCTCGGACTATCATACCGAAATGTGATTTTGTACATGTAGATGCATGGTCTATAGGTGCACACTAAGCTTTTTTAACAGTGACCCTGAAATGTAATTGCTCAGAGAAGCTAGAAGCTTCTTTCTCTGTTGTTAACAGAAATAGACTGTGGTTTGGGGTAGGTAGTACCACTGCTCCATGAGGCTCTCTCAGGACATCTTCCTTCTCTCTTGTTGCTTCATCACCCTCTAGGGCACGGTTGGCAGATTACGGCCGATGCACCAAATCTGGCCTGTCCCCCGTTTTTCTATGGCCCACAGACTAAGGATGGTTTTTACATTTTTAAATGGTTGGGAAAAATGTTTTCTAACGTGAAAATTATATGCAACGCGAATTTCGTGCCCGTAAATAAAGTTATTGGAACACAGCCACGCTTATTTATTTTCATATTGTTTGTGGCTGCTTTTGTGCTACAGTGGCAGAGTTGAATAGTTGTGACACAGACCCTCTGAGCCACAATGCCAAAACATTTACTGTCTGGCCCTCTACAGAAGTTTGCCAATCTCTGCTTTAGAGTGTGGTCCTAGATTTCATGGTTGCAGCTGGCCTCCTCTCACCTTGTCTGTTCTTCAACCTATGGGAAGAGGGGCTGGTTAATCAGCCCATACAGCCACGGGGAGGTGGAGAAGTAAAGTTTGCAACTGGGCAAAAAACTGGGCAAAACTGGGCAAAAAAAAAGTTCCAGCGAAAACTCTGGAACGTCTATTATTTTTTTTTTAACCTTTAAATTTTATTTATTTATTTATTTTTGGCTGAGTTGGGTCTTTGTTGCTGTGCGCGGGCTTTCTCTAGTTGCGGAGAGCAGGGGCTACTCTTTGATGCGGTGCGCGAGCTTCTCATTGCGGTGGCTTCTCTTGTTGCGCAGCACGGGCCCTAGGCACGTGGGCTTCAGTAGTTGTGGCATGTGGGCTCGGTAGTTGTGGCTCGCGGGCTCTAGAGCACAGGCCCAGTAGTTGTGGCGCGTGGGCTTAGTTGCTCCGCGGCATGTGGGATCTTCCCAGAGCAGGCTCAAACCCGTGTCCCCTGCATTGGCAGGCGGATTCTTAACCACTGTGCCACCAGGGAAGCCCTGGAACTTCTATTATTAAAAGGAAGAAGGAGAGTTTAGATGTTGGGTACATCTAGCAGACCATCACAGGGAGGTGTGTGTGTGCTATATAGTCTTTTTTCTGTTTTAAAAATCCATCGTGGTTGGTTGGATGTTGAAGGCCATCTTGATTTGTATGTAGTGTCCAGTAGTATGGGAAATGTGGTATTGATGGAGGACTTGTTCACTCATGTATTCACTCATCCAACAAATATCTAATGAGAATGATTACTTCCTTCTTTGTTTCGTGGTGTGCTATGTCTTAGGATCTGAACTTAACTTTCTTAACAGCTAGGGAGATAACTCCTGTTATAGAACAGTGGTTCTCAGAGTGTGGTTCCCAGAGCAGTGACATCAGTATCTACAGGGCCTGTATTAGAAATGCACATTCTCAGCGCCCGGTCCTCTTGCCCCAGACCTACTAAACCAGAAACCTAAGGGGTAGGACCAAGCAATTTATGTTTTAACAAGCTCCCAGGCAATTCTGATGCGTATTTGGGAACCACTACTATAGAAGATGTAGCCTTAATCCTTAATTATAATGAATGAATGCCCCCCGCTTCACTGAATGAGCATTTTGTGCTTTCGGGGGAATCAACAAACATTTTCTCCTCTTACCTAGATTCCTTATCAATAGTCTCCTGTACTCAGAAAATGTACAGAAGTCAAAATAGACAAATCATATTTTGGCTCTGGGTTTATTCCAGCAGACAGTGGCAGATTCTGCCAAAGCTACAGAGTGACTCCCCATGAAATTGGCCACGTGACCACCACCACCACACAGGGCGTTCTCAGTCCTTGACTGATTCCTGCGTGAAAAGGGGCCTTGACAGCCTTGACCCAGTGACTTTCAGATTCTAAGGAAAACAGATGCTTGATGCCCATGCAAAGTAAACAGGACCTTTCACAAGTAAGAACTTGGTTAAGGAGCCATGGCTCCAGCTGAACGATTTAGGTGATTTGGTATTTAAGTATATTGTGGCATAGCTCTTGGCAGCCACAAAACACCAACCTGCTAGAGTGTGCGGCAGTTTGGGTTGAATGAATACTGTGTCTGTTAAGGGTATAGCTGTCTGTATATACTCAGTACTGTACTTGGGACGTTACCTGTATTAGCCTGTATAACCTCACAGCCACCTTAGGAGGTAGGTACCCTTATGATCACTTTACAGATCGAAAGCTGAGCCATTACAGGGTTGATGTGCACGAGGTCTTCTACCCTAGGAAGGGGGAGGATGAGAATTTGAACCCAGGTATTTGGGTTCTACAGACCATCCTCTTGAGGGCCATGCAGCACAACCTGTAAAAGTGGTGCTTGTGTTTGTACTTCTGTGGTTACACACACAAACACACATGCAACACACACACATTCTGAGAACTCACAGCCTGGCCGTGGTGGTTTCTCTTGGTCTCCTTTGCGTGTGTCATTTCTTAGTGTGAGAATTCAGAATTTGGGTAGAGGTTCTACTTGTCGCATGGCCCTGGGCTGCCAGGCCCTGCTGTCTGCATTCAATACCTTTGCTGACTGACTCTGAAAGGGGAAGAAAGGATTACTTTCTAAGGGCCAGGGAGCTGTAAGAGGTTCCCGGAGTACTCATTTCCCATCTGAATTCCTCCTCTGGCCTCAAAACTAAAACACACTTTATAGGGGAAGGATGACGACCGTATGTGGCAGCACACTTTGGTAATTAATGGATTTGTGCCTCTATCAGAAGACAGATGCATTATTCCAGAGTCCTGCAGGATGAGTTAAACCCAGAGTGAATTATTTGCTTTGACTGATGTGTACAGTAACTGAAGACAGTTTATTACTGGGGTGGGTTTTAATCTTCTCTCAAAATGAGTTCTCCTCATATTCGGCCCAACTGCCCCCAGTCCCTTCAATGGACCTGAAGTTGAGTAAGATGAGAAGGTCCTAAAATAGTTGCAGCAAGAAGTGAAACCTTCTGTTTCATCATCCGTTCCAGAAAATATACAGTATATTTTTACTACAGCCTCTCTTCCATCCCCCTCCCAATCATTTTTATTAGTGATTGATGTGATTGCAGAGCGGTTTGGTGGGAAAAGCACTTGCAACCAAATTTAGTAAATGACAGGCCAATTTTATTTTTAGTTTTACTGAACGAGGGCAGATAGCAGTTGCAAGTGGATTACTGTATCTGCTGCTAAGCTTTTACATTTTAAAAATGTTTTGGCTCTTGCTCTCCCTAGTATGTTTTATCTATTTTGAATATAATTTTCTTTGAGGGGAACAGGCCATTCTTTTCCATCATAGAACCCCATTTTTTATTTCAGTATGTAGGCTTCACCTTAGTAAAAAATGGAATGTATTTGTAGTCATTGATGCTATAGAAATTTTGAAACTGAGAAATTGTGTATCATAATTAATAAATGATCAATAGGAATAGGGAATCATAAATAATGGCTTAATATTAATTGTCATCAACATCCTAAAGTTGCTCAGATTAATAAGGTACAAGCAGAATAATACAGGATGCAGTTAGATAGGGAATGGGAATGGGATTCATTTTTTCATCTGTACAGACAAGGGCAGGCGTCCAGGAGATAGTTAATGAATGTGATTAGGTTAGTTGGTTGATTGTTGAGTGAATGTTTGAGTCCTGCACTCACTCCCGGGCACCAGAGTTTTGAAAATGAGATTAATTTTGCCCAGGGATCTTGAAGGGGTTGTATAATTATCAAATCTTAAGCACTGGAAGGGTCATTAGAAGTCTCAAACTTGCCCAGCAACCCCACCCAATATTTCTTCTATAGGAATCCTGACAAATGGCCCACTGCTGTCCTTAACCATTGTAATGATTAAGGGCACATCAATTCTTTTCAGGTCACTTCTGGTCCGTTCTATTATTGGATAGCTCTGATTGTGGGACTGTAATAAAAGCTCAAATGTGCTTTGCAGATTCTCCCATATATGGCCAGATATCGTCATGGGTAGAGAGAAGTCAAGCAAGAGAGTAGTTCCGAAAACCTTGGGAAGCTTGTGTTAGGGGCTGCATTTATATGCTGCCTTCATCCCATTTTGAAAGGCACTGAGAAGTCTCAGCATTTCTCAGCATTCTCCCTGGATTTTCCGTAGTGAAGTTTTGATGGGGACTTCTTTTAGATTCTCATAAAAATTGTTCCAGGGGGAGCTATGGGGAAGGCATCGGGAGGCAGGAGAGGTGATCTGGTGTGTAAAAAACGCTCTGGGCTTTTGTCTCCTCACAAACTCAGCATGAGCCCACGTTGTTGCAGGCCTCCCAAAGCTTCCTTAATAGAGGGATCACATCCCTGCTGCGCTGAGTGGTAGCCCCACCGTGCTCATTGCTAGATACCTTCCGTTCTCGTTGTCACGTTGAATGAAATAGGTCTCCAAAGAAGGACTGTCAAGAAATGAAGGCTCTCGACAGATGAATGGATGAAGAAGATGTGGTGTATATATTTGGGGTTGGCCAAAAAGATCATTCAGGTTTTTTTGTTTTTGTTTTTTTTAACAGAAAAACCCGAACAATCTTTTTGGCCAACCCCATATATATACACAGTGGAATATTAGTCATAAAAAAGAATGAAATAATACCATTTGCAGCAACATGGATGGACCTAGAGGTTATCAACTAAGTGAAGTAAAGTCAGACAGACGAAGACAATTATAGGATATCAGTTATATGTGGAATCTAAAAAATAATATAAATGAACTTATGTACAAAACAGAAATAGACTCACAGACATAGAAAACAAACTTATGGGCTTCCCCGGTGGTGCAGTGGTTAAGAATCTGCCTGCCAGTGCGGGGGACATGGGTTCGAGCCCTGGTCCGGGAAGATCCCACGTGCCGCGGAGCAACTAAGCCTCTGTGCTACAACTACTGAGCCTGCGCTCTAGAACCCATGAGTCACAACTACTGAAGCCCGTGTGCCACAACTACTGAAGCCCGTGTGCCTAGAGCCCGTGCTCCGCAACAAGAGAAGCCACCGCATTGAGAAGCCCGCACACCACAATGAAGAGTAGCCCCCGCTCACCGCAACTAGAGAAAGCCCGCGCACAGCAACAAAGACCCAACGCAGCCATAAATAAATAAATAAATAAATAGATAAATAAATAAATGTATGTGTGTATATGTGTGTGTCTATATATATATATATATTTTTAAAAGGGAAACAAACTTATGATTACCAAAGAGGATAGTGGGGTAGAGAGGCAGGGGAGAGATAAATTAGGAGGTTGGGTTAACATATACACACTACTATATATAAAATAGATAAACGACAAGGACCTACTGTATAGCACAGGGAACTATATTCAATATCTAGTAATAACCTACAATGGAAAAGAATCTGAAAAATATATATATATGTATATGAATCACCTTTCTGTACACCTGAAACTAACACAACATTATAAATTAACTATAATTTTTTAAAATGATTTTAAAAAATCAATTAAGAAAAAGAAATGTAGGCTCTGGAAGCCTTGAATGAGGAAGAGATGAGAGACTGCTAACGCTTAGCTTGGTGAGGAGAACGTAGTTCCAGATTTGAGGAGGTCTGTCAAGGAAGAGGGAGTAGATATGTTCACTGTGGCTGCAGAGAGTGAAGATGGGGAGATTGCCGTGAAGGGTGACTAGTGAAGATGGGGGCGGAGAACAGAGATTATAGTGAGCCAGGTTTGCCTCAAAATTTCCTGGTATCTTTATCTAGAACTGACCAAACCCTCTTTTTTTTGGTCCTTACCTTTTTTATTATAATTGGAAAAGCTGCAGTATGGGTATTAATAATGAAAATTTCCCCAATAGAAAAGTTAAAGTCTTTTTTTTTTTTTTTAAATCATGATCTGAATGCAGACTTTAGGAAAGGAGATTTTTAAAAAAACATTGTTGTTATTATTTTAGTGTAAAACTGTTGCTCTTAGTCTAGGTTTGTTTGCAAAAAGGCAGGTGCTGCTATGCAGTTAATTTTATTTCAGCAAAACATTTTCTAGGAGCCCACTCCTTGGCTGATACTGTGCTGGGAACTGTGTGATCATAGGTGAGCATATTTGGGGCTCCTTGGGGGTCCTTGGTGGCCCCGCACTGCTCATGGGGCTGCAGTGGAGGTGAGTGAGGGGCTGGATGAGGAGTGGGAAAAGGGCAAAGGTAAGGGTGGCCTTTAAGCGGGATCTAGGAGGAGGAGTCGGAAGACAGAGAAGGGCAGACATTCCCACACAGGTGACTCTGTGTGCAGAGGCATGGGGCGTGGGAAGAGCAGGCAGCATTTGGCTCCCAGGGACTGGTGCTGCACGGGACTGGGCACACACCGTAGAGGGAGGTGTAGGAGAAGCGAGCTAGGGCTTGCACATTGGTTTGGTTTTCCTTCTCTTTTGTTGGGTTGGGCTGGGGGCTGTACAGTTTGATTGGAGACAATCCCAAGCTGTTTTGTACTCAAGCATTTTGTTCCATCTTTACTTCTGGATCAAAAGAAAAATTGTCATGAATGGGAAATTGGCCTTTGGAAGTTGGAAATTAGCCAAGGAGCTCAACAAACCATTTATGATTTATAAATTTTAAAAATTCTGCCTAGAAACTAGGAACAACACAGATTTACAGATTTTTAAAAACATGTAGTCGTACTTCTAAACACCTCTTTTATTCAGATAATCTTTGTATATCTGTACTTGTTTATCTCTGCATCTTTTTTGTGCTTTCTTACTCTGTCATTTTTCTCACCGTCTCCCCTTTTCACACTCCTGCCTTCCTCCTCTTCTTCTGTCTGTAACTCTTTCTCCCCTCCCTGCTCTTCCATCCATTATTCTTCATTAATTCACCACATTTACTCTTATTATATGTCCTGAGTAGAATTTTATATTTTTGCCTTTCCCTTTTACAAAGGAAGACTAAACCAAGTTTTATTTTTTACTTATGTGGCCTTTGATTTTTACCCCTCTCTCTGAGTCAATGGGAGATAGAATAAACTAATATATCTCGCAGAGGGTAAACATTTAAGTAGAATTAGAAGAAATATGGTAAAGCTTGAGAGAGAAAACGATGTGCTTAACAGGTGGTTAGGATAGTGGGGTAACTGGTGGATGAGGTGTCCGTGGGTTGGAGGACCAGCTTACTTATTCCAGGAGCTAGACTCAAGGTTTCACGAGTAATAAAGCAAGCCATTTTGGGGATTCATACTGTTAGGACTTCATACTAAATATAGGACTTTTAGATATTTGTATGAATCTTAGTGAAATCATTGGAGTGATATGGTCAAATATGGGAAAATCTTACACAGAGAAGGTTTGGCAACCATCTCATGAATCCACCAAACCTAATTCATGTCCTTTTGGACCTGTCTATCATTTTGGACCTGTAGCCTTTTTTTTTTTTTAAGTATAAGAGATGATCTGATTAATCAACAGATCTGGCTGGATTTCACCTCTTCATGATGAAATAATTAAGTCAAATGGAAGCTCCCACTTCATCACATCAGACTGAAACCACATGAAGACGTGAGCCTGCTGATTTGTTTTAGAAAATCTATAAGTAAAATGATAATGTGATAGGTATCCTAAAGCAGAAAGAAAATTAATAAGTATATGCCAACCTGAGCCACAATTGGGTTTTGTTTTTTTGTTTTTTTGTTTTTTTTTTTTACTAGTAAAGAGTATTTTTGCAAAGCTTTATTGAATTGTGGCCATCTATAACAATTTGAAAATGCAGGATTTAAAAAAAAATTTAGTTTTGACCCTCAAGGGTCTGAAAATAAAAATATTTTATCCTCTGGTTTTAAATGGATCGTAGAAAATGAAGAAGATACAGAAAAATATGTACATAAATTATAGAAAATTTAGAAGACATAGAAGAATGTAAGGAACATTAATAATCTCCCCTTCCCAGGGCCAATGCTATTAACATTTGGAAGCATTTCAGTCTCTCTTTGTTTATGTGATTCATTAATTATTATATGTAATTTGTATCATGCATTTTTCCATTAACCTTATAACTTAAGCATTTTTACTTCTAGTACAGATTCTTTATACATGAAATTTTTAATGGCTCCTTAGATTGACTCCACGCACTGTAATTTAAAATAGTTCCTGAGTGAACTTCACGTTCAGTCTAGAGGCACCAAAATGGCTCGTGGAATTTTGGACGTCAAGGGCCGCTCTTTCAGCTGTCAGGCCACTGCAGGGGGCTGGTGGCCACGGGAAGCATGTGCACTTGGCAGCCAAGCCGGCCTGCCTTCAGATCCCACCTGAGCGCTTCCTAATCCCTCACCACTGTGAACCTTGACAAGCTGCTTTGCCTCTTAGGAGAAGGAAAGCCCCGTCCTGAGCTCTGTAGTAATCTTGCCCAAACATGCAGACCTGGACCAGCTCAGGACATTGTGTCCACCGGTCTGCAGCAAACTGAGAAAAAAATACAGAGCCATGGTGTGAGCATGTCTTCAAGCTGAGTGTTTCATTTGCGTCCTTTATGAGAGGTGATGCCCTTTGGTGAGTGTACGCTAGGCGGGTGTTTCTTTTATGAAATGAAGTTGATAATGGTACATAGGCGTCCTTGGCCCATCACTTGTCTTTAAAGCCCTGCTTTGTGAAATCCCAGTCTGCGAGCAGCTCTTTTGCAGGACAGCTGTGTCAGATTTTTGGCATTTCCCTGGCTGTTCCCTGCATATCTTTGCTCACCTCGCTTGCTCTTCCTGGGATGCTCATCCCCACCCTTTGACAGGATGGAAATTCTGTCTGGGCTCCTCAAGCAGAGCCCTCTGAGCTTTGCAGACCTGCCTCTCCACCTAGAATGATCATCTCCCCCTTGTGTAACACTCGTTCTGTTTGCTTGATTCTCTGGCTGCCTTCCCCGAAGAGTCTAGGTGCTCCCTGAGGAAGCAGAGTCCTGTTCTGAGGACCTTTCCTGAAGAGTCCTGGGAACGGGGCTCTGGGCAAGGGCACAGAGGAAGGCATGGCCCCTCCAGCACAGCCTCTCGTGGCCATGTGAGTGCTGTTTACTCTGACGGCACTGCCGAGGTTGCGGTCCAAAGGTGCCTTTCCCATCAACGTTGTAAGACTTTTACAAACAATGAGTTTATGTCATCAGAGGAGGAAAATGTGGGAACGAGTGTAGAATGAGAAAATGGACAATGTGAAGAAAACAAGATGACTGTTAAGAACAAGCAGATTATCTAGTAATTATTTAGCTCATTGTTGTATCACATGTTTCCGGAGATACATTCGTTTTAAACAAATCCCAGGTTTAAAGATAGTGAACTTTTCTTTCCCCACAGATTCAAATTGAAGAAAAATGGGTTGCTTGTGTGGGAATGTATCAATATTTGAACCCAGGGGTAAGGGCTAACATTGCTTCTTTATTTCCACACCCTTACTAGCTAGATGCTTCCCCCAATTCTGACACTGAGAAATTCACCAGTGAGAGAGGACCTGCTATAGCCCATAGAGCCAAGGCCCCATATGTCAGAGACTAAGGGAGGGGTGGGGACCTTTGAGCTGGCCTGTTCATGTTTGATCTTCACAGGAAAAGAAATAGATAGACTGCTGCCCTTCCTTTCTCCGTGGACATCTTTCCTGACCCTGGCGACATATCTCTTTGGCACTATTTCCAGTCTGATAGGCATTAAGGGAGAAAAGAAGCTTTCATGCATTTGTTGATAGAACGAGAAAGGATTTGCTTGTCTTGTTCTGATTGTGAAAATCTGAGCTGGAGCTGTCTGAGGCTGTTTATGGGCAACACAGCCCAGCCTATGTGTAAACACTCCCTGGTGTCACAAGAAAGGTCTAGATTCCTTCACCAGAAATGACAGTGACAGTGCTTAATGCCAGAAAATAAAAAGTTAACATTTTGCTGTGCTTGATTTTGGATTGGGAGAAGAGATTTGGACCATCTCTTTGTTAGTGTCAGAGCAGTATAGTAGAGAAAGCCAGTATACGTAGATAGGACAACCTTACCTGTCCTAAGACCCCCTTGCCTGCCCATGTCTGGCTGTATTAGGCACGGGGGGCTTTCCTTCCCCACACGCTGAGTTGCACGTATCATCAGGGCAGCATGGCTTAGCAGTGAATCCCTGACTGCTCCTTTGTTGCTCTCTGATTGTTTCAAGTGCAGTGAGCTTGTCTCCACTGCTAGTTTGTGAGCTTATGGAGGGCAGGGACCATATTTTACTTTTTTTTTTTAACTTATTTTACTAAAGACCTCTAACATCAAGTGGGAACTTGGAAGTGTTGTTTTTGAATGAATGGTTAGATGGATGGATGAATTAATGAGTGAAACCGTTTCTTAGACCTTGCTCTGATGATCCCAAGGAGTCAGTCTCAAGCCGGATAATATCCAGGTATGCTTTCTGAGTAGATTAAAAGTCTGGAGATTAGACTATTTCCATAAAGGTGTTCCCTGAAGTCTGTGCACAATAGCCAAGAGTGGGAAATATCCCAAATGAGTAATGATGGCATAGAATTGGTTCAATAACTGGAACATTTACTTGCTCTATGCAGCCTCTAAAAAAATGATGGTTATGTAGCAACCTAAAGAAACATGTTTGACAAAGTGTTGTCATGAAAGTGGCATTCCAGATGCCACAAATATTTGGGAAACCCAGATGCACAGGAAAAAAGAAAAGAAGGAAATTTACCAAAACGTGAATATTGGTTGTTAAAATGGTAGATTATGAGTGATTTCTTTTCTCTATTGTCCAAACACCCTGGGAAGTGCCTAAACTACCTTTATGATGGGAAAAGAGCTTTTTTTTTTTTTTTTTTTTTTTAACTAGTAGGGGGAAAATGATCTAAAACAAATATATCGATTATGAACAGTTCTTACGTCTTGGAAGGTGAGTACTTGGCTACTTATCCTCTACACTTCTCTGTATCCTGGAACTATTTTATGATTAATTTTTTAAAAGGCAAATAGTAATAGTTTAGCAGCAAGGACGTAGCAACAGTATCAATGGTGCTAGTTAAAATTATAGGAAGATGGAAGCTTCTATTTAAACATGGTAATAGTCTTGGGCTATTTGGAATAGGGAGATACAAGTCTGCCAAACTTGGTAACCCCCGAGAACATCTCTGTTTAAGAGCTTAGCTCAGCAGTCAGACTGTTTATGATGATGATTCTGCATTATCAAATAAATGTTTAATTATGTTCAGTAGACTCTGTTTAATAAGGCGTGGAATTAGTACTTTTTAGTACTTAATTAATACTTAAAGGCACTTAGTAAGATAAATTTGAGTTATGTGAAAATTCACTCACGTGAAACACCTGAAGATTGTGAATCTTCAAGGGCAGTGGGGTAGCTCGTGTGCCCCTCACAGTGGACAGGTGGCAGCTGGTCAGGTGTCTCACTGTTTTTTGTAATATAACATACTGATCAATCAATGGGGAAATGGTATTCGCTAATGTGGTGCTGGTCTCCTCTTTTATGGTCAAGAGATTTTGTCAGGATATTGGTTGGCTTCTCATCTCATTCTTAAGTACGTCTAGTCATTTCCAACTCTGTGCTTAAATTCTTGTTGGCTTGCCCAGCGTGGCCTTCCTGACAGTTGTTTTTGTAACTAGTCAAGTGACCAAAGTCATGTGGACATTTCTTTGAGCGACAACATCAAGGAAAGTCAAGAAATAGCTTCTGGGGTATTAGCACAGGGCTTACCTTCGGGCTTTAGGGAGGATAGAAAAGTGATAGGAAGAAATGGAATACCGTGCAGCAATGAAAAGGAGCAGACTCCCAATCCACACAGCAACATGCATGAATCTCCAAACCTTCATGCTAACTGAAAGAAGCCAGACACAGAAGGCTACATGCTATGTGATTTTATTCATATGAAATTCTAGAAAAGGCAAACTACAGTGGCAGAAACCAGATCAGGTTGCCTGGTGCCTGAGATTGAGGAAGGGCCTTGCCTACAAAGAGGCACCAGGGAACTTTTTGGGGGTGATACACTTTTTTATTGTGTGGTGGTTGCACAACTATATACATTTGCCAAAACTCATCAAAGTGTACACTTAAAGATAGATGAATTTTACTCTGTAAAGCTGTTAAAAAGAAGTTAATATGGAGAGAGCTTCAAATCACTTTTCATGCTCCTTTGAGGATGAATTACTGCCAAACCATTTTCAGTTCTATTATGGTTTGTTGGATGCCCACAATAAGCTACCATCCTAAATGTTTAAAAGTGCCTCCTCTGACATTACTCAGCGTGGAGTTTAAACGCATGATTGATTAAGCTGCGGGGTCAGGGTATAATTCATCCTCAGCTTTGGATTTTCTTGTCTCCATTTCAGTATGTGCTCAAATGTGTTTTCATATTGCTTCCGGTATTTTGCGAGACATGACCTCATGGTATCATACCCTCAGGCCCTGGAGAAGCAGAGATTGTGCACTTGAGCCTTGTCTTGGAGACCTTTCAGTGCCCTGGACATTTTAGTTACCTTTTCCTTGGGCCTTCCACTTGATGGAAATGTGGATCTGGCTTACAGGGGATCACGGGCGGGGGCTCTCTTTTTTCCTAGTGCTCTTGGTTGCTTCATTCCCCGTTTGGCAGTGCAAACTCACTGTGACCTTTTTCCTTCTCACAGTATTGAATGGATGTTTTTATTTTTTAGTGGAAAATAATTTTTAAACCAGAAGAGAGGAGATATCGTTTTAAACGAATTAAAAGTAAATTGAAAAAGACCAACCAAAATTAATTTCTAAGTTTCATCAAAATTTACATTTTACTCTTCCTTCTTGGACTATGAGTGATGATTCTGGGAAACCAAGGACAGTTTTTCAGCAAATTAAATTTTGATTGAAAAACCCTGAAATCGAAAGATTTGGATGGACTCTTTTCCATCTGACTATTTTCATTCATTTTGGGGATTACAATTTAGAGTCTCATTTGTAATATAAATGAGCATATTTGTTGCTCGGTGATTATACTGTGATTAAACTGATTATATATATTTATTTTTGATGTCAGCCTATTGTTTATTTGATTTAACTCTTTCCCTTTTTTTTTTTTTTAAGTTGGTGTTTTATTTTCCTCTCTCTTTGCCCTATATCCTCTCTGTAAAGAGCCTGTGCAGGGCCTGGTGGTGAGCGAGCCCCAGTTTCTTGGTGACAGAGTGGTTCACTGTTGATTGGCAGGCTGGGCCTGAGACTCTGGAGCAACACTGCAGCTCCCATTGTTCCCTGCAAATGTCTGCCTCTCCAGGCTGTGGAAATTGATGACTGAATAATGTAGTGTACACATACCGAGAACTTACCATTCCAGACAGAACAGTCTGTTTTTCTTTTGATGCAGTGTTCTGAGAATATGTACAAAGCTTTTCTGGTCCCATGCCTTCAACTCTTTTATTTCCTCTAATATTTCAACCTCTTACACATCAGCAGTATCTTTAACCTTATTGTTATTACCAGCTAGGGGCTAAGCATGGAGCCTGAAGCTGATTTGCTGTGTGAACTTGGGTTTGAATTCCCTTATCTTAAAATTGGGAGGATAGTACTGCCTGCATCTGAGGGGATGTGGTTTACTAAAGCTAATTAGTGATTATAAAGCAGTTTGTAAACATGCTTAACAGTGCAAAATCTGTTCCAAGTTCGTTCTCTTCTCTTAATCCCCCTACCCAGCAACTTAACCTGCACACGTTCATTTGTTAGCACATTCATTCATTCATTTCTTCATTCAACATTTTTTTTTTTTTTTTTTAACAGAGCACCTGCTAGGCTCCAGGCACTGCTTTAGGTGCTAGGGATTCAGCAGTGAATGAAACTGACTCTTCCCTTGTGGAGCTTACATTTTAGTAGGAAAGACACATAATAAAATAATAAGTAAGACCTGGCTTTTTTTTTTTTTTTTTTGCGGTACGCGGGGCCTCTCACTGCTGTGGCCTCTCCCGTTGCGGAGCACAGGCTCCGGACGCGCAGGCTCAGTGGCCATGGCTCACGGGCCCAGCCGCTCCGCGGCACGTGGGATCTTCCCGGACCGGGGCACGAACCCGTGTCCCCTGCATCGGCAGGCGGACTCTCGACCACTGCGCCACCAGGGAAGCCCCTGGCTTTTGTTTTTAAAGAGCCACTCTGGCTGCATTGATGAGAATACACCATAGATTCCTTTAATGGGTAGTATCATTTTCTCTCATACTTAAAAGATCCATCTGTTTGTAGTTCCGAAGACTGGACGTGGGTAATGTCCCTTCTCCTTGATCTAGAAGGACACTTCAGTAATTGCTAGAGGGTAGAAGAATAGCCTTTCTATTCACTAATTCTTTCAGTAAATATCGAGCATGTTATACACCTGTACTGGTGGTCAGTGGAACATCCTCTTCAAAGGATGTGGCTCCCACCTGTAATGGGGAGACAGACACATCGACTAAGAATTACAAGTCAGTGAGACACTGCTGTAAGGAAGGTGTGTGTGTTCAAGATGTAGTGGTACCTGAGGGAGTCAGGGAAGGCTTAACCAGAGGAACAGAGAGCCTTGAACTGGAACTTGAAGGACACGGACAAGTTGGCAACATACATGTGCGAGGAGGGGCTCTCCAAGCAGGGAACACAACGCAACAAAGGCCGGATGCGTCACAGAGCAAAGCCTGGAGGCTTCTGGCAGGGGAAGTGTCTCAGTCGAGCGGGGGATGGAGAAGGAGGTGTGGAGTTATGGAAGACGAGGCTATACCCAGCAGTTTAGCCCTAGGGTTAGGTAAAACGCTTCACTCGATCTCCAAGGAGATTGAAGACCAGAGGGACCCAGTGACTGTCCCAGTCACGTAGCTCAACGGAGGCAGGATTGAGACTGAAAGCTCTCCTGGCTCCAATGCAGTGCCCGTGATTTTTATCCCTGGAACACGGGATGAGCCCTAGGCCAGGGTTGACCTATACGGTGAATCGCGTCTGATATGGTTGCCTGGGAGCAGGTGGAGGTGCTGAAATCCAGCCTGCTCTCTGCTGGCCACACTCCGCATCCTGTGCAGAGTTATCTTCCCACCCAAAAGAAGAGGCACTTCTTTAGAGGTCCCACACAGGGCCAAATGAGCTAGCAGGGCCCTCGGTGACCTGCTGAGACATAACCCTGGCTTGGAGGGGCAGATACAGAAATGAAAATGTTGTCATTTCAACACCAGGGCTTTCTTCTCTACTTGGCCTCTTACTCTGTGCTAGGAGCTAAAAACAGGTTGGGGAAGGGGACAAAAGGAAAGATGCCCACAGTAGAAAGACCCTGAGTATTTGGGAAGTACGTGTGGAGTCTAAGGGCATCTTCCACTGCCCTTAGAACTGATTTCTGACCCTGGGAAATTGGTGCTCCCTGAGTGGCAAGCTGCCTGCGAGCCTCAGGAAATATGCTGTTCCTCACCTGACTCAGAGACTGCAAAGCCTCCGGCCTATAGTTGTGGTCTAGCACCTGTCACAGAGACTTCACAAGTGGTTCTCAAAGTGTGGTCCTCAGAGCACCTGTGTAGGAATTATTGCTCGTGTGTGTGTGTGTGTGTGTGTGTGTGTGTGTGTGTGTGTGTGTGTGTTAGAGGGGGTGGTACATATGAGAAATACAGGTTTGGGGGCTTCACTCTAAACCTACTACATCAGCATCTCTGGAGATAAGGCCCAGGAATTTCACCAAGCTCCCCAGATAATTTTTATGGGCAGTAACATCTGAGACATTCTTTTTTTGTGATTTTTTTTTTTTTATGTCCTGCTGACAAAGAAGAGCGAGAAAATGTTTGAGCATCATTAGGAAGCTAACCCTAAGATTTGAAAATTAATTTTCTTTCATTTAATAATCTAACTGGGAAATCATTCCATATCAGTAGTAGAACTGCCTCATTGTTTAAATGGCTGCATAGTATTTCACTCTGTAGATACACTATAATTTAGCTAACTCGTGTTCTTCTGACTGTGGTGGTTTTTCCAACTGCAAATCCAGTAATAGGTTTTAAATCAATCTGTCTTGACCAGCCTGAATTTTTAAGTATTTTTAAAATGAAAAAAAATTAGAAAAGAGTATTTGTGAAACTTTTTTTTCAGTTTTCCATGTGGTTGAAATATTAAAAATTATTTCTTACTGTAGGCTGTGGTCAGAAGTCTGAAAGCCATAGATTAAGAGAACTATAAATATTTAAAGTATCTCTCAAGCACCCAACATCAGAAACTTAACGTTATCTTTCTAAGGGTAAGTTCATAGTAACAGCTGAACTTACTTTATATGAACATTTATACCAAAACCAGGACTTTAAAAAAGAATTGTTATTAGTTTAGTCTATGCCTGATAATAATGAAGTCTTCCAGTTCTTAAGGCATACTTTATTGAAAATGTCTAGTTTGATCTCAGGACTGTAGATAATATAAGAACATAAAAGTTGAATTGAGAGTCTTGTTGGCATTCACTTGACATTACTCTAAATACAGCCTTTTTATGGAGGGAACTGGCCTGGTTTGAGTAGTGTTGGCCTCTTACCAACACCTTACAGGAATTTTCTGGCATTCTATCACTGTGTACCTAAAGAACATACGGCAAGCTCTTTGGCTTCACTTCTGGAGCTCAGAAAACTGAGCCTTTAAAAAATCCTTTTCTTAAACCTTCTCTTCTGGTTTTCAGCTTTCTACACAGGAGCCGTGTGTTCAGTTTGTTTGTTAACTTAAACTTTCTAGAAGTCACATGTCTCTGAGTTGTGTCTAGATGGACTTTCTATTTAACATTTGGCTTAGGATTTCACTGGAACAGGATACAGGCTGTGGGCTGCATCTTTTGAGCCTGTGAATTTTTTGTTCTGTCCTGAATTGAAAGCTGGGATAATAGAACATAACTGAGAGCTTCCTAAAACTGAGCCGTGAATGGGTTTCACATGTGCCACCACATATTCATGGCTGTAAATTTCTGACTGTGCTAAAATGTGATATTTCCTACAACCATTCGAAAAGTTGTAACAGTTCAAATTACATTTGAACATCATTTGTGTGGCTCCCTTTGTAAACTTCTTAAATTCAGTGATTTCAAAAGGTTATATTTGGAATATTTATAAAAATATTTTTCTTATAATAATGTAATACAAAGAAAGAAAATTGATTTTTTTCACCAGTCCCCACATAGGTGTTGCCAAATCACCTCTACATTAATTCAGTGTGTTTAAATATTATCAAAGTTACTGTCTTCTGCCATCATGTGAAAAATGTTGGAAGCACCAACAGAAAACACTGTGGACCAGATACTAAAATCCCCTCTAGAACCTTCTAAGGGCATACATGTTCTCTCCTGCCCCAGACCTACTGAATCAGAATCTCAGTGGGGGTTGGGTGAGGGCTAGGCAGGCATATGTTTTCCAGACCGTGGTAAACATACCATAATGAGTATTTTTGTCTCTGTTAGTGCTTCTCCATTTTGACACCTCAGTCACTTTGCCTGTCTTCTGGGCGCCTGGGACTTGTAGTAACTTCATTCAACCTTTACGGGAGCTCTTCATCCTATCCTGGTCTCCCACCCTACCTCCTCTTTCCTGAAAGAACCGCGACCTCTGTCTCCTCACCCCGAGTGTGCTCTCAGCGGACCTTCCCGACCACTTTACGTGTTTGTCCACAGGGCTGTGCCTCCTGCTCCTTGAGGGCAGGATGTCTTCCTCATCCTTCCTCATCCAGGGCCTGGTTGCGTAGTGCACCCTCAGTAAATACTGTACATGGAACGAATGAATTACTGAGTGCAAGACAACTGGAAAAGCAAATGCACCTCTGGCTAGTGCAGGGGGAGGGAGTGAATGGGCCCTTGCTAAGAGTTTCCTTTGGTCTTTTCCTTGAAAGGTCTGGCCATTTCAGGGGCAGGCCAATGACCCCTCAGGTCCTAAGGCAATGATGGGAACACACGAAAGCAGTGTTTTGTGGCAGGATCCGAACCAGGATAGGGCTCACTAGAGGCAGTGGGGAAGTTTGTCGCTGATCTGAAGCAGGAGTAGTGGGGCAAGAGGTCATCAGAGTGGGCCGCAGGGTAGTAACTCAGCCCTTCCACTTTAGGTCTTCCGTGACCCAATTAATCAGCGAATTCATGAATCAGTCAATTAACTAATTAGCCAACTAATTTGTTAATTAACTAATCAGTTAACTAGTTATCTAATCAATTCACATTTGTGTGGTTTGCAGTTTCCAGACAGCTTTTGTATATATTATCTCATTTGAGCCTCCTGCCAAGCCCTGTGGGTAGTTAGCTGGGGGCCTCTATTTTATAGATAGGGAAACTGAAGGCATATTCACACAGCTCCTAAGTGGTAAGGCTGGGAGTGAGCCCAGGTCTCTGGACTCCTAATTCAGTGCCCCTTTCCCTCTTCCCAACGTCCACAGTTTCTTCAGGGCCTGTCGGTCTCGGCCAGTGCGTACTCAGCTCAGCAGTGAGACCCAGAGAAAACTGGAGGCAAATATTCTTCAGAACACAAGTTTAGATCAGAAGCCTGTTAGGATCTACAAATCAGATTTCCTTGTTCTCTTTGAAAAATGTCTTTAGTCTAATCTGAAAAGCTTGTCATGCCTGTCAAAAGGAGCTAGCAACAGGTGAATAGCGAAGCATTCTGAGAATGAGAATAAAGGGTTTTATTAGGGAGGGAGGGCGCAGCAACTTAATAATTACTGTTGAAATAGTCACAGCAATGCTGAAGCTTCTCCATAATTTAATTTAACTTAATACTAGCTGCCTCCTCCCTAGTGGCAATACATTAATTAATAGTAGGTTGGATTTGAAGCTATGCCTTTATATTTAGGCCATTATTAACTTGTTCTCTGTGTCTCTTTTACTTGGCTGGGTCTGTTCTCAGAAATGAGAGTAGCTTCTGGTTCCTATTTCTGTTGTGACTTCTACCAGCATCAGGATTTTGAAAACATATACTGTTTTATCTACTTCTTACTCCCTCTTGTAATAAACACCTGAGCCCTACAGAGAGGTTACATCAACTTGCTTTGTAGCACATAGTAGCTGTGGTCCCGGAATGTGGATCTCGCCTCTTTAGTTTTTCTCCTAAGAGGCGAGGAGGGTAACGAAGGCTCTGGGCTCTGAGTGAGATAACCTGGACTTGAATTCTGGCTCTACCAGTTACCTGCTGTGTGACCTTGGGCAAGGTGTATAACCTGCCTGTGCTTCAGTCTCCCCATCAGGAACATGGGTAATAAGTACATCTACCCTATAGGGTTGTCGTGACAATTAAATGAATTCATACCTGTAACGTTCTTGGAAGAATGCCCAGTGTGTTCTAAGTACCGATAAATATTAGTTAACATAAGTAACAGTATCCCTGCAAGTCCTCAGTTGCTCTTCATTCCCAAGGTAATGACATAATATTCTCTTGCTTGTCACCAAGTCACTCCATAGGCCAGATGGTCTAAAAGGATCAAAGCTGGCCATCTGAGTTCCTGGCTCCACTGCATACACCACTCGTGATGACTACTCAGAAAGATCATTGGTGGAGAGGCAGAGGCACCATTCAGAAAGCATTGCCATCCAGTCCACATCCTGGGGATGTGCAGAGATGAATTACTGTATGTGTAATTCATCCGAGAGCTCACCATTCACAGGGCGAAAAGGACTTGCAAGGAAGCACTTCTGATACTGGTGACAAATGCTATTGATGAGCTGGGAGGAGTGGCGTGGAAAGGTATTTCTGGTTTGCTGCAGATCACCTGTCCCAAGTAGATTTCACCCTCATGTGTTGGAATGCCACAGCCTTGTGAAGGGTGACTTGGAGCAGAACAGAGGAGCCATTAGTGAGGTGGAAGAGTGTGGCTGCAGAGAAAATGCTGCATCTTAACAGTCGATCGGCCTCATGCCCCGAGTCCACCCCTTCCCCTTTACGTTTCCTATAGCTGGGAGGTGGTTTTTTATCATGCCACTTCCTTGTGTAAACCCCTTTTTGCCCTCAGGAGCTTGCTGAGCCCCTGAGGCCAAGCAGCACAGAGGTTGCTGTGGGCTTTGGGATGGGATGACCTGAACGGCCCCACCGCTTTGCTGAGCAGCTTCATGCCCGTCACTGCCTTCCTCTCTGCCTCAGCCTCAGCCCTAAGATGGCATCAGGGTGCCTAGCTCAGCGGGTTGTTGGGCAGCAGAGTGCTCTTGCACAGGGCCTGGCACAGAGTAAGCATGCAGCATTAGTCATTGTTATTTTCTGGCCTCTAGCCTCATCTCCTGCAGAAGTCTGGTGTGGACGGCCCATCCTGCCCTCCTACCCTCAGCTTGCCTGCTCCCCTCACTCTGCCGGCTCATCTCAAGATCTAGTGCCCTTGGGAAGCCCTCCTGGCAGTCTCTCTGTCCTCCTCACCCAACATCGCCTTGTGCCTGAGCAAGTGGTACTTATGTCAGTATTGGGTCTTACCATGCAGTGTTTTATTTTTATTTTTAATTTATTTTATTTATTTATTTATTTTTGGCTGCGTTGAGTCTTCACTGCTGCATGCGGGCTTTTTCCAGTTGCGGCGAGCGCAGGCTACTCTTTGTTGCAGTGCGTGGGCTTCTCATTGCCGTGGCTTCTCTTGTTGCGGAGCACGGGCTCTAGGCACGCGGGCTTCAGTAGTTGTGGCTCGTGGGCTCTTGAGCGCAGGCTCTGTAGTCGGGGCGTTTTGTTGCAGTGCGTGGGCTTCTCATTGCCGTGGCTTCTCTTGTTGCGGAGCACGGGCTCTAGGCACGCGGGCTTCAGTAGTTGTGGCTCGAGGGCTCTAGAGCGCAGGCTCAGTAGTCGTGGCGTACGGGCTTTGTTGCTCCGCGGCATGTGGGATCTTCCCAGACCAGGGCTCGAACCCGTGTCCCCTGCACTGGCAGGCGGATTCTTAACCACCACGCCACCAGGGAAGCCCCTATGGTGCAGTATTTTAATTGCTACTCCAATTGGTCTCGCTCCCCAACTAGACTGCAAATCCGTGAAGGCAAGGACTCTGACCTCTGAAATTCTGGAGATTGAAGTGGCCGGTGTATGGCAGTTACTCGCTAAACATCAGTGGATTTGAACTGTCCAATCATAGTACACATCCGACTCCCTGCTCAAGACATCCCAGCCTAGACCCACCTCAAAGTGTTGTTTCTATGTCGATTCTAAACACATGACGGTTTCTAGACTCATCCTTGCTGGAGGAGCATAGGCCATATTCTTGTATGTGTCCAGGTGATTTCCTTTTTCTTCCCCCTTCTCAAGTAGGGCTGACTTTCCATTCAAGAGATCACAAGAGCAAGAAAAAGTTCAGTGTGGTGTATAAGGGCTTGGGTTTAGAGTTAGGAAGACTGGGTTTGACCAGTTCTACCATTTATTTTTAGCTGGACTACCTCAGACAAGCACCTTATACTCTCCGTGATCCAGTTCCTTCATCTGTAACTAAGAAGAGTCTGTCTTCTTCATGGAGTTATAAGGGTTACATGAGATCATAAATGCAAACTGTTCAGCACAGGACCTGGCACATAGTGAACTTTTAATGATTCATACCTGCTACGATTATGATCGTTGTTGTGTTTGTAGCTTCCATAGCAGCATTGTAGATTGGCAATGCTCTCCATACATTTCGGAAGAATGAATTTTTTTTGCCTGAGGTAAAACAGAACATGGAAAAGAGTATTTGTCCAGCTGCCAATCTCAGCAGCTTGCAGAAACTTCATTACCTAAAGCTGCTTAAAGTAAGAGAGCCAGTACAATAGCACAAGACGGTAATACAGGAAGAGGACTAGAGATGAATCTGTTGATAACCTCCTTCTACCTAGATACGTAGCTACAAACAGAAAATTTTATGTTGGTACCACCTACGTAGCCAGAATACCACCAGCTTGTTTATAAGTGTTTTTTTCTTAGTGTTGCTGTAAATGTCACTTCACCTCAGCCTGAAATGAGTTTTTTAGGAGGCATTTTACAGTTTCATGCTCTATGCTAGTGATCGTACTTGACAAGTAATTGCTTCTTTTGGAGCTCTCTTTTGCCCTTGAAAACATCTCCATGTTCTCTCAGAGCAGTGCCTCAAAATGCCGTCCCCAGATGTCCATGTGTGGGGGGGCGTTTATCAGATAAGATTTTGGCTCAGGGTTTCAAGTTATTTTGCTATAAATCCAAGCCAGTTCTTACTAAAACAGCCACAGAACATGTGGTCCTGAGCACGTGGCAGGATGCTGTTTGCTCTTATAAGCAATTAGCTGACATAAGGACAATTGTAAAACTTGTAACACGCAGCAACCCCTACATCTTAAACCATATATTTTGTGCCACATGGTGAAAGCTCTGTCTCATGTCTGCCTTTCAGTTCACGCTTGTAGTAGCAACACGATTCTGTTGTTAAGCATAGAGCCTGTTGAGGAGAAAGGGGTTTTTAGTTTGCGGGAACAGAAACATCGGGACTAGAACTTCCCATGTTTAATGTTCACTCAAACCTGTGTCTCTGTATGTATGCAGTGTAGTGCAGGTTTGTGTTTCGAAGAGTCTGTGTCTTTAATAGTAATTGACGATGTTACTGTATAAGGAGAATATTAGTTCCCCCACTTATTCAGTTATCACTTAGGAAAATGGCTACTTTGCAGACAAGGTATCTCATAGTTTGCTTCACTTTGAGTAACGATGAAATATCATCCATGCATCTGTTTGGTGTTTACCGAGCACCTATAGTATACAAAGCACAATGCTCGGCATTTGAGAGGTAGGAGGAATCAGATATGAATCCCATCCCTCAAGGTGCTTACAGTCCAGAAGAGATAATACAGATATATAACTATAATACAAAATAGAATATGATAAACGATAGCATGAAAAAGAATTGGACAATATACTGCAGGAGTTATAAACACACACACACACACACACACACACACTTTTCAATCCTCTGTTCTCATATCCCTGGGAAGTCCCCTACCCTGAAGCTTGTATTGTCACTATAGGATCCTGTTTTGAAACTAACTAAAATGACCTCATGTGGGTATATAAAAAAAATCACTTGTAGACTGGGGTCTGGTTGGTGCTCCTCAGGAACCAGGGTCGTGTTCTGTTTCTTTAGTAAAAGACAAATACTGGTAAATTTAAAACAACAGTAGAGACCCAACTCTGGATGTTAAAACCATAAATGTTTAGTTAGAGATTGTCATTGCATATGCCCTCGATGCTTTTTATAATGGTGAAATCTCTAAATTAAAGAAAAGAGGTCGTGTCTCATAAGTTTGTTAAAAGTTCTTTTTGGGACAGCCAGTATTCATGGAGTGCTTACTGCATGCCAGTGCATAGTGTACAGATTAGAGGACAGTGAGCAAGAGATTACACTCCTGCTTTCCTGAAAACTTGGCTTTTAGTGAGGAAGACAGGTGATCCACAAGTAAACAAATAAATGAACAACATTTTTGATAGGCCCAAGCTGCTAGGAAGGAAATAAAATAGGCAAAGGGACCAATAAAAATGGACAGTTACATTTGAGTTTTGTGGGTGGTAGGTGGGACAACATTGGTTAGGGTCAGGGAAGGCCCATCTGAAGAGGCAAAATTTATTCTGAGACCAGAGTGATGTGAAAGACTCTATGGAAGAAGACTGTTCTTGATAGAGGGAGCAGCAAGTGCAAAGGCCCTGAGGTTGGTACAAGTCAGCCTGTTCCATGAACAGAAGGAAGCCTGGTGTGGCTGGAACATTGTGAGTGAGGTTGAATGGGAAGGTGGGGTCCTAGGAGACCACAGTATGGAGTTGTTACAGCAGATAGGTGTCAAGGGTAGTGCACAAAAGGCCATTTATCTTAAGCTGAAGCCATACTCCAGTACTATTTTTTTTTTAATAGAATACACCCGTGAAACTTAACTTTATTTATTTATTTACTTTTGGCTGTGTTGGGTCTTCGTTTCTGTGCGAGGGCTTTCTCTAGTTGTGGCAAGTGGGGGCCACTCTTCATCGCGGTGCGCGGGCCTCTCACTATTGCAGCCTCTCTTTGTTGCGGAGCACAGGCTCCAGACACGCAGGCTCAGTAGTTGTGGCTCACGGGCCCAGCTGCCCTGCGGCATGTGAGGTCTTCCCAGACCAGGGCTCAAGCCCGTGTCCCCTGCATTGGCAGGCAGATTTTCAACCACTGTGCCACCAGGGAAGCCCTTCCAGTACTATTCATACTAGGTTGAATTCTGGGTCCTGAGAGCAAGTTGCTGCTAGTTAACAAAAAGAGGAAAAAAAAAATTCTGTTTCCTTTCCTGGGTGCTCCTGGCAGATTTTTAATAGTAGATACAGTTTGCATATTGTCTGTCATCATCTCTATCTGTATCCCTTTATCTAGGCAGCAGGCATTATGAGTCTTTAATTTGATTTCCCCGTTGTGGTACCCCTTCCCTCTATCCCTATAGCACTTCATTTTCTAAACTTAATTTTACCTTTCTTACCCTTTTAACCATTCTCAATCAAAACTCTCATATCTTCAAGGCAGCCGATTATAGATGGCGGATGGAAAGCAAATCTGATTCATGGCATGAATAACCAATAGGGTCTGGTCTGCTTATAAAATTATTTGCATTTTTAAAAGAGTGTTGGTTAAGCCAAATGAATCTTCTATTCTAATGAATAAGATGGTAAAATAAAGATGAGTAAACCATTTGAGAGGCTTGGAGGATGACCTTTTTTGGACAGGAGAGACAGCCTTGCTTGCTTGGAGTTTGCCTCTGTGGCTAGAAGTGTCTGCTTTGTATGGCTTCTTCCTTTCCTCTGCTCACAGGTTCTCTCAAGAGTTCCATGTATATCCATAAAGATTCTTTTGCAGCAGGCAGTTCCATATTTGGGAGTAGTGTGAAGGGTCAGAGATGGGTTGGGGGTGAGAGTGGGATAGAGTGGTGGCTCTCTGGGTTGATCAATCGTAAATTGATTATAAATTGAGAGCTAATTGTATTCAGGTATTTTATTTGGAAAATTTCACCTGCAGTTGGAGGATAAGAAACATTTGATTATGGTTGACCTTTCTTCCCCATCTATGTTTCATTTTCACTCTATGTTTATGCATGTGGATGCAGGGTAATTCTGAATAATGGTAATGATGAAGGGCCGTCGTTACGCAGAAGATCATTCTGGGTTCCTAATTAAAATTATGGCTGGAAATTGCTTCCTTATGTGTGGCTCGAATTGCCTTTGCAGTAATTTTGCTTTATAACTTCTACCTAATCCTCTCTTACCACCCTTAAGAATCCTGCCTCGTCCTTGAAATTCACTCCTTTGAAATCTTTATGGGCAGTCCTGGTTTCCCCTAAGCTATGAGTATCCTGATGATTTGTTCCCAGAAGTCTTCAAGCTTGTAAGCAAAACAATCTTTCCTCCCTTTAACCACCCGCCGTCCCGCACTTTTAATGAGTTCTGGTTTTGGAACACAACTTGATTTCATGTTGTGGTCAATATTATAAATTAACTGAGCCTTGCTGACCCTTCTTCTCCCGAATGCATTCACTGCTGTCTTTCAGGCCAAGGCTGCCACATACTGTTTACCCTAATTAGTAATCTCTAATGGTAACCAAGTGACCAATAACTCACATCTTTTTCCAAATGAGCACTTATTACATTCCATCTCATCAGTTATAGTAGGAAAATTACATATAATGATATTCTCGCTGGGATTCCAACTAAGAAATGTTTTAGCCAAGCAACATCTGATCATGGGGGCAGTGGGCTCAAAGAGTTTTTTCTTTTAATCAGTATTTTATGTAGTCAGTCTCTGACCCATATGTTCCAGGTGAGATTGCTTATTAGTACAATAAATTTGAAAGTTTGTATGTTGACATTTTTTTATTCCATCGGATTTCAAGAATCCTATCTATAACAGTATTGTATTTTGAAAACTGTTCTCTTGCTTTTCCCACAGTAGAGGGAACTTTGGAGACAGAATGCCCATGGCAAAGTGACAGCCCAGTTTTCCAACCCAGAGGTTAGAAAAATCAGGCAACATTTGATTCTCTAAAAGAATGGTAACAGAACCCATATGCAAATTGTAGGATATGCTCTGCGGATTTGTGGTTGGTGCTGAGAAATGCTTATTTTGGTCATTTGTTGAATGAATAAAAGAATGTTGTGTCCAGAGCTTTGTCAATATGTGCAAAGAACAGGTTGTAGGGGCCAAATGTCTGTCCTTTTTGCTTGTTGTTTATAGGAAAAAGAGAAGGAAAAAGAGATGATAATTATGATTTTGAGGATATTTTAAACCATTTATAATCATCTCGTGCATACTGTGGTATTATTTATGTAAGCAGAGAAGGTTGTGGTGAAATAAAAAATGTTTTGGAAGGGAAGTGGCAATCTTTTGTTATTTCCCTACTCTTGGGTACTAAGGGGAAAGTTCATTGTGCATATGCAGGTAGTCATTTATATAGATGTTTTTGTTGAAGTGACTGGAGAGCAGTTCTGAGGACCTTCTGTCTTTGTGAATATACAGATCACTAACATGCCCTTCAGTCATATTGTTCTTAGGGTTCCGAGTCTTATGGAATCTGATGAACAATTTTTAATGTCAAGAATAATTCAGCTTAGAAACTACTGTGATAGGTCAGGGCATCTGAAAATTTCCTATGTGGTTACCTTAAAAGTTTACCAGAATCTCTGATGCGGGGTCTGGGAATCTTTGTTTCTTAAAAGCTCCCCAGGTAGTGGTGATGATAAGCCTGCTGTGGGACCATGTCTGTCACTCCCAGAGAACTGTTATTCATGAAGAACTTCCCAGAATACATCACTTTGACTTTTCATGATCACAGTAAGGGATCCTTGGGTCTGATTCAGTTGTAAAGCAGTTCTCGGGCCAAATATTGAAAGGTTGAATTATTCCTCATTCTTTGGCCTAACAAGCAGACAGTTTGTATTCTGTCCAGTCTGTTGTGTTCAAGAGATTTCGGGTTATGGTGGGAGGGCAGTAGACTAAGAAATGGTGAGTCAGCCGCATTTCAGAGAGCTAGATACTAGCTAGGCTCAGGATTACATTGGAGTAGTACTTTAGAACTTCACCTGTATCGTCTCACTTGGCCCTCAGAAAACCCTTGGGAAATCAGTAACACGGATATTCTTTATTAGCATCCTCCTTTTCCACGTGGGGAAACTGAAGCGTAGAAGACTGAAGTGGCTTACTTAAGTTCCCATGACTGCTAAGTGTTGAAGCCCTTGCAAGCTCTTTGATACCAGGGAGCAGGGGAGTGTGAATGTGGCCTAGTCGCATAAACTCACATTCTTTCTGCCCCGTTTATAAAACATGAAAGAATTTACCTTTCAAGTTAATGATGAGTGTGTTCTGTGAAATGCATTTACGTTTTGACCGCTTCCTGGTTGAATAGAATTAAAGTTTATAGACTCTAGGGGCATGTTAAAAAAGTTTTTTGTCTCAATTTTGTTCCATTAGAGCCTTTTGGCTCCTTTTGAGTTTAATGAGAAAAACCTTGGTATAATAAGTTTCATTAAAGTGAATACTTGTTGTATTAATATATTGTATATATGTCTAGAGGCCTTCAAGTATCGGGCACACATTCATTAAAATGAACTAATGAACTAATAAAAATTGCTAATAAACTGTATCAATGCTAAATCACTTAATAAAAGCAATAATGAGATTTTTAGCATACTTGTACAGATGACACACATATTTGTATTTATGTACTGGCCACGTGAATAGAATATTAATTACTTGATTTTTTTTTTTTTTTTAAATCTTAGCAACAGAGAGTTGATGTTTAGACAGTCTGTCTTTTTTTTTTGTTTTTGTTTTTTTTTGTGGTATGCGGGCCTCCCTCTGCTGTGGCCTCTCCCGTTGCGGAGCACAGGCTCCGGACACGCAGGCTCAGCGGCCATGGCTCACGGGCCCAGCCGCTCCGCGGCATGCGGGATCCTCCCAGACCGGGGCGCGAACCCGGTTCCCCTGCATCGGCAGGCGGACGCGCAACCACTGCGCCACCAGGGAAGCCCGACAGTCTGTCTTTTATATCTAAAAGAATCAAGGACTGGTAAAAAGATATTGACAATATTGTTAGATGTAAAAAACATATACTACAACAACTACATATACTTGGATCCCACTGTTTTTTTTTTTAAGTGTGTGTGTGTGCGCGCGTGTGTGCGTGTGTGTGTGTGTGTAAAGAGCCTGCAAGTCCTCTGAAGAATACAATGTACCAAATTATCTCAGATTGTGAGATTATGGGTATTTTTACTTTCTACCTTTTGCTATTTTTTTCTACAATGAACATGTATAACTGGTAATCAGAAAAAAATTATTTACTAAAAAGTTACTTTAATGTAAGATACATACAAACTTTCTCTTAACTTTCTCTCAACTAAAGTTCTCCAACTTTAGCACACATGTAGAGAAAAAGGAACTTGTAGTTCTTTTGCTTATAGGATTGTTTTATTTTCCTATGTAAAAAAACCCCTTATTAATATCCCTTGAAAACTGGAGAAATGATCATGTTGGTAATTTAAATACAGATCCCTGCATCAAAATCACCTGGGCATGCTTATATACGAGGCAAAAATGCCGGCCTCCAAGTCACGTGACTCAGAATGTTTGGTAATGGGGCCCAGAAGTCTGCATTTTTATCAGGCATCACAGGTGATTCTGATGCACAATTCAGTCTGAGATGCACCCTTCTGATTGCAGGTTTCCTCATGTATATTTATTTTACAGTGATTAGAGCATCTTCTAGATTCTTTTTTCATCTTCAAAGTTTTTAATGAATGTATGCCCGTATAACATCCATTTTATTGTCAGGGACACTGAAGATTGAACGTTCTCTCTAAAATATAAGAATTAGAGGGAGTCATCCATTTGGCAAGGGTTTTAGGGTTTTTACAGTTAGTCCTCCTAGGACCCTGTATCCACCCTGGGGAGCCCCTATTGTTCAGGAGGGATCTCTGACAGTGCTGGAATGGGTCCAGCAAGAGGGGATAGCCTTAGATCAGAGAACTCACTGGTTCTCAAAGTTCTCTTAGAAGGCTACGCCAAACTCAAGTTTCCTAAAGAATAACTAACTTTGCTTCTTTCCATTTCTCTCTCCGTGGGAACAATTGGTTATCTTAAGAAATCAGTAAATCAGCATCGTGTGTTCTGAGTGGTGCATTCTTTGGAAAAAGTTACTTTGTCAGGAATTCGCGCGATTAGTGTGTTTATTTTGAATGTGTGCCTTTGTGCCGAAGGTACAGAACAACTATCCTTGGTTTCCAGTTGATTGAAATAATTTGTAGCAAGTTAGTGCTAAGTATAAACTCAGAGGTACATACACCATCTTGCTGAATTGACCTCGGAAGGCCCTCAAATTTAGCATGCATAGAATCACCTGGAGGGCTTGTTAAAACACAGATTTCTGGGCCCACTGCCAGATTTCTAATTCAGTAAATGTGGGGACTGGGCTTGTGAGGATGCAGTTCTAATAAGCTCATCAGGTACTGCTGATGCTGCTTTGAGAACCACCGGCCTAAACGAAACATCTCCAGGACCAAGACTATGGTCACATGTACAACCTATTTGATTTTTAACTCAAAATGCAATAGAGCCTCCTTGAACTGTGATGAGATGCTGCAAATAGAGGGTTATCCTCTGTTTAATTGAGTGGGTTAGCATGAATTAAGTCAAGCCTAGTGAAATGTTTGTATCACCCAGACAGGTATGACAACTGCTCTGCAGACCGTGCCATTGTCATCATTCATTCTAGGCCAACCAGATAGATTAGGTCCCATCACTGGCATCTGTATGCCCCAAGCTAAACCCCAGCTCCACTGCAGCCCCAGGTGGGCTACACCTAAGGTTTCACGTGTCTCTCTTAAGGGCATTTGTGTTTAATAGTAACTTCTGAATCCTTCAGAGACTTAAGGCATGGCTTACAAGGCCTAGAGTGTGATATTTGGAAGAAGAATCTATCCATTTTCCCTTGGCCCAGCACTCATCAGGTTAGTCTGGGGATCCTTGGCCTGGTATGGAGCTGTCCATAGAATCTTTGTCACTTTTCTTCATAAGCAAGCTTCAGAACTTCTTGGAATATATGTCCCGAGCTGCTGACCACCAGCTGAACTATCTCAGAGCCTTGACTGGGTGTCTGGAACAAACTGTTTGTGTAATCCCCATCCGTTGGAGGCTTCAGGCAGGGGGCTTTAGCCAGAAATGCTCACCCCACCTCCTCTAGGGGAGATCGGTCCAAGAATGCACTTTCCAGTTGGCTCAGAAGACTCTCAGAGGTCAGGAGGGGACTGAGCCTTGATCCAGAAAGGAAAGAACTTTTAGGGTTCAGTGGGACTGACTCTCCCCTTTTTCCTCCACATATGTCAGACTTAGGCTCCATGTTTTAGTCCTAAAGTATAGTCCTAGGTGGCCCTAGAGACAGTAGTGTCCCTGAAATACCGTGAGGCAGGGGCTTAGGGGTGCAGTCTCGTTGGCAGGTGGTGGGGGAACTTGGCTCAAAGCAGCACTGCTCATATCAACGCCCCCTCCCATCCTGTTCCTCATCGTACTTAATGCCCCCCACCACCTGTGCTTGGCTTCTTTGTTTCTTTTTTTAAATCTGTGCAAAAGACACCCTGTGAGAGACCTCATCTACTGTGGTCCATCCAACCCTACCCATCCTCCTCTCCTCCTTAGGCTACTTTTTCTCTTCCTATTTTTTTTTTTTTATCACTACCTGAAATTTTATTGTGTATGTGTTTCTTGATTTATTTGTCTCTCTCCTGCACTAAGGTAGTTGAAGATAGGGATTTTTTTCTTATTCACTGCTGTCTCTCCAGCACCTAGATCATTTCCTGACAAGTGGTAATTATGCAGTCAATGTTTGTTGCCTGAGTAAGTGAAAGCCTAGCAAGCACATTGCTTTTCCTTGGAGTGGGTGTTATAGGGTGGTCTTGGAGCCTGGTGGTGATTGTGAGGGGGCTACACGCTTTCCACCTCTTCTTGGTGCCTCTTTTGCCTGTTGGAACATGGTGGTTCTCCAGCTGCTCTTGAGCTGCCAGGTGAGGCCGGGTAGAGTAGAAGAAGAGTGGCTTGTTTGGCAGTTTTGAAGGGAATTTGTCTGCGTGGGCTCTGATGGAGTCATCTAAAGGTTTGGTTCTGTCTGCAAAATCAAACTTGAGATCAACCTTGGTCTTGGGTTGGCAAGCCCCTTGCATCATCTGATTGAACTCTAAGCTGAAAGCATCATCCATCCATCGTTTAATGAGAAATAATTGTAGTGCAGTTCAGCAAGGCCCAGCAATACTATTTTGTTGGTTATCTCTAATGCTTGCATTGGGGTGAGGGGAGACAGGGAGGACAGGTTAAGGAAGATGGCAGCCCAGGCAGCTTGCAGTCCTTCCAAAGGGAAGATCCTCAGCTCTGGTGCTTTGAACACCAGAATGATGTTAATCAGGGGATTTTTTTTGTATCAGCATTGTCAACATTTACATTCATTTTACACATTGGATTTGCATCTGAAAAGACCAACTAAAATCAACATTTAAGTGATAACACTCATATTTGCATATGATTGAGCAGACATGTTAAGTAATTTTAGCCTGGCTGTTGCTAGGAAACCAATTAATAATGTTCTGCATTTCATTAAAAACTGGGTTCTATCTTTGCTTTCATTTCACTTCACAATTTAGCGGCTTATGCTGCACTTTTTCTCCCTTGGTAAATTGTGACAGATAAATTATCATTTTACTAAATTTATTTCTGTGATTACAGTTGTTAGTCATGTCTGTCAATACAACTTCAAACCTTTTTTTTAATGCTTCGGTTGGGAGGGAAGTGAATTTTAACGGTTAATCATTTTTTCCTCTATAGCTTATGGGGACTAAAATCATATTTTTGCAAAGGACTCACAGATTGTGGGCTAACAACAAAAATGATTAAAGCAATCTTCCCTGTTCCATAATTGCACCTTCTCAGTGTAGTGACTAATAGTTAGAATATTAGTCACTATTCAGACACTATTCAGAAAGTGACAGACAGCTGATTAAGCATTCATCTGCATTTTGTTTCTTATGTTTGCCATGGTTTGTGGGCTAGACCAGGTTCTGTCCTTTATGCGGCGCAATTAAAATTTTCATGACTTTATTTTACATAATAGACTCCTGCTCTTGTGAAGAGAAAATACAGTCTAAGCTACCGTAAGTGCCTTTTTGAACCAATCACCTGGGCAGTTGCATTGAAATTGTAATGACATTTTGCAGTTTAGCATTTTGTAGTATTGATCTGGTCAGAACGCTCGTTAAAAAGCAAAATTAGTTTCTATTCATATCTGTTTCACAGTATTTCAATCACTTTATTTGGGTGATGCATACAAATGCATCTGGTTCTTCAACTAAGCTAAAATGGTGATCTTGCCCATTTTCTAAGGGCAAAATAAAACAAGTTAGAATCTGCTTTCACATTTTATACTCCAGTTTGGTCTTTAGGATCTGAAGGTATAGTACAAAAGAGGACATGGAATTTGGAAGCAGCCCTGGAGTCAAATTCTGGCTCAGCCCCCTCTGTGGCTCTGTGCCTCAGTGTCCTCATTTGTCAGATAAAGAAGAAAGGACGGCCCTGAGGAAAAGATGACACCTAGGATTGTAAAGAGCAGGGCCGGCAGTGGGTACTTGGCAAATACTCTTTCCCTTTTCTGCAAGAGCTGCTTGGGCACTGCATTAGTTTGCTAGGGCTGCCGTCACAAAGCACCACAGACTGGGAGGCTTAAACAACAGACATTTATTTTCCCACAGTTTGGAGGCCAGAAGTCCAGGCTCAAGGTGCCAGCAGTGTTGGCTTCCTCTGAGGCCTCTCTCCCAAGCTCACAGGTGGCCGTCTTCTCCCTGTGTCTTCCCTCTGTGTGTCTGCGTCCTAATCTCTTCTGAGATGAGGACACTAGTCACGTTGGATTGGAGCCCACCCTAAGGGCCCCATTTTCATTTAGTCACATCTTAAAGGCCCCATCTCCAAATACAGTCAAGTTCTGAGGTCCTAAGGGTCAGGGCTTCAACTTGTAGATTTGGGTGGGGGGGACAGTTCAGCCACTAAGCGGCACTAACCGAGAAGCTGCACATGGCACACTGCTGTCTCCACTAGGCTTGGGTCCTACTCAGTGGTCAGAACAACTGAAACCAACTGAAAAGGAGTCAGGAGACTGGGTTCTTTGGTTATGACTTTTCTGGTTAGGTCAGGGTTGATCAGAAACACTCAATAATACTACCCTGCCCCTTTATTTTTAGTTCTTATTTTGATCTTTTTGGATATATTCTAAGACCACTTCTTTCTGACCTTAGTAATGTGTGAGGATCATCAACTCTAGGCTCATAAGATCCTTATATTTATCCTTCATTGTTACTAGATGTGGGTATACAAGGTGTAGGCAGTAGGGACAGATGTCCATTTCCTTTTTTAAATGAATTGTGGGAAAGTGTTTGGCTTTGAGGTAGTGGGCAGAGGCCAGGCTTTGGGGCCGATACACTATTGGGCAATTGGAATTCAGTGACACAAATACTGTAGAAGGTCATTCATTCATTCAGCTACTGAGTGCCTACTGTGTGGCACTGTGCTATAATGTGGTTAAAATGATAAATAAAAGTAGTCATGGTCCCTGCTCTTGTAGAGCTGACAGTCTAGTGGGGAAATAGACTCTAATCAAATAATATCACAATTTTAACAGTGTAGCTCTGATAACCATGGGGGAGGAAAGGCAGGTGATGCTAAAAGGGTGAATAATGGTGAGGATCAGGGATGGCCTTTTGGTTCAACTAAGATCTGAGGGGTGGGGAGGCTTCTTCGATGAAGGGGTGAGCAGTAGGGGCTGTGGTGCTGGGGGTGGTCATGAGTTGGAATGTGGGCAGGAACATTTCAGGAGTGCAGACTGCATGTGCAAAGGCCGTGAGGCAGAAAGCAGCTTAACATGAAAGGCAGGAACTGAGAAAAGGGCAGTGTAGCTAGAGGAGAGTGTAAAGGAGGGTATAGTTTGAGATACAGCTAGAAAGCCTTCTAGGAAGACCAGGGGAGTTGGAAAAGACTTCTAGAGAAGTGACATCTGTATTTTTAAGTGTAACTATAACTGATTTCTTCTGGTAGAGAAAGGGGAGAGGCATTTTTAGATAGAATATCATAACTTGGTGTGTTTATTATGGCTCAAGTGTCCTTATATGAAGGAATCCCATTGTTCCAGTTAGTGGAAGTTCATACTTGAGTGGGTTCAAGCTAACTAGGAGTTTACTAGATTTGCCATATTGAGATGCATCTGCCTACACCGATGTAGAGGCTCATTTAAATAGAGAATGAATGAATGAAAAAACAAATGGGTGCTGTGTTACTGAGGGGGTGGCATTGGTGGGTGGCGCTCCAGGGTGGGCCTGACCTTAGAAGCAGTGATGCATTATTGATCCATCTGTTCAGGTCTGGTGGACTAACAGAAGACAGGCTGCACTGACATCTCAGGCCAGTGGTCCCCCAGCGTGTGTCTCCTCCTCCTCTGCATTTCTGCGAGGGCCCCTTAAATCCTGCTCACTGGCCCAGCCTCACCCTTGTTGCCTCAACCAATCCCAGCTCCAGGCAGGAGAGACTACAAAGAGCTGGGTCAGCAGTTACTGTAAGGCTGACCTAGGTCACCGTGGCCCCGTTCTGGGGAGCGAGATTCAGATAATCACAGAAGCTGAGCTGAAGAGCATGTTCCAGACATGGTGGGAGTCCAGACTGCTTGGAAGAGGTCTGTCTGCAGGGAGGTATGGGAGGAGAAGCTGGAACACAACGTTGGGAGCACATCAGAAGAGACTGACAGCTATATCTCTGACGGAAGAACTCGTATGTCATTTGGTTTTGGCTCAGGCATGAATCTTTGTTTCTTTCCCCCAAAGAAACTAAAATCAGATAAAAGAAGATTTAAAATTGGAGCTTAGAATGTTTTTTTCTGCTTTTAATAATTCATTTACTTAAATAGACATAAACAAGGCCACTTGCTAGCTGCTGTTAGGTAGGAAGTCTCTCTATTTCAAAGGTGTTCATAAATGTAAGGAGTATTCTTTGATCTTGAAAACCAATATTTTTCTTCCCTTGTGAAATTGCCACCAAACAGTCCTCAAAGGTGGCTTGAGAGAGAGCTCCTGATAGTTTCCAAGGTCTTGGGATTCAGCTATACCAAAAGACCACGACATCGAAGGATTATTGTAAATTGAGGGCACAGATTTACTTGCGAATAATGGAACAGCTGCCTAAAATAACATCTGAAGGGCAATTACCTCCAGTCTACTTTGATGAATGTGGGCTTTATAATCTGTGGCCAATTAATACTATCAGTTCTTCTGGGCCCCACAGAGAAATGTACAAACGGGAGACGCCCTTATCTACATTGGCCACATGTGCATGACTGTGCTTCTGTTAAATTTGACTTGTTTTCAGCTCAAGCAAAGAATAACTGGTCTTTGACTTTGAGGAGATTTAGGAAACATTACTGAGTGCCCATGGCCATTTCAGTAGGCACAAGGAGTAGGTTGAAAACATCACACATCCCCTCTTGGGTTTCGTGTGAAGAGTGGGGAGCAGATCAACATGAATACAGGGAAATAGACATGGAGCTCATGATAAAAATCCTGGCATTTGCACATCATGCTACATCTCATGGCTTTAATAGATGACTTCTGGGCTCTACCAGCCTGTTCCAAAGAATACTTCTCACAGGGTTATTCTTATTTTGAACTTGCAGATACTTTTAATTGCAGTTCCATGTTACCTCTCTGCCTGGGTGCTCCTGCTGGTACCAGCCACCTCCTTCAGAGTGCTCTCTGGCTTCCTGTAGGGGCAGCTCCCTGGCCAGAGCAGAGAATACAGCATTGATACAGAAAGATAAGGGAAGCCCCGGATTTCACAGGGGCAGTGAGAGGCGAGTGGTCTGGCATCTGGAAAATGTATGCTGTAGAGTTCAGTTGTTTAGCATCATTGAGGTCTCAAGCAGTCTGCAGGCAGTGGGGAACTGGAAAGAGGGCAACAGTGTAGAACTGGGCAAATCCATCAGTTGGGGTGGCTTTTCTGGGTTAGCTGGGCCTCAGCTCAGCAGTGGCTGTTGGAAAATTGTCAGACAACTTGGGAACACATGCATGGATTCCAGGGGAAAAGAACTGCTTGCACCTAGCAGTTCAGACATCTTCTTCCACTCTGTGGGACAAAGGGCAGTATGCCCGCTAATCTGCCATTCATATTTATTCACTTTATTTTTTAGCACTTGATACTGTGACTTAACTTCTCCCTGCCTAAGGTTCCTCAAGAAGCAAAATGGGTTTGATGAACTGGAGTCAGGGTTTCCTTGGCTGTTATGTTCTGTGATTGTGGAATTCTACTAGGAAAGAGGCATCCGGTCCTGAAAGACCTCTACTCCAGTTAGGAAGTTTCATTAAACTAATGAAGAATAAAACAAAACAAAGCATCATAAAAACGTTAAGCACTTTCACAAGGTAAACGGTGTCATAAGACAGAAAGGAGCTGATGGCCCCTGCCGTGGGCCGGAGCGCCCAGGAGAGTCTTTACGGAGTTTGGAGGGTTTGGACTGTGTATTTCAGGATGGGCAGGGTTTAGAGGGTGAGGAAAGGAGAAGCCATGCAGAGCAGGAAGGTAAGGGAAGGCCAGGGTGGGACAAATGGAAAAGACATCTGTCTTGCTCACTCTTGGCTCCAACACTTAGTAGAGGCTTGTTAGGCATCATTGAATATATAAATATACCAGAATATAACTTCTGGTATAGATTTATTTATAGACAGTGTTTACTGTTATCTAGGGGACTAGTGGGGGTGAAGGGCAGGGAAAAAACAGGCTAAGACAAAATTAAGCAGGAATTTATTGTCTGTTTATTGCTGTGTCCCAAATGCCTAGAATAGTGCCTGGCACCTAGTGGGTACTCAGCAAATATTAATTAAATGAATGAAATGATCAATGACATGACTTCAGACTGTCAGGTAAGTAAATGGGGAACATTGGAGGTTTTGGAGAAGGTACCATTTAGGAAAGAATTGATTGTAAATGGGGGAGTGAGGAGACAAGGAAACCAGTTAGGAGATTAGGAAGTAAGCACAGGGTCATGAGGGTCTGAAATATGAGGGGCATTGGAGACAAGAGGGGAGGGCAGGATGGGGGACATCACAAAGAAAGCAGGATGGGGGAGTGGCTGTTGTGGGGTGTGAAGAGAGTCAGAAGATGCCTAAGATGGAAGGTGTGAAGGCGTCTAGGAGAAGAGGAAGATGACATAGAGGGGAGCAAGGTAGGGTTTAGCTGGAGGGGAGGGGCACTTAGGTAGCATGTGGGGGTGAATTGCCTCCATGAGGTGCTCGCAAGTTGAAAAAAGGTTGCAATTCAAGAGCGTTGTCTCAGGGGTGGAGATCAGGTTTGTGAGTCGTTGACTTGAGAAGCAGCGGCTCAGGGGACGCAGGGTGGGCAGGGGGGATGATGGGGAGGCCACCCCGTGGGGAGCACAGCCACGGCCTCTGTTCACAGGACTGGTGGCTTCTACCCCGACTCTTTCTTTTAGAAACATCACAGACATCCTGGAAGCTATGCTCTGTTCTCTGTCTGCGGAGTTTTGACTTCTCAGGATTCTCCTGGCTCACTGCCCCAGCATTTCCTCTATTACTTATGTTGGAGCATTCTGTTGCCATTGTTATTTTTCTGGTACTATTATCCCCTATGTGAAACTCTGTAATTTGTGTCAAATACATGAGCATCCTCTATAGGAACTGATCTCCTTTCTATTTTTGAAGGGTATGCTGCTCAAAACTCTGTGTGTGTGTCTAAATCTCTCTTAGAAACTAAGCTATAATGACTAATTTCACAACCTCAAATGACAATATACAGTATGCATTTATTGAATACAACTTGACAGATGCTAATATAGCAGATGTGAATTAATATTGGAACAAAAGGACATAGAATACCTATAGAATACTATACCTTTCTCATTTTTGCTTTAAAAGTTCTGGTTTATTAGAAATTTCTGAATAGAATTAATTGGGAATTTTAAATCCTTGTTAAAGAATATTTTCCATCCTCATTTCGGCAGCACATATGCTAAAATGGAATGATACAGAGGAGGTTAGCATGCCCTGTGCAAGGATGACACACAAATTCATGAAGCATTTATGTATCTTTATGAAAACTCAAAAAAAAAATCACTTTTCACTTTTCCAACTCAGGTGGACCAGATATCTTCTGAACCGCCCTCTCTTTTCTCCCTCCTTTCTTTGTTTTTCATAAATCTTTTGAATATCACACTGGTGATTACCTAAAATGAACTTGGATAAACCAGAATTTTGTCACTGATGAGAGTTTTGCCAAACTTGTGGTGTGCTGCTTGCCTTTTAAACAAATGACTTGCGAAAAACAATTTGGCAGCCTCGCAATTGTAAATTTCTCAGCGGCAGTTTGTGTCTGTATATCTCTTCAGGTCAAGCGTCTGCTGAAAATCTATTGAGGATGACGCAGGAGTAAAGATACCTGCTGTATGAATGCAGTTTTTACAAAACTTGGCAGTTCCTGTAAATAAGTGAATATCATAACTTGTATTTACCTCTGTAATGTCTAGACTAGAGAATAAGAACCATGAGTTTATAAAAACCCAGGTTGCTGTCTATAAATATAGAAAAGTATTTTAAAATTATGGTTCCAGTGGGGTAGTGATGAAATTTTTAGTGTAGGGTTTTGGACCAAGTGGGTAGCTATCTGGAGAAAGATGAAGTTGTTTCTATATCTCATACCGTTCAAATAAATTCCGTCTTGACCAGTTCAATTTATATGATCAGTGTGATATTCAAAAGAATTATGACAAGAAAGGAGGGAGAAATCAGGAAGGCATTCACAAAATGGTCTGGTCTACTTCATTTGGAAAAAGTGAAAAATGATATTTTTAACAAGGATTTCAAAATATGAATATACATATCTGCTTAAAATGAAAGGACTGGAAGAAACGTGTAAATTCCTTTTAACTTTAAAGTTAAAAGTTAAGCCTTTTAAACTATGACTCAAAATTCAGAAACCAGAAAGGAAAACGATTGGTAAATTAGACTAAATTCAGATTTAAAAATTTTACCTGGTAAAAAACACAATAAGTAAATTCAAAAGACAAATAACAGTTGAGGGAAGAAATTTACAGTGGACAAAGGGCTAATCTCTCTATATAAAGAGCTCCTACAAATGAATAGGAAAATGACTGGCAAACCAGTAGAAAAATAGGCAAAGGACACAAACATATGATTCACAGAAGAAATATAGCTTGTCTCTAAACCAAATAAAAGATCTTCAGACTCAGACATAGTAAGAGAAGTGCAAATTTAAACTAAGTAGCACTTTTTGCTTCATTGGATTGGCAAAAATTCTGAAATGTGATAATTGTACATTGTTGACCAGATGTGCACCGTACTTCTCCTGAGAGTACGAAATTGCACAACCCTTATGCAGGCCAATTTAGCTGTGTCAAGATTACAAATGCAGTTACCCTTTGACCCAGCAATCTGGCTCTGGTACTTTTTCCCTGCAGGTACCCCTGAATACATATAAAGTGACATATGTAGGAGGTTTTTCATTAGTCCATTGTTTATAATAGAAAAGATTGGAAACAATTCAAATATCCATTAGTAGGGGACCAGTGAAATAAGCTGTGAATCATCCATACAATTGAATATTGTGTAGCATTTAAAGAGAACATGGAAACTCTTCATGCAGTGATGTGGAAAGATCTCCAAGATATATTATTAAAATGAAAAAAGCAAGGTGTAGAACAGAGTAGGTAGTGTGCTACCTTTGGTGTAGAAAGGGGACACGGTATGAGTCTACATTCATATCTGCATGAAGAAATACTGAAAGGATAAGCAAACAGAAAAAAGAAACTTAATAAAATGGTTCTCTTTAATGAGAGGGTGGGGGGGTGGACAAAAAAAGGGTGAGGGTAGCACTGTTTGTTGTATTATTTTTATTTGTGAACCATGTGAATTATTATCTATTCGAAACAAAAAATGTTACATGTTTGTAAAATTGCATTTCAGTGGCACGTTAGCATATGTCCAAGGGCTAGAAATAGCTCCCCAGACATTTATCATCTCTTGTTTGGACTCTTGGCTACAGCCTGCTAAGTGGGTCTTGTATGTGATTTATCTGGAGCTGGGCTGTCTAGTATGGTAACCACTCACCACATCTGGCTTTTGAGCGCTTGAAATGCGGCTCTTCCAAATTGAGATGAGCTGTAAGTGTGCCAGATTTAAAGACTTAGCATGAGAAAAGAAGAATGTAAACTATCTCACTATCACATTAATAATTTTCAAAATATTGACGGATAATAGTGAATGGTAACAATTTGGATTAAGGGGGTTAAAATATATTATTAAATTAATTTCCCTTGTTTTTTCTTACCTTAAATGTGGCTCCTAGAAAATTTAAAATTACATATGTGGCTTGGCTCTGTGGCTCGCATTTTGTTTTTTTTGTACAGCACTGATTTAGAGTCCCGTCCACACTTGGCCATGTCTGCCAGAATTACTTTCTTTAAAAAAAAAAAAAAAAAAAAAAAAAAAAGCTAAGCATGCTTTAAAACCTTCGCTGACTCTTAGAATCCTATAGAGACCCTTTGGAATAGTCTGAGATGCTTCCTTTACCCGTTCCCTACCTCCCTCGTGAATAAACGCTGCTTCTCTTCACTCCCCAGACTGCAGGCCTCTTCGTAAATATGAGCCTTTGAATGTACAGTCCCTTCTGCTTGCAATGGTCCTGAGCCTCCATTTCTTTGCCTTGAAAACTCCTACTTGTCTTATAAACCCAATTCATGTGGCCCCTTCTTTGATGACGCTTCCCTGGTTCTTCTGTCCTATTTCTTCATAGTATTTGGTATACCTGTGTGTTCTCACGCTCATCATCTGATACCACCATTCATCTTTTCGAGGGTATTGTCACCCTCACCAGACTGTGAGCTCCCGGAGGGCAGAACCAGTTGTTTTTGTGTTTCCAGAACCTGAAACTGCCAGTAAATAAACTCCAGAAAGTCACTAGGAAAATGAGGTTGGTTGTGTTTTGTTGAGAGCACACCCATTTACCTGCCTGGCCTGTGTATTGAGGAAAGCAGGCTCAAACCCTGCAGGTCTTCACTTGATTAAAGATAAACCTCTTTGCATAGCAAACAAACTTATTGTTACCAAAGGGGGAAGTGGGGGGGAAAGGATAAATTAGGAGGTTGGGATTAACATATACACACTACTGTATATAAAATGGGTAAATAGGGGCTTCCCTGGTGGCGCAGTGGTTGAGAGTCCGCCTGCCGACCGTGAGCCACGGCCGCTGAGCCTGCGCGTCCGGAGCCTGTGCTCCGCAACGGGAGAGGCCACAACAGTGAGAGAGGCCCGCGTACCGCAAAAAAAAAGGGTAAATAACAGGGACTTACTATATAGCACAGGGAACTATATTCAGTATCTTGTAATAACCTATAATGGAAAAAAAATCTGAAAAAGAATAGATATATACATATGTATAGTTGAATCACTTTGCTGTACACCTGAAACTAACACAACATTGTAAATCAACTATACTTCAATAAAAAAAAAAAAAAAAGGAATAGACCTCTTTGGAATGTTCTAGCTTTAAACAGGCCAGCCTCCTTACAGGCAGAAGACTACAAACTGCAAAGATGTCAGTAGTAGCACCAAACCCACCATGAGTCGTGGTTTCAGGGTTGTGTTCAGACTGGAAGGTGAGAGGTGTTTGTTCAGTCAGAGAACAGAAATCTCCAGGCTGGCCGAGTGCCCGTGTTTGTGGAAGGTGAAGGTGGCAGGTGGTTGCCAGAAGGTGAAAGCACGGGTGGAGGCTGGCTGGCCACAAGAAGGCTATGAGTTAGAATAATAATGAAGTTCTCCATTATTCCATGGTCTTGTCAATCTTACTTTGGTGACCATCTTATCTGCTTTTAAAAATTCCCGTTGTCCTCATCTGCTTGTGGGGGTCTTAAGCTTTTGCTTGAAAGAGAAAATAAGAGTAATAAACAGAATATCCAGGATTGGCGGAACAGAGATTTTAGGAAGGAAAAACTTGGAATTTTGCAGGAAACTTCTCTCCTTAGTTAAGTCACCAAAAGACTCATGTTTACACCCAGATTTTAGAAGCTTTCTTACCATTGTTCAGGATTCATTTGTTTCTTATATTACAATTCAGATATTTTCACTAGGCAAAGCTTCTTGTGCCGTGGTCATAATCAGTTGGATGGGGAGTGCTTTCTTTTGCAAAACTTGGAGGGCTGGTGGTGTAGTAGGAAGCACAGTGTTTTCAGGGGGCTAGAAAAACTGGTCTGAAGCCAGGATTGCTACTTACCTAGTGGTGTGAGCATAAACAAGTTACGTCACCTCTCTAAGCCTCATTTTTCAGTAACATGAGGTTATAAACAACACCTCCTGGGTTGTGAGCATTGCAAGGAGAATGAACACTGGTGCTGCTAATATGGCCCCTGGACCATGGTAGGTTTTGATAAATAGTATTTATAGCTCCAATGCGAGTGTAGATTGTCTTTTGCAACTGTCTGGTGTTGAATCGCCAAATGAGCACACCCAAGGCAGAAGAGGAGTGTGTCCTTTCATACTTGTGATGGACTGCAGTGATTGCTGGACAATGGCAATCCTTAGAAACTGCTCTTCGGAGCCTCATGGTCATCTGAGCAGGGGCAGGGGGTCAGGGGTCAGGATGCCTGGCTGGAGAACTGGCTTTACCGTTAGTTAGTCCCATTAATTCTACCTCCTTGGTCCTGAGTCTCCTCGTTTGTAAAATGAAGGTGTTGATCTTTCCCATCTCTAAAACGCTCTAGTTCTGTCTCCAGAAAACAGCGGAAGTGTCCCCTGGTGGTTAGGCTGCGTTGTTTGTAGGGTAGCATTTCACTGTGCCCGACTCTGAGAACCTGGAAACTGCACAGCTGGGCTCTGCCACCTCTGAATAGCCCCGAATCCAAGGAGTGTTCCCCTTTCCCTTTGGGATTATGTCCCAAGGCAATAGTCTTTCTGGGCTCCCCATGGTCTGCTTGCACATTCTCCCAGGACCCACCCAGCTGCATCTGTCACCAGAGATGCTCACTTTTTTTCTGGAGTTGAGATCTGTTTCCTCCTCGTTCTTCGGACAAGAGAGAGAGAATCATCATTTTAAAGAGGGAGATTATCAGGCTTTTTTTAAAAAGTAACTTTGGTGCTTAGTAAACATTCTTATAAACATTTTGCTTTCTCTTAGGCACTTGGGGTCTGTGTGGTCAGCCTCCTCTGCCTCCTTGTCTTATGTGACCCCTCACCTTGAGGGCCCATCCTTCATTCTTGTTTGAGATGGAGGAACACAGCACTTTGTGTGCCTTGTGACCAGATAATTGGAGCTGACAGTAATCAAGATTTGGGGCTAATCGTCATTAAAGGGTAATTTCATTGCTGCCCATAACTGATCTTGTCTTAAACCCATTATTGCACTTCTTTTGTCACAAGATTAAAAGAGAAAAAAATGCTCCTGGCAATAAACTTTTGAAAACGGGTTTCCTACATTCAGTTCTTTTTCAAACTGACTTTATAAATTTCAGGTGTGCCTTTATTAATGTAGTGATTTGCCTGCTTTATATTACATATTCAAAATAAGAGAAAATTGAAACAGTTCATCATTGAAGTAAATGTTACAAAATCAGCATCTGGTTTGAATAATGAGGTTTTTTTGTCCAAGTTTTGCTTCATTGAACGAGGCTAATAAAATTGCCCTTAGTTGTTATGTGACTTCTTCACTAACTTTTGGTTCCTTTAAGTTGCCAGTTTGGAAGCCACTAGGGTTTCCTTTCAAGAGTTCTTTCCTAGTGGTACTTGTTTTTTTTTGTTTTTTTTTTTTTGTGGTATGCCGGCCTCCCTCTGCCGTGGCCTCTCCCGCTGCGGAGCACAGGCTCCGGACGCGCAGGCCCAGCGGCCATGGCTCACGGGCCCAGCCGCTCCGCGGCACGTGGGATCCTCCCAAACCGGGGCGCGAACCCGGTTCCCCTACATCGGCAGGCGGACGCGCAACCACTGCGCCACCAGGGAAGCCCCCGGTACTTGTTTTAAGTGACTCTCAGACAGCTTTTGGTCACCAGCAGGGTGGAGATGATGATACTCCCTGATCACAGAATCACGGGCTTGGGACATTTCAGGTATCTTCTCTACCATTCAAGCTGTTGGAACAAGAGCAGAGTGAAAAAAGAGGTCTAGAGTCGGAATGCTAGAAGTAGATGTTGGTTATGGCAGCAACATAATATCCATACTATTTGGGGTCAGGTATCTAGACACTGTCTCCAAGTTCTGTTTCTACCTTGAACTCGGATGCTTGCAGAGATAGTTGCACCTGGGTGATGATAATGCTGCTTGGAGGACACAAAGCCATTCCCACTATGGCTGCCGATAAAAACATGCACAGGCACGTAACATGCCATGCACACACACATTCCTAGGAAGTTTCTTGAAGGTAACTACACTTTTTCTACTAGGTTTCCTGATCCATAGATATCCATGCTGTAATACTTACAATGTACTTTCAGATTGATCATTTGGTTTTGGCTTTCAGAAAACCACTTTTAACATGGAATTGGTAGATTCTATTATCCCTCGTTTACTAATGAGGAACCTCTTCAAAGAAGTATTGTGACTTATTCAAAGGTATATATAGCTGTCACCTGGTAGGAAGGAATGGTATTTTATAAAGGCCTAGTTTTACATTTTATCACAAAACCTGTACTGCATGTATGATGATCCTGTATTGCACATTCCACTTCAATGAAAAGCTTGATGAATGAATGAAATGAATGAATGAAATGAACAAATGAAGAAACAAGCAAACAAAACAAAACAAAATCCTGACACAACAAAACGCTAAAGGGAAGTATCTCCAGTAGTCAGAGAGTAAAAGCATGGCATTTTTTAGCTAAATAGAAAAACAACAGAATATCCCTTTATCTATGAATACTTCGATACACAGATTGTTATCAAATACAAACTAGGCCGAGATTGACTATCAGTTCCCTACTTTCTTCAACCAGATGTTGCAGTAGGGCCTTTGGGAAGAGGTAGGCAAGAAAATCAGAGCATTGGTCCATCTTGTTGAGTGGAGCACAGGAAATTATCCCGCTCTACTTTTAAAAAAATTTTCTTAACAATTGTGTTTTCTACTGTGCTCCTCACAAGGAGAAAACTTTTGGGTAGAATCGAACGGTCCTGCCAAGCGAGGCTTGTGGGTATGAGCGTGAGTTCAGGTAACTGAAAGTTTGGCCACCTCTGTGGTCAGCATGTGGGCACGTCACCCACCACATCTTAATCTTTTGGGACATTGGGGCGTAAAAATAGGTTCTTCTCTCACCTTGTTGACAGAACTCCACTTTCTTTGTCGGAGAATCCTGGAATCCTTGCTCTCTCTCTCTTTTTTTTTTAAGCTTTATAATTCTTTGTAGTTAATTTTTTTCCCCTCTTGATCATGCTTCTTTTAAAATTCTAACTCTTGAAGAGCCAAATGGATGTTTTCCTTTTTTACTGATTAACATGTGTGATGTGCAAGTGTTCCTTAAAAAATACCTCGTATACTTTGTAATTTAACCTTTGCAGCTTCATTCCAGGCTCCTTCCTGACAACTCCTTGCTGAATCCTACTCTTTTAAATTCTCTTAGGCCATTTTAAGATTCCAGGCCTCAAATTCCTGTCTCTTTGGACTTGGTTGCTTCTCTCTTCATTATTTGGTTTCCTCATGTGTAAAATGAGTGAAGTACTGGCTATTTCACAATGTTGGTGAGGCTTAATTGAGATGGTGTAATTGGAAGTGTTTTACGAAGTGGTCAGTGCTATTATTATTGACACTTTTTCATGGGGAGGTGATTGATACAGACAGAGATTAGATTATTTTCAGATGAATTATGTAGGGAAGGTGGGATATCAGAGTTGCCTGAATAAGGAAAGGGATGAGCCTTATAGATCAAGGCACCTCATCATGGGATTATTAGATCAACGAGGTACTGAGTAAGTGAATATCAGAGGAACGGATAGAACTGGCAGGGAAGAGAGAAGACAAAGAACATGAGCTGGTTGGATTATCTAGAGAGATGAGCTTGGAAACCAAGGGAATGGGCTCTCTTGCCACCAAAATGTAATTAAAGGAGCATCACAAAACTAGGATGCTGGTGACCTTAGGCACTGAATGCATTTGGCATTGCTGGAAAGGTAAACACGAAGAGAGTTTGGAAAGTTAATCCAGCCAAGAAATTAATTGGGCCTGGGTACACCTCTGTCTGCTAGGAAGAAGCGATGCTAAGAGCACAGGACCTGGCACAGAGTAGGCGTTGAATAAATGTTTGTTGAATTGATGAATGGATGCAGTAGAAATGATGTAGATAACCAGTTGCAGAAGTGAGCTCAGGTTAACTATCACTCTGCCTTGAAAAAGCCTGTCCTCTGAAGAAGAGAGTCATTGCATCCCACCCAAGTGAACCTCTGCAGCCTGGGGAGGGCATGGTAAGTGAGATGTGCCTGGTAAGATATGATGTAAAAGCCTTTAGTCTTATGTCTCCTATGTTTTAATTTGAAGGTCACTGCTAGTTTAATAAATTATCCCTATGAAATTGTTTTAGTTCTATTTTAGGATCTGGAAAGTAGAGCTTTGTATGCGTTCTTTGACGGTAAACTAAGTTAGATGTGTGTGTCCAGTGATGGTAACAGTGACTCCGTGTATTCTTTCCTTTGAACCACGATAGAACGGCATTTTGTTCTGATAATATTGTAACCTGTGGAGTCACTATGTCCTTTATTCCTCCTTTGTTTGTGTACCTTGATGACATTTTGCTTCATCTTGTATCTTGTCTGGTCTCTGCTGGTCTGCTGTGGGTGGTCGTGGTCTCTGGCTTTCACAGATGCAGTGTAACTTTTGGTTTATGAGGACAATTGAAACATTAGATCCTGTGTTCCTGGCTCTTTCATGCTGTATATCATGAAACACATCCCCAGCTGAGGTTTCATCACTGTGGTGTGCAGAGCACAGTGTCTACAGGTATCAGAAGATCCTCTGCCCTCCAAAGCCCTTTTTTTTTTTTTTTACACTCTAGGTCACCTGGCACAGAGACGAGCATGACTCCTGCATCACTGTGGTGTGCAGAGCACAGTGTCTACAGGTATCAGAAGATCCTCTGCCCTCCAAAGCCCTTTTTTTTTTTTTACACTCTAGGTCACCTGGCACAGAGACGAGCATGACTCCTGCTTCTGTTTTCCGCAGGCTACTTAGCTCAGCTACTCTGTGGTTTAACCTTTGCCTAGTATGGATGTGGTGTTTGAATCTACAGAAGTGCTTCAAGAGACTGGTTGTAGAACACTGCACATGATGAGAAATGCCTCAAGACACTTCACTCAATAAGAGCTGGAAACCTACTCTTGTGGAAGGTGTGTGGGTTGGTTGGTACTTGAGGGACAAATTATGAGGCACACCTATAAGACTGGGAGATTTAGGTGACAGATTAATTTGATGTTTGTAGTTTGAGTCATTTGGAATTGCTTAAAGTTTAGCTGCTTCTGCTGCAGTTAGAAATTGGTAGTCACCTTTGTTCCCTCTTTCTGAGAGAAAGCAACTGGGATAGAATTTAAATAACTTTCCCAAACTTGAAACCTGTTAGCAACTGAGGAAGTCCTGTAACCCCACAGATTTCTCCAATCCCAGGCCTGTGTTATCCCCCTAGACCATGGGGCCTGCATGGAAGATGAAAGTGTAAACATGTGAGCCTATATTTCCTAAGGCGGGGGAATTTTGTCTCTTGGTCATATGGAGTACAGTATTTCAAAGTAGTATTATGTATGGTGTTCTGAGCTGAAAGGAATATTTATATGGAGCCTGTCGGAGGTATGCTTGGTATGAAAACCATGAGTGATTTGCCTCACTGATTTGTTTAAAATTCTCAAGCATCGTGCTGTACTAACATAGCTTTTATTCACTGATTCTCCTTTACAGTGGAGGGAAAATGACCCATGTGGTAAATGAAATACATATACTGGACTTGCTCCTTAGAGCAAGAGAGACCTGTAACATTTATGTTAGAAGGTGAGATCCCTCTGTTCCTTCTGTTTGGCAGGAGGCCTGGATGTATAATGAGGTACTCCCATGTGTCAGATCTCATGTCTCCCAAGAACCTGGGGTTATCTTGTAACACTTGAGTTCTATTTATTGAAATGACGACACGGCGTAATGGGAGCATTGATGCGCACCAAGCCAGGTGCAAGGCTCTGTGAGAAGCTGATGGAAGGAGTGCCTATTGGAACATTAACTCCAGATTTCCTCACTTGTATGTGATAAAAATATCAAACCCAGTATGGAGTCAAGAGCAAGTGAAAAAAAAAAATCATTGCTCTTTGAAAGAAAAAAATGTCTCATCAGCAGTACTAGGGAATTTCTGTATTTGTAATCCTTGGGTCTGACATGGATTCTTTTTTTTTTTTTTAAGAAATTTATTTATTTTTTAATTTATTTATGGCTGCGTTGGGTCTTTGTTGCTGCACGCGGGCTTTCTCTGGTTGCAGCGAGCCGGGGGCTACTCTTCGTTTTGGTACGCGGGCTTCTCATTGCCTTGGCTTCTCTCATTGTGGAGCATGGGCTCTAGGCACACGGGCTTCAGTAGTTGTAGCACGTGGGCTCAGTAGTTGTGGCTCACGGGGCTCTAGAGTGCAGGCTCAGTAGTTGTGGCACATGGGCTTAGTTGCTCTGTGGCATGTGGGATCTTCCCGGACCAGGGCTCGAACCCGTGTCCCCTGCACTGGCGGGTGGATTCTTAACCACTGTACCACCAGGGAAGTCCCTGATATGGATTCATTTATTTTTCTCTCGTTTCGCTAGAATATGTAAAAGCATGTTATACGCCAAAGTAAAGTGTAAGATGTAAGACACCATCCACAGGCAAGATTATTCTTGATACCTGCTGAAAACCTCCGAGTGTGCTTGGATTGGGTCCTAGCATAATGAATCATGAGTGAGCCCGTGTGTCATCCTTCAAACAGTTCCCCCTTCCATCTGATCCTTCTTGGGACTGCATTGCTGCTTCCGGAAGAGAGTCCAGATACAAAATAATTTGGGTTATTTTGTTGTTCTTTGTTTTGTTTTTTTTAATATTTTATTTATTTATTTACTTATTTGGTTGGGCCAGGTCTTAGTTGCAGCAGGCGGACTCCTTAGTTGCGGCATGTGAACTCTTAGGTGCGGCATGCATGTGGGATCTAGTTCCCTGACCAGGGATCGAACTCGGGCCCCCTGCCTTGGGAGCGTGGAGTCTTAACCACTGCGCCACCAGAGAAGTCCCGTTTTTTTTGTTGTTGTTGTTGTTGTTGTTTTTTTCGGTACGCGGGCCTCTCACTGTTGTGGCATCTCCCGTTGCGGAGCGCAGGCTCCGGACGCGCAGGCTCAGCGGCCATGGCTCACAGGCCCAGCCGCTCCGTGGCATGTGGGATCTTTCTGGACCAGGGCACGAACCCGTGTCCCCTTCGTCGGCAGGCGGACTCTCAACCACTGCGCCACCAGGGAAGCCCTGCTTTGTTTTTAATGAAGGAAAAAGTAGCTGAGTTTGATGAGGATGAGTTGCAGTATTCTCAAGGAGTGAGTCACTCACATAAAGTGAAAACTGAAAGCCTTCTCTGTAGCAACTTGTGTAATTCTTTCTGACTGATTCTCTCCTTCCTCCTGCTTCTTGAGTAATGAAGTCTCCACATCATGATGTGAAAGGAACAAGACAGGCTTGGTATGTGGCTGACAAGCAGAATCTCACAATTAAGCTGATTAAGTCTTAAATCGGTCAGTTTTCTGACTTTGATGTTAGGGTCTTTAATAGGATATAATTTTATAAGTTGCTTTTTTCTAAAGGGGCTGGAGGGTCTGATGAAGGGAATCATCTTGGAAAACTCAAGGCTGAGCTCTGTAGGACTGGCTTACTCTCACCTTTGCCTGCTCCCTGAATGGAGCAGGCACTGCTGCTGGGCTCAGGTGTCCCACGATGCAGTTTTATCCACTTGAAAACCCTTATGTGTTCAGCTAAATTAGATTAATTACCTTGCTCTCCAGGATTCACAATGCTTTGCAGTTTAGCTGCAGTGAGTAAATGTTCGTTTTGCCGAGTAAAAGCTACCATTATTGGCCTCTAAAGGGCTATGGTTTTTTTGGAACTCATAAAGAGGAGCTTTAAACAGTCATTCCAGCCAAGATGGAATATAGGTTAGTAAATCTGTCTTCCAACTGAGTTTTCTACGTGGCTGTGTGGCATCTGCATTGAGAAGAGGGTTCTAACTCCGTGTCATTTCTCTTTGGTGCCTCCTAAAGTAATTCTGGGTGTATCATCATGAAACATGCTGTTTTCTGTATCTCCTGGTGTTAATAGAGTATTTTGTATACTCTTAGTTTCCGGATGGAGATCATTGAACAGAACCCAGGCTTGTGTCCATTGAGAGTTTGCACAGAAATCTACCCTGGGTGAGACATGGTTGTCATCAGGATTCTGATACACAATAAGGGGAGATCAAGCACTCTCTGGACTCTTAAGTGATCACACTTAATCTTTTAATCTCTCCTTCTGTCTTTCCATATGCTTCTCCAAGGGAAGACAAAAATCCCAACTTGTGATTAAGATAATCATTTGTCGGGTTAGACATTGAGTGGATCTATGAACCTAATCCTTTACAGAATCCTAGTGTTGTGGGAATTTCCCATCACCACCTTTGTACTGAAACAGGTAAGTTTAAAGGGAGGTGGGGAATCCTAGTTCAAGTTTCAGGCATGACTAATTCAGGCCATATCTGGCAAGAATTGGGACATATCTTCAGTATAATAGAAATGATAATAATAACACCATCCACATATTGATCTAAGTGTCAAATTATTCAGTAGTTACTTTCACATTCCTGATTTTCATGTGTTCCTTATGTAACTCTGAGAGAGGTAAGGACAGGTACCTTTTAATCCTATTTATTTATTCAATAAATATTTATTCAGTGCCTGCTATGTGCCAGGCTCTGTTCTAGGTACTAGGTCAGGAGCAAAACAATAAAAAATTTCTGCTTTTGTGGAACTTACATATTAGCTGTGGGGAGATAGACCATAAATAAATGAAGCGAGTGAAGTACAAGTTATGTTGGGTAGTGAAACTGCTATGAAGAAAAAGAAGACAAGGAAAGGGAACAGGGGCTGTGTTACTGGGGTGTGGGAGTCGTCATAATATTAAAAGGGGTAGCAAGGGAATCACCTCAGTGAGAGACAGGGACCTGGAGGCGGTAAGAAGCTAGCTGTCTGGGAGAACAGTATTTCAGGGAGAAGGAACAGCTAGTCCAGTGGCCCTGTGGTGGGGACCTGCTTGGTTTGTTTGAGGAACCACAGGGAGGCCAGTGGGGCTGGCGGAGTGAAGATAAGGGTAGTGGGAGATGAGGGTGTGCACCTGTAGGCCAGCACAAAGAGTTTGGTATTTTATCTCTGGGAGATGCAGAACCTTTGGGGGGTTCGAGCCGAAGAGTGACGTGATGGATCGACACTTTAATAGTATCAGTCTGGCTCCCGTGCTGAGCAGATACTGCAGGGGGCGTGGGTGGGGGCAGGGAGACTGGTTAGGGGCTCCTGCAATAATAATAATCCCAGACGAAGAGGGTGGTCCTGGACGAGGGCGGTAGCTTTGAAGGTGTGGTGTGAAGTGGTAGGGTTCTGGGTGCATTTTAGAGGTAAGGTCAATAGAGTTGCATTTGTGGTATGAGGGAAAGAAAGAAGCCAAGAGTGACTACAGGGCTTTTGGCCTGAGCAACGAGAAGGATTTGGTTGTCATCAACTGTGATGAGGAAGAGCAGGTTTTGAGGGCTCGAGGGAGATCACGCTCTCAGTTTGGGCCATGTTGAGTTTGAGATGCCTGCCAGACCTCCAGAAAATTATCTCCAGTGGGCAATTTTTGATATTCGAGCCTGGAATTCAAGGAAGAGGTCAGAACTGAAGATGGGCACTTAGGAATAGTTGGGTTATCAGTGGAATTGAAGCCATAGACTGGCTGAGAGTGGACAGAGTGGAGCAGAGGTCAGGGGTTGAATCCTGGGCACTGGGGCGATGAGCAGCTAAGAGGAATAGAGGAGCCAGCAAAGGAGACGGAGCCGGAGCCGGGAGGAGAGCTAGGGTGGACGCGGGCTGGAAGCCAAATCTGAGTTCGCGGGGCAGAGGGGTGGTTATCTCTGTCCTGTTGCAGTAGGTCCAAACTGATTCCATCCGTTGGTCATAAACTGAGGCCATGATAAATGACTCATCAGGGAACATGGCTGGGAAATAGCTGGATGAGGGCTCAAAGCCAAGTTCACTTTCTTTCTGCCAGGAGTGTCCTCTGGCCATACCTGACCTTTGTGTGCCCTTTTATGTCATCACCTGCTTACATGCTTCTTGCTTCGGAGGTGGTATTGCACATGTCTGCACATTTTCAGAATTTCAGCAGCAGTGTCCCGTGCTTTTTGTTTTTTAGTTTGTATGAGAATTTTGGTCTCTCATATCTTTTGTATAAATATGGAATGTGTGTTCATTGTAGAAAATTAGAAAAATGGATGAGCAAAAAGGGACAAAGGTAACATCATTAATAATAATTGTACCACTCAGAGATGACCATGCTCACAGATTGATAGTATATGTCCTAGTCTTTTTTCCAGCCATATATATGGACATACATATTCTTTTCAAAAGATGATTCTATACTAAATATATAATATAATAGTTATATAACGTTTCTTATAACCTTTTGTACCAATAGCAGTGAGTGTCCATCATGGTGTCCATATTGTTTTGGTTTTTTAAAATTAATTGATTAATTAATTTTTAATTTATTTATTTTTGGCTATGTTGGGTCTTTGTTGCCGCACACGGGCTTTCTCTAGTCGCGGCGAGCGGGGCCTACTCTTCGTTGCGGTGCTCAGGCTTCTCACTGTGGTGGCTTCTCTTGTTGGAGGGCACGGGCTCTAGGCGCACAGGCTTCAGTAGTTGTGGCACGTGGGCTCAGTAGTTGTGGCTCGTGGGCTCTAGAATGCAGGCTCAGTAGTTGTGTCACACAGGCTTAGTTGCTCCGTGGCATGTGGGATCTTCCCGGACCAGGGCTCGAACCCGTGTCCCCGGCCCTGGTGGGTGGCTTCTTAACCACTGTGCCACCAGGGAAGCCCTCCATATTGTTTATATCTTAAAAAGAACACAAAAAACAGTGCTTGGATATCTATCTATAGTATAGTTTGTCAAAGTCATGGTGATAAGAAGTAATCTAGGGATCACCTATGGGAATTAACCAAGAAATAAGAGTGATAATAATGGGAAAAGTTTATATTCATTGAGCCCTACCATGTGCTAGGCATTATTGCCAAGCATTTTATTTGTAGTATGTCATTTAATTCTCCCAGCAGTCCTGTGAGGTAGGTACTGTTATTATCTCCATGTTCGTAGTTGAGACCCCAAGAGATAAAGACAGGGACATCTGCTCATGGTTACAATGCAGCCAGAGTTGGAGCTGGGATGGATTTGGACCCAGTCAGTCCAGCTCCAGCCAGGGCCCAGAGCATCCTCCGCTTTCCATCCCATATCTCTCACTGTACTTGCATATTTGACCCAGTACTCACTGTCCCATTAGCTTCTCCCTCCCCATTGCCTTCGTGGGGGAGCTGAGCAGGCAGAATGGTGGATGAGAGCATGTGTTGGGCTCTCTTCCCACCCCAGTCACTGAGACATGTTTGATGTGGTGCCTCTATTCATCTGTGGTTCATGTAGAAAATTAGGGTTTTACTCCTCTAGGTCTCCTCTGTTAAAAACCAAAAGTTCTATACCTAAAAGGATCCCAGGTCATATTAATCCCTTCAGGCTTAAACAAAAGTGACACCTCAACCCATTAGTTAGATATGTATTTTTTTTTTTTTTGGTGTGTACATATTCTCAAATACACCAGGCACACACTTTGAGTGGGCTTAAATGTTAACGGTCAGTTCCTTTTGTGATTCCTTTTTCAAACCTTCTGTGCATCTTAGTTTTGTTAGATATTCTCAGGGTGGAATAAACATATAGTGTGTAGTAGTGTAAATAAGTAATGTATAGTATATAACATATAACTGGGTGTCTGCGATAGAGATGTACTTATATGTAGCACACAGCAATAGTTAAAATGTTGACAGGCTGGAATGGCAGACATATCAGATGAGTTGCGTTTGAAATAATAGTGGTTATATTTGCAAAATTAAAGTGGCACAGTGAGAATAAAAAGGGAACTCCTTATTAAGACGCCCCTGTTTTTACCTGTAAAGCTGTTGGAATCGACTGCTTACTTCATTAAGTCACTAAACATCATGCTTCAAAGCAGTACTGAAAATGCAAACTTCCATACAAATCACTTCAGTATTATTCTCCTTGTAGGTGCTCAGATTACGTAATCTCTAACTACTACCACCAGCTTAATGTTAGATTAAGTAAAAGACTTACCTTCATCCAAAAGTAGATAAGTGATGCTTAAGGTTTTTAGCCCAACACAGAGTACAGTGTTTCCACACAAATGCCCCAAACTACTTCTTGGTGGTCCTACGATCACTTTCCACCGAATCGGTCCAGCTGTTCTCGTTATTCTGCTCTTCCAGGCAGACCTGTGCTGTTCAGAATATTGGCACGAGTTTTTAAAAGCAGTGCCTACTGGTGGTGATCTTGTGATTCTGTTTTCTTCTCCATCCTCATCCTCCCTTAGCTTTGCATGTAGAGTGATCAGAAAATAAAGGCACTTCTGTGGTGGGTTAAGTTCAACTGAGCTCTTTCCTAGGAAACCAGTAATGCTGCTTATGGAGCCTTTACATGCTGTCTCTAAAAAACAGGACAGTAAATTAAACTTGCAGGGTCATCCTTAGCATTTGGATGCTGTCTGAGTCCTGGCATCGATTCCTCTGAAAGTACCCATCCATGTTCATAAGCTGGAAAGCTCCTCATTCCACGAAGAATTTTATCTTGTTAGTTATGAATACATAAGTTCTACCCGAACAGTCAATAGTTTTAGAAAGAAACCATTTTTCGTGTGGGTTGGTAGTGGTTTACTTTACAGAAGTTTTAGGCAAGCCCAGAGATGCTCATCTAAAGCCCTGAGTTCATGTAAGGACTGTGGTTTATAAAAATGCTCTTATGTGTTTTTTTTATAAATCCTGGTTTATAGTTCGTTCTGAACGTGATTTATGAACAGAACTGTGACTCATTTACTAAAGCCAATGGGTTTCTCCCCTCATCCTCTCTTCAAACTTGTCTCTTTCTCCCTTTTAGTAAATTGTATGGAGTATGGAACATACTGTTCATTTCTCTTCCTTCCAACATTGGGTTTCAGACTAATTAACAGAATAAAGCAAGCATCTTTCAAAACTTTGACTTTAAGAACTTGGATATATATCATCAGAACTATTAAAAAGAACAGGATGTTAGTGTGCCTCTCCTCCCTCAGCGAGCACAGAAACTTCTCTTGGCTGTTCCCAGTATTGAGGCCGGCCAAGTGTAGCTCTAAGCACCAAAATCTTAGAGATGAAAAGGCCACATCTCTTTGTAGGAAAGTGAAGACCCTCTTCTTGTTCATCCGTTCTGGTTTTGTCACTGGGTAGCTTTTGAGAATACATTAACAAACTGATCCACGTTATACACTCCCCCTCCCTCCATTTTGGTGAGGTTCCAAAGCTTGGTAGATTTAACCTTTCTAAACTGGAATTTATTAGCTGTAAAAAGTGCTTTTTAGCCTTACTGGAAGTTGTGAATAGACAGTGAAAACTTCATAGAATTTTTTTCAGTCAGTCTGAATACAAGTTAAAAAGAATAAAATCCCATCCCCTTTAGCATTGAAATTTGGGGATGGGGCTGTGTTGGCTGAGTATAGGATAAGAGAAAGGATATTGGACATTTGGACAAAGTACACTATACTCTTTGAAGAGACCAGTTTCAGTTCCATGAAAGCAAATAATTGCCGCAGTATTCCAAGTCACGTTGGCCAAGTTGTCAGAAATAACAGAAAGTCAGGAATGAGGGGCTGGCAGCCCTCAGTCCTGGTCCTAACTTTGCTCTGCTGCTTATTAGGAAAAGTTAGAGTAGCTCATGGCTGCCTACCATGTCCGAGAGAGAGAGAGGACATTTAATTAAGAAGGTTTAGCTTCGTTTTGTGAACAGTTTCAGAAGAGGAATTTGGGCATGATTAGTGGACTTGCCTTTCGGGATCTTACAGGTACGGTGGGGATAAGTGCTGTCCTCAGACTTTCCTGATGGTGAGATGACTACGGTGTGTGGTTTACTCAGTGCAGTGCCTGACACGTTGCGAGTATACAGTTAAGTGTTAGCTGTTGCCATTTTCACCATTATTTTTAATCATCTGCTGCCATCAGATGCTGATTGGAGAATCCTAACATTCCCTTATCCCCAGTGAGACATACTGAGAGGCATCCCTGTGTTCAATGGAACTAGAATCTAGGTATGCTTTAGTTAAAGGGGACCCTGAAATAAAAAGTGAACCCCGTTCCGTGACAAAACAGAATTTACATTCTTATTAGGGAGGCTTTGTTGAGTAGGAATTATTTACTAATGTCATTTGATAGTTACTGAGCACCTTTTCTGAGGCAGGCACTTGGCTAGGTGCTGAATACGTAAAAAAAGAAGGAGACACATCTGGTCCCTGGCTCAGAGAGCTTCTGTTTTCTTGGGGCTAGAGATGGGTTGAGAGGCAGTTGCAATGGCTGAATAACTGCAAGGTACAGCATTCTCTTTGGTGCCTACTGGGGACGTTTAATGCAGACTTGGAGAGTCAGGGAGAGCTTGCTGGGGAAAGGGACATTTCAGCTGGGACCTGAAGGAGGGAGCAGGAGTGAGGAGAGAACAGGGACAGTGGAGAAAGCATGGTGCACTAGTGGAACTTAAAGGACCTCATTATGGCTGGAGTGCAAGGTCAGGTGTGAGGAGGGGAGGGAGGGCAGGAGCCTGCAAGCCTTGGTAAGGAGAAGGGACTGGAAACAGCTGGAAGCAGGGGAGAGACGTGATTATATTTGCATTTCAGAAAGGTCACTTTGGCCATGCTGTGGAGGCTAGACTAGAGGGAGGCAAATTGGAGTCAGGGAGGCCAATTAGAAGGAGGTTTGAGTTGTCCAGGCAAGAGGTCAGGAGGGCCTGGATCAGGTAGTGATGAATGATGAGCGTGATAACCACAAGGGGGCCATCTACCCGACACAGCGCTTACTGTGCCAGCCACTGCTCTGAGTGCCTCATTGATATTAACTCATTTAATCCTCCAAAGATAGTTTGTATATACTACTGACATTTCCTTTGGATAGGTGAGGAAACTGAAGGCCAGGACTTGCCCAGACACAGAGTTATAAATGGCAGGGCTAGGATTTGAACTCAGGCAGGCTGTTCTTGACCACCAGGCATAAGTGATTAGATTCAAGACGTATTTAGATAGTAGAATGGTTAGCACTTGATGATCTTGACTTGAGGGTTGCTGATGAGCCAAGGTGATGCCTGGTAGAATTCTGGTTTGGGCATCCAGTCAGCTGGTGGGGACCCTGACTGAAGTGGGAGATGCATGATGTGGGGGCAGTCTTGTGACTGATGATGATGAGAGATGGGTTCTGGACATGCTTGATGAGTGCCTTTCCAGTAGGATTCAAGTATAGATTTTGGCAGCATCATCACATAGGTGGTCATTGAAACCGTAGGAGCAGAGAAACTTGCCCCAAAGGAGAATCTGTACTCTTAGAAGAACAGAGGGCCCAGAAGAGAATAAAGCCAACATTTGAAAACTGGGAAGAAGAGAACCCCAAAGGAGACTGAGGACAAGCGGCAGAGAGTATGTACACGGGAGCTGAGAGGAAGTGGGGTTTAGTTGACAGGCTCTTGTGTACTGCACTTTGTCAAGAGGTTTAGGAAGATTGAGGGAGTCCATTGGATCTAGTAAACATGAGGCCATTTGGTGACTTCAGCTAGAGCCAGTTCAGTGGACTGGGGAGAATGAAGTCAAAAGTGCTGTGGGTCTGGGAAGGGCTGGGAGGTGAGGGGTGGGAGGCAGCTATAGAGACAGCTGTGGAGACAGAATCAGGGCTGGAAAGTAGAGAGATTGGGAGGTTTTGCTTTGTTTATTTAAAGACAGACAAGTAGGCAGTTTAAATGCTTATGGGAAAAGACGCTTATGGGCAAGTGAGGCCCCTGAGGAGGTGAAAGGGGATGGGAATCTAGAGAACCCCATGGGAGGGAAGGAGGAAGGCAGGGTGTAGATGCTGGAGCATTGCAGGTGCGGGGACGACAAGCTAAGGGATTGCCATATAGTGGCTTATTGTTTATGGTGTTTGGAGGCAAGGTCAGTCCTCTGCTGAAAATGAGGAGAGAGGTGGAGAGGTCAGATTTTTGAGAGTGGGAGGGATTTCTAATACCTACTGTTGAGAAATGGGAAGGAGTGGTGGGGGGATGTGGACAGTGTTACTATGAGGAAGGCAGCCTGATGGAGCTGGTTTATAGTAAAGTAGAGTGATTGATGTGTCAACCCTTTGAAACCTTGAGGTTCTCACCAGCCAATAAGATATTGTTGAACTTTATTTTCTATAATTTATATTATTCAAATCATAACAAATGGAAAAATCCAGATTTATTGAAAATGCTTTTTAAAACTACTGGCCCAGAGATTGGTTCAAGATGGCGGAGTAGAAGGACGTGCTCTCACTCTGTCTTGTGAGAGCACCGGAATCATAACTAACTGCTGAACAACCATCAACAGGAAGACACTGGAACTCACCAAAAAAGATACCCCACATCCAAAGACAAAGGAGAAGCCACAGTGAGACGGTAGGAGGGGCGCAGTCACGATAAAATCAAATCCCATAACGGCTGAGTGGGTGACTCACAAACTGGAGAACACTCGTACCACAGAAGTCCACCCACTGGAGTGAAGGTTCTGAGCCCCACGTCAGGCTTCCCAACCTGGGGGTCCGGCAACGGGAGGAGCAGTTCCTAGAGAATCAGACTTTGAAGGCTAGCGGGATTCTATTGCAGGACTTCGACAGGACTGGGGGAAACAGAGACTCCACTCTTGGAGGGTACACACAAAGTAGTGTACGCATCGGGACCCAGGGGAAGGAGCAGTGACCCCGGGGGAGACTGAACCAGACCTACCTGGAAGTGTTAGAGGGTCTCCTGCAGAGGTGGGGAGGGGTGGCTGTGGCTCACCGTGGGGACAAGGACACTGGCAGCAGAAGTTCTGGGAAGTACTCCTTGGCGTGAGCCCTCCCGGAGTCCGCCATTAGCCCCACCAAAGAGCCCGGGTAGGTTCCAGTGCTGGGTCACCTCAGGCCAAACAACCAACGGGGAGGGAACCCAACCCCACCCATCAGCAGACAAACAGATTAAAGTTTTACTGGGCTCTGCCCACCAGAGCAACACCCAGCTCTAGCCACCACCAGTCCCTCCCATCAGGAAGCTTGCACAAGCCTCTTAGATAGCCTTATCCACCAGAGGGCAGACAGCAGAAGCAAGAAGAACTACAATCCTGCAGCCTGTGGAACAAAAACCACATTCACAGAAA
>NC_041218.1:49407474-49408761 GCF_002837175.3 Physeter macrocephalus
AGACCTAGAAGAATTAAAGAACAAACAAACAGATGAACAATACAATAACTGAAATGAAAACTACACTTGAAAGAATCAATAGCAGAATAACTGAGGAAGAAGAATGGATAAGGGACCTGGAAGACAGAATGGTGGAATTCACTGCTGTGGAACACAATAAAGAAAAAAGAATGAAAGGAAATGAAGACAGACTAAGAGACCTCTGGGATAACGTTAAACGCAAAAACATTCGCATTATAGTGGTCCCAGAAGGAGAAGAGAGAGAGGAAGGACCTGAGAAAATATTTGAAGAGATTATAGTCGAAAACTTCCCTAACATGGGAAAGGAAATAGCCACCCAAGTCCAGGAAGTGCAGAGAGTCCCATACAGGATAAACCCAAGGAGAAACACGCCGAGACACATAGTAATCAAATTGGCAAATATTAAAAATAAAGAAAAATTATTGAAAGCGACAAGGGAAAATCGACAAATAACATACAAGGGAACTCCCATAAGGTTAACAGCTGATTTCTCAGCAGAAACTCTACAAGCCAGAAGGGAGTGACATGACATATTTAAAGTGATTAAAGTGAAGAACCTACAACCAAGATTACTCTACCCAACAAGGATCTCATTCAGATTTGATGGCGAAATCAAAAGCTTTACAGACAAGCAAAAGCTAAGAGAATTCAGCATCACCAAACCAGCTCCACAACAAATGCTAAAGGAACTTCCCTAAGAAACCAGCTTTACAACAAATGCTAAAGGAACTTCTCTAGGCAAGAAACACAAGAGGAGGAAAAGACCTACAAGAACAACCTGAAACAATTCAGTAAATGGTAATAGGACCATACATATCGATAATTACCTTAAATGTAAATGGATTAAATGCTCCCACCAAAAGACACAGACTGGCTGAATGGATACAAAAACAAGACCCATCTATATGCTGTCTACAAGAGACCCACTTCAGACCTAGGGACACATACAGACTGAAAGTGAGGGGATGGAAAAAGATATTCCATGCAAATGGAAATCAAAAGAAAGCTGGAGTAGCAATACTCATATCAGATAAAACAGACTTTAAAATAAAGAATGTTACAAGAGACAAGGAGGGACACTACATAATGATCCAGGGATAAACCCAAGAAGAATATATAACAATTATAAATATATATGCACCCAATATAGGAGCACCTCAATACATAAGGCAACTGCTAACAGCTATAAAAGAGGAAATCGACAGTAATACAATAAGAGTGGGGGACTTTAACACCTCACTTACACCAATGGACAGATCATCCAAA
>NC_041218.1:49409014-49420937 GCF_002837175.3 Physeter macrocephalus
CAACGCTATGAGATTAGAAATGAATTACATGGAAAAAAAACGTAAAAAACACAGACACATGGAGGCTAAACAATACATTAGTAAATAACCAAGAGATTACTGAAGAAACCAAAGAGGAAATAAAAAAAATACCTAGAGACAAATGACAATGAAAACACGACGATCCAAAACCTATGCAATGTAGCGAAAGCAGTTCTAAGAGGGAAGTTCATAGCAATACAAGCCTACCTCAAGAAACAAGAAAAATCTGAAATAAACAATCTAACCTTCCACCTAAAGGAACTAGAGAAAGAAGAAGAAGCAAAACCCAAAGTTAGCAGAAGGGAAGAAATCATAAAGATCAGAGCAGAAATAAATGAAATAGAGACAAAGAAAACAATAGCAAAGATCAATAAAACTAAAAACTGGTTCTTTGAGAAGATAAACAAAATTGATAAACCATTAGCCAGACTCATCAAGAAAAAGAGGGACAGGACTCAAATCCATAAAATTAGAAATGAAAATGGAGAAGTTACAACAGACACCTCAGAAATACAAAGCATCCTAAGAGACTACTACAAGCTCCATGCCAATAAAATGGACAACCTGGGAGAAATGGACAAATTCTTAGAAAGGTATAACCTTCCGATACTGAACCAGGAAGAAATAGAAAATAAGAACAGACCAATCACAAGTAATGAAATTGAAACTGTGATTAAAAAATCTTCCAAAAACAAAAGTCCAGGACCAGATGGTTTCACAGGTGAATTCTGTCAAACATTTAGAGAAGAGCTAACACCCACCCTTCTCAAACTCTTCTAAAAAAATTGCACAGGAAGGAACACTGTCAAACTCATTGTACGAGGCCACCATCACCCTGATACCAAAACCAGACAGAGATACTACAAAAAAAGAAAATTACAGACCAATATCACTGATGAATATAGATGCAAAAATCCTGAGCAAAATACTAGCAAACAGAATCCAACAACACTGTAAGAGAATCATACACTGTGATCAAGTGGGATTTATCCCAGGGATGCAAGGATTCTTCAGTATATGCAAATCAATCAATGTGATACACCATATTAACAAATTGAAGAATAAAAACCATATGATCATCTCAATAGATGCAGAAAAAGCTTTCGACAAAATTCAACACCCATTTGTGATAAAAACTCTCCAGAAAGTGGGCATAGAGGGAACCTACCTCAACATAGTGGAGGCCATATGTGACACACCCACAGCAAACATCATTCTCAATGGTGAAAAATTGAAAGCATTTCCTCTAAGATCAGGAACAAGACAAGGATGTCTACTCGCACCACTATTAGTCAACATAGTTTTGGAAGTCCTAGCCACGACAACTATAGAAGAAAAAGAAATAAAAGGAATACAAATTGGGAAAGAAGAAGTAAAACTGTCACTGTTTGCAGATGACATGATACTATACATAGAGAATCAGATGGAGAGATATACCATGTTCTTGGATTGGAAGAATCAATATTGTGAAAATGACTGTACTACCCAAAGCAATCTACAGATTCAGTGCAATCCCTATCAAATTACCAGTGGCATTTTGTACAGAACTAGAACAGAAAATCTTAAAATTTGTATGGAGACGCAAAAGACCATGAATAGCCAACACAGTCTTGAGGGAAAAAATAGAGCTGGAGGAATCAGACTTCCTGACTTCAGACTATACTACAAACCTACAGTAATCAAGACAATATGGTACTGGCGCAAAAACAGAAATATAGATTAATGGAACAGGATAGAAAGTCCAGAGATTAAACCCATGCACCTATGGTCAACTAATCTATGACAAAGGAAGCAAGGATATACAATGCCTCTTCAATAAGTGGTGCTGGGAAAACTGGAGAGCTACATGTAAAATAATGAAATTAGGCTGCTCCCTAACATCATACACAAAAATAAACTCAAAATGGATTAGAGACCTAAATGTAAGACCAGACACTGTAAAACGCTTAGAGGAAAACATAGGAAGAGCAGTCTTTGACATAAATCACAGCAAGATCTTTTTTGATCCACCTCCTAGAATAATGGAAATAAAAAAAAAATAAACAAATGGGACCTAATGAAACTTAAAAGCTTTTGCTAAGCAAAGGAAACTACAAACAAGACGAAAAGACAGCCCTCAGAATGGGAGAAAATATTTGCAAACGAATCAACAGACAAAGGATTAATCTCCAAAATATATAAACAGCTCATGCAGCTCAATATTAAAAAAACAAACAACCCAATCCAAAAATGGGCAGAAGACCTAAATAGACATTTCTCCAAAGAAGACATACAGATGGCCAAGAAGCACATGAAAAGCTGCTCAACATCACTAATTATTAGAGAAATACAAATCAAAACTACAATGAGGTATCACCTCACACCAGTCAGAATGGGCATCATCAGAAAATCTACAAACAACAAATGCTGAAGAGGGTGTGGAGAAAAGGGAACCCTCTTGCACTGTTGCTGGGAATGTAAATTGATACAGCCACCACGGAGAACAGTATGGAGCTTCCTTAAAAAACTAAAAATAGAATTACCATATGACCCAGCAATCCAAAGCGCTGGGGGGTTCGGGGGGTGGTGGTGGGATGAATTGGGAGATTGGGATTGACATGTATACACTAATATGTATAAAATAGATAACTAATAAGAACCTGCTCTATAAAAAAATAAAATTCAAAAATTCAAAAAATAAATAAATAAAACTACTGGCCCACCTTTCCTGGAGATTCTTAAATACTCCTCTAAGGAACCTTGCCTGCCATCCCCTATTCAGAATCTAAAGCGGGGAGTGTCCCATAGTACAGAGGAAATGTTTCAGGTAGGGGACCTGGTACCCACTTGGAGAAGAAGTATATATAGGGATAGAAGTGTCTGTGTGTGTGCCCCTGAATTTTGCTCCTTTAGGGCAGCTTCTTGTTTACATAGGTCATTCCTTCTCCTTTGCTGGTATCATGTCATGGGTTTTGTTTTTTTCTTTTTTAAGATCTTCCGTCCCTACTGTAACTCCCGACTAGAACTTGGAACCAGCTGTTCCTCTTTGGTTCTCATCTCCATCCTCCCCCCATGTTTCCTCCCTGCCTTGGGACCTTCTGTGGAGTGAGCTGTGACTCACTGGCTTGCCTTGACCTTGGTCTTCTCTCAAAGCGTCATCCCAGGCCCATTCCAGGTGCTATCCCATTGAGCCACTGGTCTCCCATCTCCTCCAGGATGGGATTCCAAACTCAGAACCTCAGAGCCCCATTGATCTGTCCCTGCCTCTCTCTCCAGCCTCGGAGCGGGGTGTGGGAGGGTGGTCACCAACAAGGGAAGTCAGCAGGGGCAACACCACGTGTACTTCTTACCAGCCTTTCTTAACCGAATCCTTTCACAACTCGTTTACCCTTAAAACCAGGTTTTACTTAAACAGTAAAAAAAAAAAAAAAAAAAAGCAAGTTGTTCATGGCCTATGCATCTTGGGCAAAGGCAAGAACAAGAAAAATTAATCTGTCTTTGTATTGGGCAAATGAAAATACAGCCCAAGTTAGATATGTATTTTGCTTCATTGAAAAAGAAAAAAAAAATCCTGGTGTGATCCGCTAACTGGATTGACCCAGAATTTGAAAAACACTGCCTTGCCCTTGTTAAATGACACAATAGAAAACTTGTGTTTTCAGACACCAGGGGATTTAATATAAGAAACAGAGCAGTCACCATCCCCACTCATATGTAAAAATCTAGGTTTGTCAACACTTTTGAATTCAGCTGGGTCATATGGTTATTAACATTTACACTACTGCCACCATTTGGCACTACACGTATTTTTCTTGAGGAGTAGTTGTGTAATTGTGGAAGCAGGACAGAGCTGATAACTGGGTGGAGAAGCAGTGTGCACATCCCCTCGTGGATCCAAATGAGTTGTGTGGCCTTGAGCCTCTTTGTGTTTCAAATTCTTCCTATAAAATGCAGTGCCTGGACTAGAATTTTGGTTTATATTTTCTTAGTTCTAAAATTTTTTCAATTTGTAAAATAGCTTAGGGACTTAAATGTCCAGAAACCTTTTTTTGAGTACTGCTCAAATATAAACATTTCCCCCAATCTGAACTGTCCAGTGTGTGTGCTTTCCCAGTATGTTTTCTAGTTAATTCAGATTTCACATTCACCTTTCAGAAGGAAGCAGAGGAAGAAAATTATCATTCTAAGACAATGTGATTTTATTTCCTGTTCAAGTGCCCAGCCTGTTTTTGGGAATTGACAAAATTATATTGCGAAAGTTTCATTTTCAGGCAGCACGTGTTCACGTCTCACTGATGTCACTCTACTGAAAACCAAGGAGCACTCATGGGTCAGCTTCTTGCTTCTGCAGCTACAGAGCACCATTTCTGAGCAGCGCTCTGTCCAGAACACATCCCCTGCTCCAGGCAACCCGCCTCGCTCCACCTGCTCAGTCTGTTTGTCCATATTTCTGGGCTTCCATCATGAAGCCACATAAAGATTTATTTCCTTCAGAATGCATATCACTTCTCAGATTGCTGATTTGTTTCCCACCCGAGTGCGTCAGTTGTGTCCAGTTAGTATCCTTGTATATACATGTGCCACTTTTATCAAGTTTTGCGCATGTGGAAATGTGGGCTTCCCCAACTAGTTTGAAATTGGCTACTTACTAAGTGCTTTGGATGGGTGAATGCATGAATGAACCAGTGCTGCTTGATTAGATGCCTGCAAATCCATTACTGCAAGTGGAAAAACAACATGACGTATGTGAGTGGGCCAGTGATGTCATCTTTGTTTACCAAAAGTGTGACATTACTATTGCAGTTGTCACTGTATTGTTTTGTGGTAGTCTTTCCTGGTGGTTTGCCCAATATTTCCACTTCTGCCTCCTTCCGGACACAGAGTAAGGGCACACTTCCCAGACCCTTGGCTGGGGATGAGTTATGTGATTGGTGAATCAGATTGGCTGGTCCCTATGATTGATTCCAGCCAGTGAGTTCCCAGTAGGAAATGAGTGATGTGGCACATCTGGGCAAGAGCATGTAATTGCTGATGTGAGGTTCTCTGGGGCTCCCTTGTCCCTGTTGCGTGGTGACTGACAACTCTCAATGGGCAAGTAGTGTGAGCAAGAAATAAACCTTGTGGATTTGGAGGTTGTTTGTTTCCTCAGCAAAACTTATCCTATCCTGACTATACAGCGTTCTTTTTTCTACTTGGAGATTGTAACATGCATTATGTTTTCTGACACAGCGTAGCAGTTAAGAACACAAACTCGGAATCAGAATGCCTCAGCTTGATTCCTGTCTCTGCCACTTACTAGTTGTGTGAACTTGAGAAAAGTGTTGACTTCTGTGTGCCTCAGTTTCCTCATATGTTAAATTGGGAATTTAATAATAGTGCCTATATTATGGAATGGTTATGAGAATTTAATGTGTTAATATTTGTAATGAGGCTTGGGCTACGGTTAGGTGTTCGTTGATTAAAATGAAGAAATGTACCAAAGCGCTGTGGGAGAACTTCAGGTATTGCCCATCTACATGAAGGAAGGTGTACACTCTCAAAGATGGCCTGGAAAGCAGGCCAGTGACTAAGGCAGGCCAGTGATGTGGAGCTGACTTTGCACCTGCATCTGGAACTCTCTGAATGCGTCTGAGCCAGTGGCAGACTGGCAGCCCGGAGCCCATCATGCCTGTGTAGAAGCACATGGTGCCCTGGACTTCGGTAAGGAAGGTTATTGGGTGGGCTTTGGGAGTCGTGGCATTTCTAAGATTTACTGCTTTCGTGCCCTTGTCCCACGCATCTGTGCAGGGAGACCTCCCAGCCTGTGGCTGCCTCCTTTGTTCTGGGGTTCCCAAGCCTTCTCCCTTCATTTAGCTACCTGGAATCCCACCTCCTTCCAAAGGCATCCTTATTCGAATTTTAGACAACTGTGATTTCCTCCCACTCCGCTCTTTATAAACATCCAGCTCATAGTACACTCCCATTTTTTGCCAGAACAAAATACAGGTACAGTCACCTAAGTTAATACACCTGTGCTGTTTGTTCCGTTGTGTCAATTGTGTGTTACTTCATCTGTTTAAGGAAACAAGCTCGGAGGTGAGGGTTTGGCTCAACTCATTTCTACAGGGCTTAGTAAAACGCTCTGTGGAATTGGAGACACCTAATAAATGCTTTAGACTTTCAAATGATGCTGTAATCATTTTAAAGGAAGCTGATGTGTGCATGTTGAAACAAATGGCATATTTTCCAGCAACATTCTGGCAAATTAGCAACTTCTAAATTAAAAAAAAAGTCTATACTTAGAAAATGAATTTTGTTAACTTCAGTAATATGCAGTTATTTATTGCTAAGCTGATTTAACCAGAAGCTGAAATGCAGTAGTAGAACCAAGATTTAATTTTTTTTTTTTACTATATTTGTTTGTTTTCTGAAAAGTTTGTTGGCATGGCAAGGGTTAGGTGTGAAAGGGGGCAATTTAAAGGCGTTATTGTGAATTTAAAGCATATTTTAAAGAGAGTTTAAAAACCCTTTCTATTAGGTTAGCAAATGTGATCTGGCACCACCTCTTCCCACACATGTACCCTTTTCATTAGGAATGTGTACCTGATGTGATGCAGATGGTATTTAAGCCACTTAGTAATATTGTCCACAACCTGTTTTTAGTAATTGGGCTTGAATTTGCTGGTTCAAAATACTGGACTTAACTTTTGGCAACTTTGTAAACTAAGGAACTTGACATGTGGCCAGTGAACCAGCAGAGGGCAGTGTAAGTCAGTGTTTTGTTGGCAGTCGGCTTTCCACCGCTGGGTTTCCAAACAGGAGAGCTGGAATGTTCTCAGTGTATTTGAGAGATGTGATTTGAGATTTTTTTTTTTCTCCTGGCTGTGTTGGGTCTTCGTTGCTGCACGTGGGCTTTCTCTAGTTGCCGCGAGCAGGGCTACTCTTTGTTGCTGTGCGCGGGCTTCTCATTGCGGTGGCTTCTCTTGTTACGGAGCACGGGCTCTAGATGCACGCGGGCTTCAGTAGTCGTGGCGCACGGGCTTAGTTGCTCCGCGGCATGTGGGATCTTCCCGGGCCAGGGATCAAACCCGTGTCCCCTGCATTGGCAGGCAGATTCTTAACCACTGCACCACCAAGGAAGCCCCGATTTGAGGATTTTTTTTTTTTAATTAATTGACAAAAAGAAAGTTTTGAAAATCCTTTGTTGACTGTCTTCTAGTAAGAAAATAAAATGTCCAGAACAGGGCTGCACTTTTATAAATTGAATTTTTTCCTGATTTCTCCATCAACCAATATGCATGACTGTGTGAAAGATACAGTCCTTCTATAAATCTTTTCATTAATGCCCTTAAAAGACATAATATTTAATTTGATGAGAGGTGTTTTTCCTCAGCTCAGTTACTAATGGTTTTCAATATCATGTCTATGAGGGATTTCCGTTGTTTTTATGAAAAGGTAGTAAAGGTCATTTTCGAATTTATGTGGTCCAGTCAAGTGTCAGCGACCTTCAGAGAGTAACACCAAGGATGGCCTTTTGTTATATACTGTTGTGCTCATAACAGGGTTGGCTTGTTCACATAAGTTTTTCCTCATCACAAAACCTCATGGCTCTGTCATTCCCCTTACTCCTGTTTTCTCCAACAAAACCAGACACAGTCCCTGCCTTCTCACTTCTCTCTCTAAAGTTCTGCTGACCCCTCTCCCTTTTTGTGTCTTACATCTCACACCATACTCCCTCTGTTATGGACTGAATGTTTGTGCCCCCCCCAAACTCATATGTTGAAGCCCTAACCCCCAATGTGACTGTATTTGGAGTTAGGACTTGTGAGGAGGTGTTAAGGTTAAAATGAGGCCATAAGGGTGGGGCCCCAATCCAATAGGGCTGATGCCCTTAAAGAAGGAAGAGATGTCAGAGCTCTCTCTGCCATGTGAGGATGCAGGAGAAGGTGGCTGTGTGCAAGCCAGGTAGAGGGCTCTCACCAGAATCCTAACTGGCTGGCACCTTGATCTGGGACTTCTAGCCTCCAGAACTGTGAGAATATAAATGTCTGCTGCTTAGGGCACCCAGTCTATGATATTTTGTTATGGCAGTGGGAACTAAGACACCCTCTTAGTATCTATGAAGATCCAAGGTTCAGAGAATGGGACCATCATTGCATGCTGGAAGGTAGCAGAGGCTTTGCTGGAGGCCAGGTAGGCTGAAGCTTAGCAGAGGCTTGAGATGTGGTCTGGCCTAGGAGGTCTAGAAGAATGAGTGAGTGCATGAAATGACTGGTGCGTTTGGCGGAGCATGAAGAGATGGACTTGGACGAAATGAAGAATTGTGAGGATAGACGGGGTAAATTTGGTGAAGCCTTGAAAGTTAGCCAGAGTAGTTTGGCCTTGATGCTGTGGGGAGCTTCTCAAAGGGGTGGGATGCCAAACTCTTGGGAGCACGTGGATGTCAGGACTTAGCCAAACCACAGAATAAGGACTGTGTGCCTCTCTGGGGTGCCAGTTTTTTTTTTTTTTGCGGTACGCGGACCTCTCACTGTTGTGGCCTCTCCCGTTGCGGAGCGCAGGCTCCGGATGCGCAGGCTCAGCGGCCATGGCTCACGGGCCCAGCCGCTCCGCGGCATGTGGGATCTTCCCGGACCGGGGCACGAACCCGCGTCCCCTGCGTCGGCAGGCGGACTCTCAACCTCAGGGAAGCCCCTGGGGTGCCAGTTTTTCTGTGCAGGGCTTCTCTCTGGATGGGACTTCAGATATATTTCTGGGTATTTATTCTCTTCTGCCTTACTAAGGTGCTTGGGTGGGAAAGCCCAGAGCAGTGGAGGAAAGAGGGCATCGTTAAAGCCCAGGAACAGAAAAATGAAGCAAGTGTGGGTGGAGCAGGCTTTGGGTCTATTTGTCCCTGTTTCCTTCTTCTGGAAATTTCCAAGTGCTCTGTGCCTAATGGTTCATTCTTCCCTGGTGGCATTCCTATAAGACAGGTGGCTGCTTTTCAGCAGATGATAATCTAGAAACAAAGCTTACTAATGTGTGTAGGGTCACAAACACATTAGCTTATGTTTCTAAGACAGAAGCCCAGGCCAGTCCGAGCCTCTTCAGGGCTTTCAACCTGCTTACTGTTGGCCTTTAGATGACTGGCAGAGATGGGGCCTGGAAAGGTCGTGACCTCTAGTGTTGGGTGAGCTAGCTCTTCGGTTTCTGCCCCTCCACTTGCCAGCTGTGGAGCGGAACTTGAGGCCGACAAACGTGGCCTTTATTCGGGGTGAAGGTTAGGGATATGTGTCAATGGAAAAAGGAAAAGATGGGTATTGGGTTGGCAGACAGTTTTTTGTTTTTAGATCACTTCTTGGTTAAAAAAAAATACAAATGTCTGTTGCCACAAACAGAACTTTGACTTCTATTTCAAAGGGTTACATTACTGATATTTGTGTATTCTCCTGTTTCATAGTCTACCACATTTTGGACATTTACACTTCTTCCCACCTCTGAGACCTGGGGGCATATATCACTATCTGACATGACCTTACTTCTGTGTTTACATGGTTATTGTCTGTCTCTTGCTTTCACTGTACACCAATATAAGTTCCATGAGGGCCAGAACCATGGTCTGTCTCACAGGTGTTTCCATGTTTCTCATGTGCTCATGGCACTTGCTAAATATTTGTGAGTGGAGGTGTGGGAGAGTGAAGGGGAAGGAGCAAGTTTTACTGAGCGCTGAATTCATTCTTTGCTCCTCTTCTTCTGCTGTCAACCCACCCCTACTCTGTTGTCAGTGACACATCCTAAAAGGCACCCGTGTTATTGGCTTGTTTGCGGGCATTGCCACAGGGGGGCGCTACAGCACTTGAAGGGAGCAGCACCTGTCAGCTGGGGTGTGCTCTGGGCTGTGATGGGCTGTGTCCTCCTGGCTTGGCACCTTATCAGCAAAACAGACCAGCAGAGGGAAGAGATATGGGAACATATGTATATGTATAGCTGATTCACTTTGTTATACAGCAGAAACGAACACGCCATTGTAAAGCAATTATACTCCAATAAAGATGTTAAAAAACAAGAACAAAAACAGACCAGCGAGTTCACGGCCTGGTAGACGATGGATTTTAGCCCTGTGAAATAGTCATACATACCAGGAGAAATTTTTAAAAATTGAGAAGATACCTAGGTGGTAATAGATCAAGACTGGTTTCTCAGAGAATTTAGTTCGAAGTCATTCAGTCAGCACTTTTTTGTTTGCAACACCAAATTCACTGATTCTAACTAATGGTGGAAGATGGGGGTGTTAAGTCACATATTGAAACATCACCATTGAATGTTTTTAAAAAGATGAGGCCTTTGATGTACTTCAAATACACATAGTAACTAGAACCAGAACACTGCGTAGAAAATGTTCAAGGGACATGTTTTAATAAAGGGATTAAAATGATATGAACTAACATTGATTATTTGCCTATGGATGGAAATTTCTAGATAGAAGTTTCTAGAAGCAGATCTATGAAGTAGTTTAAACAGTGCCCCCACTTATAATTCTTTTAGCACTTTCTGAACACATGGTATAAGAGCAAAGATGAGGCCAGCTCTGTATTTTAACTAAATGAAAGCCAAAATTAAGGAGGTGTCATTTCTGAAAATGAGATCTTTTTATTTCCTTCTTTTTCTACTTTGGCAATGGTTGATATGACTCTCTGCTTTCTTTTCCCTGAAATGGGATGTTAAAATTAGATTATTGCTGCCAGATTTTAAAAAGTAATTTGAAACTAATTAAAGTTGATAGTTTAAATATTAACTCCTATCCTTTGGGTGCCCTTTATATATATGTGAACACAATGTTTATTTATATACATGGGGTCATATATAACACTCCGAATATGCCCCCAAGGAGAGGACAAAATATCGAAGAGGTTCCCAGAATCTTAACCTCTTTTAACCGGAGGTTGAATGTTGCTATGTATACTTGTGTAATTAAGCCATTCCAGCACAAAATTTTTTCTCACAGTAAGAACACTTGAACTGTATGAAGTGTTACTGCTAAATTGATTTTACAAGGTTTTGACCTGTGGGCATGCTAAGATAAAAGCTGAGTCCTTTGATTTCCATCATGTGGGATTTAAGGACCCTTATATGTAATTTAAAGTAAAAGAATATTTTCTTGGTTGGGCCACACACACACTGACTATTCTGATGGAGATATGGCTGTTGCAGTATATTTCTGAATTTTAAAACCCAAAAGTAATGAACAAATTTTATATTAAATGAATTCCCCTTTGATGTTATTATGTGTTTAAATTTACAGAGAGATCTTCATTCAGGATCCATTTTTTTCAAGTTAATATTAAGTTGACTTTAAGAGCATATAAGAAATTAAAACCTTTTCTCTTTTGTCTAAAAGTGGATTTAATGGGAATAATACCTAAATTTAAAAATCTAAACTATTTTAAGAATGTTCTTCGTGGTGAAAATTGTTATGGTAGCATATTGGGAGTAAGGGAAAATGCCTCATAAATACCTGGTTTAACAACTGCAGTTTTTAATAATTGTGAAAACTAATATGACCATTAGAGGGAAACATTAAATATTCAAGAAAATGTGGACTTCTCTTTGAGACATTGAAAAATCGAAGTTCAGGCTCTCAAAAGTATATAAAAATAATAATGCTATTTCATCTGATAGAATTAGAAAAATGATAATTCTAATTGATTTTTAAATAAAATATCTAAAACAAAAAAATCCATGGGATAGGAAAAAAAAGAATGATTTGAATAGGAAAAGAGGAAGACAAACAAGGGGATGAGGAGGCATGGTTAAAAGTCAGATAACTTGGGCTTCCCTGGTTGGTGCAGTGGTTGAGAGTCCGCCTGCCGATGCAGGGGACACGGGTTCGTGCCCCGGTCCGGGAAGATCCCACATGCCGCGGAGCGGCTGGGCCCGTGAGCCATGGCCGCTGAGCCTGCGCATC
>NC_041218.1:49421008-49493216 GCF_002837175.3 Physeter macrocephalus
CCTGTGCTCCGCAACGGGAGAGGCCGCAACAGTGAGAGGTCCGCGTACCGCCGCAAAAAAAAAAAAAAAAAAAAAAAAAGTCAGATAACTTACCTTCATTCTGGGCTCCTTCGGTTATTAGCCTTGTGGCCTTGTAGGTTAAGTCTCATTCTTCTCTGTGAAATGGGAGTAATAATACCTGTTTGAGAGGGTATTGTGGTGCTCAGATGAGAGGATTCAAATATAGAGTGAGTTAGCTATTAACTCTTTGTCTAGATGGAACAGAAAATGTTTTAGCATTGTAACCCTAAAATAATCTCTCCCATTGGCACATATATTGGCCTAAAATTTACATTAAAATTTAACTGTAGATTCTTGTGCCTTGATTTGGTAATGTTTAAAGTTCTAACAAATAAGATATAAAGAATGGGCAGGTTAAACACAGTTGTAGAAGAAATTGGAAGAAACCCGATATTCAAATTGCATTCTTACTGGACATCTGCATCTTTGATCAGCAGAGAGGTGGGTTGTTGATCATGATGAAGATGATGATGCCGGCTGACATGCATTGGGTTCATAAGTGCCAGGCACTGTAAACGCTACATAGGCAAGGTCTGATTTAATCCTCACTGTGGCCCGATGAGGAAGTTTCAATCATTAAACTGACAGTTGAGGAAACTGGTTTAGAGGGGTTAAGTAATAGCCCAGTATCCACAGTGGATGTTGGGGTCAGAGCCCTGGCTGACTCTGGAGCCCTACTCTTGATGGACATTGGCACCATGATGGATTTGGGGGTGCTTAGGGTTATATTCTTGGGGGCCCAAATTTAACATGACATTTTCAGTTTGAATAGTATAATTCCACCTTTGAATTTCTTGTTTCTCTTACCTGTTCTTCATTTTTTTTTAGTTCTAGAAGCATAGTTTTGACAAACTGTCATCAGTATATATGTAAGGAAGAGGTTGTAACTGCTTAAATTTATTTTGTTCCCCTAGATATCCAATACTATTACTCCGTATTTTTTCTCCTCTGTTGCTCACTGGAATGTAATCTGATGACAAGGAGTATCCAAATGGGGACCATAGCATGGAGAGCATGTTCCTTCTTGTTGAAAATCGATGGTGGTTGACAATATGATGAGTATATGCAGTGCTAATAATTTGACCAGTTTCCTACCTCAGAGCTGATAATTTAAAATGACCTAGGAAAAAGGAATTAACATGGAAATCAAGTCCTTTAGTAGTTTAAGAATGAATTTATCCTTAGATAAATTCCATTCCCATCTCCACTAAAAAAAGAAATGCATGAGGCAACAAAATGCAAATAGTGATTTAGTGGAATAATGATGGTTCGGCAGGTGAAAATAACAGTATTCCAGCAGAGGAGGATCAGAGGACCGCTCCCCAGAAATGGAGACAGGCTCTCTTCCTTTTGGGGGATGGTAGGGCAGGGTTTGGAAGCAGAAGGAAGAGGAGACACTGAACAAATCTGGCCAGACTTCATCACACTCACCTCTGACTTTGATCTTCACGGTAGGCAGCACTCCTATAAAATGGGAACTTACTGAGGTTTTCTTGTGTAATTAGGAAATTGAAAAACGTGTTCCACCATGGAGCCTCCAGGTCTAAATACCTGCAACCTAGTTGTACCTTGATGGCAAGAAGTGAGCCACCAACAGCATTTACAATGAATTGCTGAATTTCTTTTATAAGACACTGGAAGCCTGTTGGGAAACTAGCTCCTAATGAGACAATGTCTCCAAGTCAACAACAACAAAAAGATTTAGCAATATGGAAGAGAGATTTGTAGAAAAATAAAGAATTAGACTGTAAAAGGTGATGAAATTTTTGGAGCACCATTTCAGGCGGAGGTGCTCTTAGCTGCCATGCTCCTGTTTTATTGCCCCTTTCCCAGCAAGTTGTAGCCAAGTGGATGTTAACCCTACGTAGCCCTTAAGCTCTATGAAGGAGCCTGTCTTCAGACCCCTCCCCCCCACCCCCCAGTTTTCAAGTCTCTATCTGTCAACATTGGGCGTCTAATCTGCATGAGGGGCTCTGGATGTAGTTCAGAAGTTGGCAGGGAGATATCCACTGGGAAACAGGCTTGTCTGGGTAATTGCTTGGGAAGAAATAAAGACCCTTTGTCAAACCCCTCTCCTTACCTCCTTCATTTCCATTAGGAACAAATCGGGGAGGAGAAAGAATATATGAGTATACTGATGGTGATCATTTTTTCCCTTTTAAAACTGGCATTTTTCAAAAGTTCCTCATAGGAGAACAGTCATATGTCAAGAAAAAGAAAAGGAAACATGACAAAGACAAGATTAGATTCTCATACTCCTCATTTCATGTAAACACATGGCCTTTTCTCTTGGTAAGTTTGAAAAACCATGTGTGCAGTGGTTACGTTCTGAAGCTTAATATTCTAAAATAGACGAGTTCTCAATAAAATTTTCTCTAAGAAGCAAATGATGGTTAACTGTATGCGGAGGGTCTTCATTTTTTGTGACTTTTTCCTCAGAAAATGGGGAGATGAGTTTTTCATGCAAACTAATGGTGCATTTCTGAGCCATGTTATTTTCTGAAGTAGTAATGTTCTGGTAGAGATAGGTTTTCCTTAAAGAAATAAAAGCAAACGAAAGGGAAAATCCCCAGACAGCCAAGAAAAAAAAATTAGGGATCACTTTGAAAACTATTCTCGTTCAGATGTGATCATATTCATTTTACTCTCTGAAATTAAATGGCATATTATTTTTCACTTTGAAAAGGGGTTTTGGACCAAGTCACCCCTCCAGGTTTGCTTCCTATCATGGTTCTGGCTAGTGTGTGCTTGAAATCAAAATGAGATCCTGACTCATTGTCAGCAACAGGATTTAGGTAGCTTTTTGAAATGATATCGGTCCTTGGATTAGCAGTTGGTACATACTTTTGTCTATTTGATCGCTAGTATATAGACTATCCATATAACTTGTTGAAAAACAAAACACAAAATTCTTTAAATCAGTCATTTGATAACATAAAACTGATTGTTTGTAACATTCAACTGTTTTTAAAAAATGAATTAAATCCAACTGACTAGTGTGAGTTATAAGGAGAAGAAAAACAAAATAGGTTAAATAAAGGAATCTGTGTTTTCTGCACATCATTCTTGTAGGGAAATTTCCCAGAGTACATTGCCCTTCTAATACTACTGTGGATAAGTTGTTAACTCTTAAAAATTCTACTTCTGAGGATATTTGTCATCATCAGAGGTAACCTTTTCTCTTGCTTCAGATGTGTTAAGTCTTTACACTTATTAATTCTTTTATGTAGTGTTTGTAGTTTGTGGAAGGAAATTGATTTTCTTGTAATGGGAAAATCATTGCTCCTATTATGACATAAAACTTTAATTTGATGTCTCCTCCACTGACCCAAGCTAATTACAACAAAAACATACTAACAAAGTGAGTAAAGTTCTTTCTTTCACGCATCAGTTCTACTACTCAGTGCTGCCCCAGAAAGTCTTAAATGAAGGTGCTGCTCTGTTACCCTGGGGACTGTGTGTGTGTGTGTGTGTGTGTGTGTGTGTGTGTGTGTGTGTGTGTGTAGCCACTGACAGGCTGTGAAACATTGATGTTCAGGGTGAAACTTGAACTCCTCAGATCATTGGCTTCTAAGGAGCTAACAAATATTAAAGGGGGTTATCCGTAATGGTCAGAACACACAACAGCTGAAAATATGGACACAGCTTCCTCTTTGATTTGGAAAGGTTGGCATGCACTCCCTCAAAATCAAACGGAAATAGTAAAAATTTAAAAACTTTTGTGAGTACCCAGCTCAGCTGCACCTGGCTTCCCTAATTGCCTTCAACCAAGTCATTACTAGGGAGGCAAACTGTTTAGCCACCAACAGCCCTTATTAATATATAATAGGAATTTACTTGTAAAACAATATTATTGGGATAGCATGATGTCATAAAGGCAGAGTGCTGACATTTCAGATTGTTTTATATAGGAATGTTGAATTATAATTTAGGAGTGGAATATTCCTTTGGTAATTAATCACAATTTGGTGTGACCTCAGTGTAGCTTAGGTGAGTGGCTACATGGAATTCGTGATTGTAATGGACCTCCATTAAGGGCTGTGTTTGTGCAAATGCACGTCATTCTCATGAATTATCTCCGGGAAAGAAAAATTTTCTCTAGTAGCTTGCAGATGTGCAGAAATGGGCCATAGCAGGTGTAAACAAATGAAATGCTTTAGCAAGGCTGTTTCCCTGATTTCTGAAAAACTGTCAAAGCCTTACAATTATTAAAATGCTTGCAAATTTTTTTCTTGGTTTCGATGTGAGAAATGGGGTACATTAATTTGGCTAGACCAGTGAGGCTGGGCCTCAAACTTAGGGTCTGTCACTATGGCTCTGTGATGAATGGGTACAGACTTTTACCTGCCTCATAAATGAATGTAGTGTGCCTTGACGCCTGGGCCCTGTTTGCAGAGCAACAGTTAACACGATGTCAACACTTCCATTGTAAACCCTGTATTTGGAGGGGTTTATAACTTGGCCATAAAAAGTCACTGGGGATGATACTGTGAACATGAGGTCTTAGTCTTGGGGGATGAAGCTATTTAAAGGTATAGATTTAAGTGTCCCATTTGCCTATTTGTAGTTTTATGAAGGCCTAAGCTGCTTCTAAAAACTTTGTCGTATATACTTTAAAGAGAAAATATTTAAATAATAGAGGGTTTCTTATTGCTCATTTTGTGCAGTTTTTTTTCCTTAGGAAATAATCTATACTTAGGTGTTGGATCATTTATTTTAAACCAGAAGGGAACATTTTAAATGTGGTTATGATACATATCAGAAGACGTTTTAAAAATCATTCAGTATTAATGTCTTTGGGTTTTTGTGCCAGTTAGCCACATCAATTCATGTTTTAGGTCAAAATCCATAAGAATTCTAGGACACAGCTTGAAATATGCAAGGCTTGGCAAGTATAAAGTGAAGTGGGCCACCATGGGTAAGAGGACAAACATCCTTTCTGAATTAGATCATAGATTTTCTCTTGTTCTGAAGTGAGAGGCCAGCTGTTTTCCACCTCGTGAGGCATGAACCTTGCAGGATGATGCTTACCCAATATCATGGGAGTGGGGAGATGGGGTCACCCTCAGGATTTTGGGATTTCTTATGTCATGTCTGGAAAGGACTAAAGGAACTCTTACGGTTTTTGGTCTGCAGTACTTCTCTTCTAGTTTGTGAGCGTAAAGGCCAGGAAGCCAGGATTAACTCTGTTGGAATTTGTGGGGGGTTGGATGGAAGGCTGTGGTCAGAACCCAGACCTTTGAAGTGGGTATCGAAGCTGCCACAATTTACTTGACTTGTTGGATAGCTTAAGAGTTTTAATTTAAAAAGTCATCTCACAGTGCTTTGTAATTGGTTCCAAAGCCACTAGTTAATCTGACCAAAAGGGTTTTTTGTGTTTGTGTTTTTGGGTTTGTTTGTTTTTGTTTTTTTACAGTTTTTGACTTTTGAAGGGATGGGGAGGCTTAGTTGTGCTGTAAAATCAGTAAAGCAAGATTCTGTTAAATTCACAGTGGTGGGCAAGTTTTAAGTTTTCTTCCTCCTTCTCTCCCATCTCCTCATCCTCCTTTGCTCCCTCCCTTTCTCCAGCCATCTCTCCCTACTTTGCTTGCATTGAAAAATAGGATATTCCCTTAAAGGCAGCAGTAACAAACCATTAAAAGGAAGAAAAAGTAGGGGAGCTCTTCCAGAATCTTCAGCAGGCAGGAAGGGTTGCAGTATGATGGTTACAAGACTGGTGTATATTTCAGTACTCTTTGTACTGAAATGTTTATCAAAATACACTCAAAATTGTTCTCTGCCCTCCTTCAACCATCCTGGGAAAGAACAAACTATTTTCTTTATACGGTTACACTTGTTACCGTAAAATGTAAATTGTAGGAAGCAGTACCTATAATTCTTAGGTTGACAGGCATTAGACTGACCAATTTGCTTGAGTAATAATGCAGGGCCCTGAATGAAGGTGTGCTGGGCCAGTGAGCAAGGCTTATTCCTTTTTATTTTTTATTTTTATTTTTTGCGTTACGCGGGCCTCTCACTGTTGTGGCCTCTCCTGTTGCAGAGCACAGGCTCCGGACGCGCAGGCTCAGCGGCCATGGCTCACGGGCCCAGCCGCTCCGCAGCATGTGGGATCCTCCCGGACCGGGGCACGAACCCGTGTCCCCTGCATCGGCAGGCGGACGCGCAACCACTGCGCCACCAGGGAAGCCCAAGGCTTATTTCTTTGAATGAATGCGCACATAAAGAACTTCAGAAACATCCCGAATGGCCTAAAGTTTAAGGTAGCAATAGCGTTAATTAGTACTGCAGTAAACAGCTTTGTAGCACTGAATTTTGAAAAATGAAAAATAATACAAAATACATTGGTACTTTATGTCCTATGTATTTTAATCCTCTCAACAAGCCTGTGAAGTTGGTTTATTCTGCCCCCCGCAGCTTTGGATACTGAGCTTTAGAAGACTTCCTTACATGATCTAAGATCACAGAGCTTGTGAGCTGTGGAACTGGATGGGAACCCAGGCCTGTCTTCTTCTAAAACCCATGGTGTTCCCACTTTGTATTAACAGCTCAGAGCTCGAGTACTCATGAGTAAAGTAGTAATAATTATTCATTAATTCATCAGTAAACACTATTGAGCACGTATCATGTGATATGGCTTGTGCTAGGTTCCAGGGGCACAATTTGAACAAAACAGCCTTTAAGAATTTATAGTGTTCAACAATTTACAAACAAATGAGGGGGGGGGGTACTAGAAAGTAAACAGGAAATTGTAGACTAGACATAAGGGTTAACCTGAGGGACATGAGGAGACCCAAAGGGAGCACCTGAACAGGTTGCCAGATCTAGATTTAAGGGTTCAGGCAAAACTCCCCAGAAGCTGAAAAGCTGAAGGAAGCAATGGCCTCAGGTGGAAGGGATCGTTGCGGGTAGGGTGAGGCAAACCGATAAGGGAAAGCTTTTTAACCTGGGAGTACAGCAGATGCAAAGTAGGGGAGAAAAGTATTTAAGTCGGGAGAGTCTGGAGCCCTGGGCAATGGTCAGGTCTCGGGGGCCTTTGAACAGAGTTTAAGCAGTTTTGATTTTCTTCAGGGCCATGGAAGGCATTGGAGGGTTTTGAGCTGGGATGAGGTGATCATGTTAGCATTTAAGAAGCTGGCCCTGGCTGCCTTGTGGATCAGGGAGTAGATGTGGGGGCACCGGAGCCAAAATTCCAGGCATAGTTGCCATGTCTGGGAGCCAGAATGGATGCTGGGGATCCCCTGTGATTTGGGAGTGAGGGGTAAGGCCTCAGGGAGGGGTCTTGATGGGCGGCTGGGTGAACAGAGGTGCCTTTCACCCAGGAGAGGACCAGAGGACGGTGACCAGGTGCAGAGGAGGGAGCAAGTGATGCTTCTGATCTTGAACATGCTGGAACCTGGGGAGTCACCAAGTGTACACATCTGATGGGCAGGTGAAGCCAGAGAAGGAGATTTGAGAGCCATTACTGTACAGATATTAACTAAGGCCATGGGGGAGGAAGGAACATGTGGAGTGAGAAGAGTACACAGGAAGATGCTCTAGGACAAGGACACTCCAAAGTTAGACAGAGGGAGCCTGCATAAGAGCAAAAGGAATGGCCAGAAGTGGGAGAGCAGTGATGCTATGGCCTGAATGCTTATGTCCCCCCAAATTCATATGTTGAAATCTTAACCCCCAAGAGGATGGTATTATTTAGGAGGTGATTAGGTCACCAGGTTGGAGCCCTCATGAGTAAGATTAGTGCCCTTTTAAAAGGGGGCCCACAGAGCTCCCTTGCCCCTTCCACATGTGAGGGCCATCTATGAGCCAGGAAGTGGGTTCTCACCAGACACCAAATCCGCTGACACCTTGATCTTAGACTTCCCAGCTTGAAGAATGATGAGAAACAAATTTCTGTTGTTCGTAAGTCACCCCGTTTGTGGTGTTTTGTTGGAGCAGCCTGAATGGACTAAGACAAATGAAGCCAAGAAGACGGTTTCCATGAGGGAGGCTGGCCGGTGCAGTTGAGCGCTGCAGAGAAGCCGGGTTTACGGGGACTGCAGAGGAACGTGACATCTGTCTCCCTCCCACGGGGAGACACATGCCCTTGGTCTCCAAGGAGGTGATCCTCTGGCACGATTTTTTTCTGAAAAATCCCATCAAATCTCACTTCCTTTTGTCAGAGGACATCTGTCTAAGGAAAGTTTTATACTTTCTCATAATGATCAAACATACTCTATTCTAAACTAGCATAGGGACTTATTATTTCAATAATAAGCATATTTGCTATCTCAAAACGTACCATTTTTAGGTTGAAAGTAACTTTTGAGATCAATTTATCTAGCCCCTTAATATTACCTTGTCATTGATTTCTTCAATAAACACTTATTAAACTATCATCAGTCAGATGTGTAGATTAATAGAGCTTTACTTTATTGATCTTATCAAGAGAGTATAAGAGTGCAGAGTTTTGTTAGAGAATGTCATAATATGTGAATATATAAAAATAGAAGTTCGGTCTGTGTTAAATTTTTTTTTTCCTATTTGGGAAGATGGAAACACAAAAAATAAAGGCATATTGACTCATTCTTCATGAGGTTTTGAGCACCTCACACTTGTTGGCCTTTACATTTCACTAAGTTCCCGCTTGTCATTGTTGCCTCAGCTCTTGTCCCACATCCCTCTGTAGGTAGTATCAGGCTCCGGGCCAAGTCCCAGGGGTAGAAGCAGAGGCTGCTGCAAGTGCTCCAGGCCTGGCTAGTTCACCCAGGAGCATGGATGCTGCCTTCTGTAGACCAAGGTCCCTTTTAAGTCCCTGAGACCAACCACTCTAAGCCAGAGTGAATGGGTAGAACAAGCTAGTGGATGTGGCAGTTACTTGCCTTATTGGCACTGATTATGACCAAACCTTGCGAACTGATACCTGGAGGCTCTTGACTCTTCTCTCCATGCTCATCCTCTGTAGATATAGAACCCTCCCACACTCCTCCCGAGACCTTTCTCCAAGTTGGAGCTGAACAGGCTTGCTCTGTCTTCCAAGGTGCCATTTATCTGCATGTGTTTTCTCTCATCATAATGTTATTATCATAGGGGGGAGTACTCTGTTCCAGGCCTACTGAGGAGTGGGAACACTCAGCTTAGTCAGTCCCCAAAACCTTAACATGACTTGGTCACATTCCAACTGTGTTCTCTGCTGCCCTGAGGGCAAAGGAATGCAAAGCATGCTCTAGCTCTGCCAGCTGCTTCTCCCCGTGCTGTTTTCCACTGGGTTTTCTTGCCCTTCCCCTAGATTTACCAACTTACTCAATTTCTTCTAAGGAACCTTGATAACCCCCCCTCATTAATAGATCACTTATCTGATCCATGGTGCTCACTGTGGTTTGTAAACTGATGTAGTCAATAAAGGTTGTTAACAGCACGCTGGGTATCGTGATGAGGTTATAAGGAGCAAAGAAAGCTTTGAAAACAGAGCTGGCTGCATAGTGAGTATAATTAAATATTTCTTAATTAAACATTTGGGAGAGGAGCCAAGTTCTTGAGTGCTTACTCAGTCCACCAACAAGCCTTCATTGATTTGCTTTGTGAACTGAATGTTGTTGGTATTATTTTAATATTTGCTAACCCAGGGATAAACTGTCGAGTTTTTTTTTTTTTGAGACTTGCTACTTCCATGATTTCTCGTAATGATAATATCAATGTTTTATTTTGTTCCCCTTAATTTTTCAGTAGTTTTCAGTATTTCTCATTGCTGTATACCAGTGTCACAGAGAAATGGGGATGAAGTTGTATTTTGAGCGGTGAGTTGAGACATTGGAAGCAGGAGGGTGTGACGGTGTGTGTTCTGATGGGATTCAGCCCGTTAGTCAGGTCTTTTCAATTATCTGCATCTTAGATTTCTTAACTGTAAAGAAAGGAAGTGGAACAACATGATATCTCAGGTCCCTAGCGGTTCTAAAGGTCTGTTGTCCTAGTTCTAGAGGCAGATCTATCGATGGCTTTTTGTTCCTACAATTCGTCAATAATTCCACTGGCTTGAATATCTATGGGCAGAGTACGGTGGAGGGCAAGACTTCCCACCATTCCTCAGCTGATCTCCTGAGACAAGTTTTCTCTTTCCGTCTAGTACTTTATTTTACACTTCCCCCCAAATTTTTTATCCTTGTCTAGTGGTACAGAAAAGTGAGTAGGAGTATAGTGTCTGGAGTCACTGTTCAAAAATTTAGGATTCCTTCCTTAAACTTCCTTTCTGTTCTGTCACTGAAATTCAGGTTCTGCTGTGTCATCAAGATTAAAAAAAAACCCAAGTAGATCCTTTTCATTGTATATTCCATGTCAAGTGTCCCTCTCTCCACTAGCCTAACAATCAAGGGTTAGTTGCATAAAAATAATCTGGTAGTAATAGAATCTGCAATTCACAAAATAACTTGGCCTTTTGAGTAGCATTGCAGCCTGCTCACCACAAGAGGGCAGCACAGGTGACTGAATGAAGGAAATGGCTTCTATAGAAATGTTTGTCGTTTGTAACGCTCGTCTCCAATTTACAAGGTGTTTTCATATGCATGTGTGATGGACTCAGCGGTTCTCTGTTATAGGTAAAACAGGCATAATTATTGCCATTTTATAGATGGAGAAGCTGAAAAGGCTTAAAGATGACTTGCATACAGTTGCACAGCTTTTCAGTGCCATCCAGTGCTTGGATCCAGCCAGGTCTTCTTACCCGAATCTAGGTCTCTTTCTACCGCATCACCCTGCCTATAAATGGTGCATTATCATCATTCCAGTGGCCTCCTAAAGCAGAGCTGGGACGGTGTACGAAAGCTAGAAAACCATCTGTTCCATACCAACAGTTCTCAAATTTTTTCATGCGATATGGCATCTTGTGAAATTGTTCCAGACCCCTCCGTGTCCTTCTGTTCCAGAAAGGTGGGAATGGCTGGGGATGTTTGCCTCATAAGTACCACCATGAACAGCCGTCACTGCAGTCTGTTATTTTGATCTATCTTATATAGTGGGTCATATATATATATATATATATATATATATATAAAAGGAGGGGAGGACAATGAGAGAGGTTGAAGTGAGGGAGAAACCGGACCTGGATGTACAGAATCCAAATGACTACTTCAGTTTCCATGGTGAACTTGGAAATTCCCTGTGGACTCCCAGAGCTCCACCCCTTTAAGTAGTTTCAAAGGAGACTGCAGAACACAGTAAAGGCACAAGCAAGGCAGACTCAGAACAGGACCAAAAACCCTACTATTGAACACCCAGATCAAGTTCCCAAATTCCAAGACCTGGCACTGGAGGGCCTGCCAGCTGTCACACAAGTGGTCACTTTGCTGGGTGACTTACATACAGAATTTATTCTAAAGGGATTTTGCCACGCTTTTTTTTTTTGTTTTTTTCTTAGTTAGGGTGAGTCTATCAGGTAATTAATTTTAAGTGCTTTTATTCATCTGTTAGAAAAAACAGAATAAAAGGCTAAAGTAGCAGCCTGTGGTTATACCAGTTGCCCAATGATTCATGAATTCAGACTGAAAACCGGAGTAGGTACAATCAATATGTGAAAAATAGGTGCTGCCTAATTGCCTTTTAAAATCAGTAAAATAATTAAAGCCCTTATGGTCTGGCCAATTAATGTTTGCACATCTGTATGGTCGGCTTAATAAGGAAAATGCTTGGGAAAGATAAAATTACAATACCGAAAGGAACTAATAGTTGAAAAAAATTTCCAAGTGCAGTTGATTAATTAGCCTCCTCTTTTTCTCTTAAGAGACTAAACATTTAGTAAATCCGCATAGCTCCAGTTTAGTCAGCATTCCCATTGTAAAGTGCCTGTGTGATAATTTTTCATTCATCATTTTCTTAGATTCCAACGTGAGTGTCATTGTTGTGTTTAGTAAAAGAATACAAATTTTTATTTTAAACGTTTCTTTAAACATTCTTGGTGGAGGGTAGAGCTCACTAATGCTCTGCAGCTGGGTTTTGGGCTTTAAAATTGGTTATTGTCTGCATACTAAGTCCTGCAAATACTCAGCCACAGAGAGCAAAATCTCACTTGACAAGAAGTTTCTAGATATAGATTTATGCAATGGGTTGTAATGTTTACTTTGGACCTGCTATGATCTACCTGGGAAATTTTTCCTATTATACATTTATTAAAAAGCTCTAAATACATATTTGCCCAATGTTTTCTTATGGAAACATCTGTGTAAGGCATCTTTAACTTACTCATTTCCAAAAGAGAACTTTTAAAAGTCAGAAAGACAGCAATGGTGTAAGCAAACCAGAGAAAAGGTATGGACATAGTACATTTAAAACTAACACTCCGAATTCTGGCTGAATTTTCTGTTATCCTAACTAGCATTCAGTATCTGCCTCTCATTCTGTTATCCTGAAATTAAACATTTGATCTGTCTTTTTAGCGAAGCCTGTCAGGGGAGGAGTTGGGTACTGGCTTTTTTATCCTCCTCTTTCTTTCTGTTTAGCCTGCACTGAACCTTTGGCCTTACCCCAAGTGTATGGGTGGTATATGGTTTTAAATTGATATATTAATGTTGAATTTTTATTGTCACCGTTTCTGTTCGTGCTCCTTTCAAACCTTTCATTTATTTGTTTCTGAACCTTGGTTATCTCGTAAAAATGTCACCATTGTGGTTGAACATTAAGCACCTTCCCATTTTGCCCTGGGCCGTTGAAATAAATTTGGACCAGGTGCTCTGCTCATAATGGAGCCCCTTGAAGTGCCCTGATAATGAGCGGGGAGCGGAAGCTGTCAGCCTTCAGCTGGCTTGAAGAATGCAATTAGAGCAGTTTTAATACTGAGGAGGGACCCCATCCAATCAAGGCCATTTTAGTGAAACCAAGTCTAGAATCCTGAACAGGTACTTCTAAGCATGTGAGCTTTGTCTCTGCCCTGGGAATGGGGAGAAGGCATGCCTCCACAATGGATGCGTTTTGAGTCAAAGTGCAAAAATGCTTCAAATGCCAGTGGAAGTTCTCTTTCCTTCTCATCTCTCTTGTTATGTTATTTTGACCTTATTTATGATCTGATGTCACTGTGATCAAGATAGCTAGTGTCAAATTGTTTCAAATCAGTCAACTACTTAGCAAGACCACTTAGCTCAACTTTTTTTTTTTACTAGCAAAAAAAAAAAAAATGGATTCACCAAAATATCCATTAATATGGGGAATGCTTAAATAAAGTATATTCACTCTAGGAAACCGTTAAAAAGGGTAATTTTTTACTCTATACTGTTGAGTAAAGCAAGTCTGCAGAACAGTTATGTACAGTATGAACCTGTTTTGGCGGGGGCGGGGTAACCAACCAACTACAATATACACTTATAAGTGCATAGAAGAGGTTTGGAATAACACATGAGATCGTTAAAGGTAAAAAAACAAGGGAAAGTGGGGATGGGAGTAGGTTTTACCTTCTCTATACATATATGTATTTTTAATTTTCTCATTTATTTAACCAATAATTTTTTATATTCTTGGAGTAGGTCAGCTCACTATCAAGCCAATGGCTTATTGTAAGTCAATTAATGGCGTCTGTGGAGCAGGGATGGTAGAGAGGAAGTCTCGCTTCTGTTACTACTGGAGATGCTGGGGTATAGTAATGAGAGAAGTTGTCTGCCGAGTGAGAGCTTTTCCTTTGTCATTTCAGATGATCCTTCCAACAGCCTGACTCCACAGATACTCACTGATACCTGGGGACACACAGGTGTGGAGAGATTCAGTGATTTGTCAGGTCACAGGTTTGAAGTGAGGTATCAGGATTTAAACCCAGATCCGCTTGGCTCCAAAGACTATGCCCTTAACCCCCTCTCTCCACCCTGCTTGGTGTCTGAGTAGATTTCTTTAAAAGCAGATTTTATTTTCAGGCTCATGTTATCCTTTCATCCTGGATTTCTTTCCAGAAAATGAGGACATAAATCAGGAGTAGTTGTTATTACTGTTAATGACATTTCTTATGAACGATTCGACCAGGCATCAAGAAAGTCTCATTTTGGGCCCATGGGATTCACAGTAGATCCTCCAGTGAGTGGGGTAGACTTTGTCCCCAAATGAGGCTGTGTATAATAATGTCAGTTCAATTTCAATTGAAAAATAAATAATTTCACACAGTGGGGAGGGTGGGGGATGTTCTCATTAGTAAGAAATATTACGCAAAATGTAAAGATCACAATAATTATGAAAGTATTCTTTTATAAACTGCAGATTACTGAATAGTAGCTTACTCAGCTTTCTTCTACCATATTTATTATTTAATAAGCCATGAATCTTTTATTTATTTTTTTTTTATTTTTGCGGTACGCGGGCCTCTCGCTGCTGTGGCCTCTCCCGCTGCGGAGCACAGGCTCCAGACGCGCAGGCTCAGCAACCATGGCTCACGGGCCCAGCCGCTCCGCGGCATGTGGGATCCTCCCGGACCGGGGCACGAACCCGTGTCCCCTGCATCAGCAGGCGGACTCTCAACCACTGCGCCACCAGGGAAGCCCAGTGAATCTTTTTTATTCCATAAAAATATGAAGCTTATCCCATAGACTGGAAATCTCTCTCTGTGTGTAGAGATATACACATATACGTATTTCTATTTTTTAAGCCCTACAAATTTCTTTGTTTCTCAGATCTTCTTTACCTTGGATTTCTACTTCATATGGGATATTCCTTTCCTGTTGGCCTTTTAAGGTGTTGTGCATAATATTAAAATCCCATTTCAGGTTTCAGCTCTATTCCACGACTCAAACTTTGGAATTATTCCTATAAAAGAAACAATTACTCAGAGACAGAAAGTAGACTGGGGGCTGGGGCTGGGCAGGGGTAGGGGTCATGGTGGGATGGAGGGAGGGGTAGGTGGATGGGAGTTATTGTTTAATGGCTGTAGAGTTTTGGTTTACAATATGAAAAGAGTTCTGGAGGCAGATGGTGGTGGCAGTTGCACAACATTGTGAATATATTTAATATCACTGAACTGTACACTTATAATGGTTAATATGGTAAATTTTATGTTATGTATATTTTGCCACAATTTAAAAATTGGAGAAAAGTTTACTATATTTAGCCACAAGCACACCTCATTCAGTGACCTGAATGAATGTTTAATGGTCCTTCTGACATTATGACACTGACTTGTTAACTTATCTGGGGCAAAGTAATGTATTGGGGCCAAATAATTTCAACATCCTCTCCCAGACCCTGAAAAAACAGGACTGCATAGGTATATGTGAGGCACTTTGAAATTTTGCAGTGACTCCTTTATAATGCTGTTACATAGCTGTATCTTTATAAAGCATAAGAAAGTGATAGAATAAATTGGACAGGGAAAGCCTCACCTCTGATTTTTTAACTAAAGAAAACTTCTTTTTCAGCATCTATTTCAACTTAAATGATTGTGTTCATGTGGCATTTGGGTTCCTTTTTCATATATGATTTCTTTCCAGTTATGATTATTTTATTTTATTATATTTTACTTCTTATCAACCCATTTGACCATGTAATCATGAGGTTTTCTTTGAACCTGCTCTCCCTCTGCAGCAAAGAATTCACAAACCCAGGGGCTTCAGGCATGGAAGGTTAGTTACTTTGAAACCGACCACAAAAGAGTGGTTATCCCTCCTGAGGTGGCAGCCAGCATCCCTCAGGCAGGAAGAAGGATGCAGACGTGAAGTCAGGGACATAAACAGGTAGCTTCAACTTGACAAGGGGTGAGGACTCGGTATTCCTCAAAGGGGAGTACACCTTGGTGGTTTTAAGTGCACCTGGTAAAATTATGGGTGGTGGAGGGGAGACCATTTTAGGCCAAACCATTAAGAGAAAAACTGCTTTGGTTTAAAAATGAAAAGTACAGCAAGATGCAAAGATTCAGGCTCAGAGAGTCTGGTGGGGAGAATGTGGTCATGACTTGATTTGCAAACTGTGAGCATTCCTGTGTTGGGGGGTGGTGGGCAGCCTAAAGTCACCACCCCGGGGGGCAGGTCTGAGGACTGATCCTGCAGCGGGGCAGTGCAACGGCAGATGTGAAATAGCCCTTCTGAGAGCAACCTTGTTTGGGGTGGGTGGGAAGTCGGAGAACGGGTCTCCAGCCAGGCTCTGGCAGTTCGAGCTCTGTGTGTGTATCTTTCTAGGCACTGGTTGCTCGTTTAAAAACTTAGGAAATTCAAACGGGTGAAATCTAGAAAACAGTAGTCTTGTATTTCATGTGAAAGAAAGACTGTGGGTCACATTTTCCTCCCTGCACACACCTACAGATAGTGCTAACTATAAAAGTCATAAAGCCGGGGTAGAGGGCAGAGCTGGTTTCCCCCCCCTTCCCCACTCCCCCCGGGGTTGGGAAGGAGAGGGGAACAAGGTGAGAGAGGTTGTCTTTCTGTTTTTCCTAAATATAACTCTTTTCTGTCATTCACACAATGTAATCTCAATATGTACCCAGAGAAAAGTCTGGAAGGTATGTACATGTGTATAAACTAGTTTTTTTAAATTAAAATCATGTTACATGCACATGATAAAAAATTTAAATGATGAGTTCATCCTCCCCTGATGCTCTAACCCCACCCCAACTTTTTGAACCTGCCACTATTAAGTGTTTATAGCTTTACTTCTAAAATGTTAGTTCTAGGTTTTTTGAGGGGTGGAAGGGAGCCGAATTATGGGTGATTTATATATTTTTTCTTTTTTCTTTTCTAATTTCTGCAATTATTTCTAGGCTTTTTTTTTTTAGTTTTATACAAGAATTTGTATGTCTGGGGATATTTCTTTCAAAGGTGAAGCAATGCGAGTTTACATTAAAGACCTGACTTGGAGGAGTTGTTTTTTGCTATTTAAGCGTGGAGTTGTATGTAGTCATATCTGTAAGTAAATATGGTAACCATTATTTTAAATGAACTTTATTCTTCAGCTTGAACAGATTAAATTCTATAGTGCATGCACACCATTTCTTTAATTGCATTAATTATTTATTACATACTACAATGCATACAGTTCAGTTGGTCTGGGGGAAGTTGATTATAGCAGTTTGTTTCAAGTCAGTTTTACACCCTGGGCTGGCAACATTATCACACTTTCTCACTGAAATGAAAGAGCTGGCCTAGTGCTCCAGGGCAGTTATAACAGATGCAGGGTTAAGGTGCAAACTATGTTTGAAGTATATCCATCCTATTTGTAGTGGAATCCAGTTTATACAAGCAGTCTGTATTTCCTTCATGCATCTTCTTGGAAGTTCTTCATTTTGGCATATTTTAGAAGGGGAGACACGTTTAATGCAAATATTGAGTTTTCTCATAGATTTTAGATGGTTATGTTAAACCTACAGGATCACTAGTTTCTTCTTTAGCATTTTCCATCTTCTGATAAGAAAAAAAAGTCAAAATCAGCTCCTTTTCATTAGCAGTAGTTTTGTTCCGTAGTTTTGGAATAAGAAAGACCAGGAAGATATTAAGTATGGGATCCCTCAGGACACTGTGCCATGTAAGCATCTGGGCCGGCCACTCTCTTTCTGAACCAGGGCAGTCAGAATGCAAATCAAAAGCAGCTTCCTCTGCAAATCTGTGCTTTATCTGTTCACAGATGTGCCCTTCCATGTTGCCTGCTTTTGTAAACCGAGCATATTTTTGTCATCACCTCCAAACCCTTTAATCAGCTGTAAGTGCTGTCACTGGGTGGAAGGTCCATCTGTGGGTCTGTTTGTGGGTGGCAAATGGTAAGTGGAAGGTTCAGCAGAAATATTGGCAGGTTAGGAGTTGGGTTAAAAATGCTTTTACAGAAAGTTGTAACACTTGTGTATTAATATATTTATTGAAAAATCGAAACCTTTCCAAATGGCCCCATGAGAAAGAAAAGAAGTGAAAGTTTCATTGTAAACATTAGTTTGGGAGGAGGATTAAAGATGTTTTTGAGGACAGTCGAGGAAGGATGTTTCAGAAGAATCTGAATTTAGCAATTAAGTTGTAACACCTTCCTGATGTTGTGATTGATGTCTCAGCTAAAGGTATTACATCTTCAGGCCAGTGGCTAAAAGCTGCAAAGAAACATGCTGTGATCTGAACTCTTCCTTGGACATTTTGGGGGGCTTTCCTGGACCCTGTAAAACCTACAGGGTCTCTTTTGGTGCCAGACCTTTCCCGGGTGCCAGTTCCGGGCTGCATCTAGTGTGGAGCCTTTTGTATGACATCGTATTACCTGCTGACATTTCGGATGCTTCCCTACATACGGGTAGGCTGGATTTTCATAGGGTGGGAAAACCAACCCCATTCCCTTTTAGGCAGCTGCATTCACCCTGGAGGAATACTCTATTTATCTTGCTTTTACCTGGCAACCAGTTCTAGTTAAGATGCCTGCTGGTCATGGCCCTAGTCCCACGAAGGTATTTGTAGCTTTAATTCCAGTCAATCAAATTTATCGAGTATCTGCTCTGTGTGTGCAATATGCTAAATGCTGGGCAAAGATGAATAAAAACAAGTCTGTGCCCTCCAGGAGCTCACGTTTTAACAGGGGATTTTAGATGACCTTCATGCTTCAGGACGTAGTAAGAAATAAGTCTTGTATTTCTGAAATTTTAGGCTTTGTTGATGAATGTTATGGAGGGAATTTGGTACCTTCCTGCTGCCTTCACACTCTGCTTCTGGACCTCCATGCTGTTCAAATGCCAGAGACTCCTTTTAGCATGTAGGGAAAAAAAATGGGTTAGGGGAAAGAAAAGAATTTGTTCTAAAGGATCAGAGGGGCTGTATGACTTGGGGCCCTTTCTTCTGACCACTGACAGGCCACTGACAGCCTGCCTGGGGGCTGAACATTGGGCAGAATCACACAGCACTACAGCCACTGGACGGTGGAAAATTTTGTAAAAACATCTGTTCAATTTGGATGGTCCAGATATTTTCAAAAACATTTGCTTAGCCAAAGCTCATATTTCATAAAACCTTTGCAAATATCTCCAGTTTTTCTTCTTCTTTTCCAAGTGGGCATGGAAGCAAAGGAGAGGAAAAATGTGGCCACATGTATGTTTTCAACTTCTGATTTCCAAGGGTTTGGCTTTTTCAGGCATGAAAACCAATCAGGTGACTCTGCTGAGGGTCTGCGGTGCCTCTAGACTGTTCTCTCTCTTCAGGATGGATACACGAAGTCTTTAATACCGAAAAATCCCCCTAAATGCGATGTGGAGGGATTATAATAATGATATCAAGCTGTAGTTTTAATTGCTTGAAAATAAACGAAGGAAAGGGTTCCCAGCTGTTGGAGGGTGAGGAGCCGTCAAGGACAGAGCAGCAGGAAAGCTCCCCTTTCCCAGGACGGCTGCCAGGGCTCTGCTCTCCACCTCTTCCCCAAAGTGCACTTCCCCGCGCGCAGGGAGGGAGAGGCATCAGGGGAAGGTGGTGCAGGGGCACCCAGAGGTGAGCAGCCTGGGTTCTGGCTTTATTCTGGGCCTGCAGGCCTCAGGAGTAGGTGTGCTGACACGCTGGCCCGGCGGGGCTTCTTTGGGGATGGCGTGAGGTGGTGAGCAAACCCCTCCACTCTCAGCACTTGGAGTGCTGTGAGCCAAGCAACCCGCCGCACCCCAGCACCTCCGAGAGGAAAACGTGCCTGAATCTAGCTCTGCGGGCCTCTGCACATTAGTGAACCAGCTGGGTTGAAAATAAGTTCATTTCTCCCGTTTGTATAGCTATGTACAAAAGATGAAACCAGTGACTAGGAAAAGACCCCCGGGATTTAAATTAGAACTTAATCGTAAGAGCTTTGGTTCCCCTGATGGGTTTGAGTTTAGACGTGATCCAGGTGCCCTGAATCTTGGCCCCCTCCCTGGTGGCGTCATCAAAGGCTGTTGGGTCATCTGCAAGGTGGGCAGAACTGTTCACAGTCTCCATAAGCCCCAAGTCTGATAGGAGACACGGAGGCACAGTTTTATTTCCTCCGTGATTCCAACTTGGGCGTGCTGAGAAGCTCTGCGGGTATTTTGAATGTGACACAGAACCAGGAAACCAGGCCTCTCCTCCAGTACATCTCACTTTAGGTGCGTGGCTTGCTCAACGACTCAGCTCACCTTGCCTTGGTTCCTTCACACTAGTTAGCAGGCAGGGAACGAGATATCTGGGGAGGCTGAGACACGTGTCCCTAAGGCCATCTTTGGTGAAGTGGAAAGTGTAGGATCTGCCATTTTTCATGTCACCTTAAAACAAGGAAAAATCCATGGGACACAAATATCTCATTTATGTCCACTACTTAGATCTCTAGATTAAAAAGAAACACAGTCATGAAGCATGAGTCTCCTTGTGAAAACAACTGAGTCGTGAGAAATTTCAGTTTTCACGAAAACTGGAAAGATTAGGCAGCGATATAAAGACGGAAGGGCACTGAGCCAGGAGTGCAAATACCCGGGTGCTGTTCCCTGCTGTGCCACGAACTGTGACCCTAGTTAAGTCACTGGGGCTCCACTCCCCCTCTGTCTGTCTTGTATAATAGGCAGGTGGTTGATGTGTAAGACCTCCCTGCTCTGAGAATCTGTGAACTGAGGACAGTTCAGAGGACCTGATTTCTGGAGCCCTTGGGAACATCTTAGAAGTGGAGTGAATCCCATGGAACTTTCCCAGTGGAGGCCTTGATCACATTTTGTATGACATTCATTCAGTGCAGCTGCCATGATGCCAGGAAGCATTTTGAAACCATAACCAGGGATGACTCAGTTAAGGGGCTGGGCCATCTGTCTTTGCTATCAGAGCCAGCTTTTCTGCAATTCCAAGGGGAAATAATGGGCAATTGTTAATACCCCAAAATACTTAGTACAGTTTTAAACAAAGTTGTCAACAGATTGTTTATCAATGACTCATGTTTTCTTTTTCTCTCCTCTTCCTTTTTGTTTTTTTTAAAATGACATTTCCAAGGTTATTTTTCTATTCTATGTTGTGTGTTTGGAGAGTTATCTTGAAACCTGAAATTGAACCTCTATATTTTCTATATTTATGTGGCTCATGAGATTTTCCTGTGGCCCTGGTTAAAATTTTAATTTTTCAGTAGAGTCAAATCTCATTAATGGCATTGCAACAGTTGGGCACAGAGATCATTGGCAAGGTCTGTGGGGAAGTTCGTCTTTATGCAGTTTAGGGATGATTTTATTAATTAGGTGAGTAGTGTAATTAATATGACAAGGGGAATGTTTAACTTAAAGGAACCAATTCATTTTGCAGACGTCAGGAACTTCTAGGTGTTCACTGATCAATTGCGTGCTGGTTGGAGATCCTTCTTGTATTTTAATGGAAAAACATCTCTTTGTTCACCTCCTAGCCCAGTCTCTGGTACACTTGAATGTCACACAAATAGTTTGTTGTAAAACAAACAAACAAACAAAAAAAACAACTCAGGAGAAGCAGAGTGAGCCAGGGGAGAGACTGAGGCCAAAGTGTTGACCAGCAGGTGACTGTGAGTCTCTTAACTCGTCTGTAAAGCTTGGAGATTGGATAGAGCACCTGCGGAAGGCCCCCTTCCAACCTTTTCTAACACTGAGATTTTACTAATTAAAGCTGATTCCCATACTTGGTTCCAATTCATTATATTTTTCTAAGTGGCCATGGCCCATCCTCTTCATTTTATTTTTTTCATTTTATTAGACTGGGAAGAAAACAAGAGAAGGTTTGCCCAACCCGATCTCCATCACCTGTGCCCCAAAGTTTCCCAGGGGCAGTCATCAGATTACCTAACACCTTGGCATGGAATGGGCAGCCCCTGATGAGACACTGGCTGGAGCCTTGGTATTGATGTCCTCTTTAGTTGCTGGATGGTGGGGAGGCCTGAGGTGGCCCCAGGGAAAGGAGGAGCTGCAAGGGATTCCTCTGGGGATATGGGCACAGCAGCATTTGCTAACTGAGGGAGCATTAGTCCACTTGTTTAAACAACCAGTGCCAGCAGAATTCAGCTCCGTGGGTGCCCAGGTCATCATCCCCTGGATCCCTCCCCCCAAACAACACTGAAGTGGCAGGGAAACATTTTCAGTGAGGATTACATTTCTCCCAATTCAGTTTTGTTTGAACCCAGCCTTTCCTGCCTCCATCTGCTGTGGGCCTGATAAAGCTCTGCCTAGATTGCTGAAGTGGACACAGATTCCAGCATTGCCCTCTTTGATTGTCCTTCCAGGTGATTTCATAGCTGAGGTGGATGGCAGAGAGCCTCATGATCAAGAGTGAGGCAGGTGCAAAGGAGTTAACTGGCTGGTGGGAGAATCCGTCTAGAATGGGGTCTGGCCCTGGGCCAAGATTCCGGAGGTACTTGCTGCTTCTCTTGGCTCTGGATGAGTGGGGGCCATCTTTGGATGGATTTTGTGGGGGTTTTTGGGAAAACCTTTCTTAAAAAGGCCATTCATCTCTTTAGGTCATAAAATAGAATCACAAACTGATTTTCCCAATTAGAGTCTTAAAACAACAAGAACAAAATCAGCAAGAGAAGCAGTCCTCTGGGGAGTGTTGTCGTCATGTCCTAACAGCTGAAGGGCACAGGTAGCTCTGTTCTGCATGGGGATCGTGCAGTACTTTAGCGGAGCATCGTTATGGGGGCTGATGTTTCCCATCATTTGTCGTTGATGCTCTCCTCCCAGCCCTGACCCAGACTGTGTCAGAGCCTTTGCGGTGTTCTTTTTGAAAGTATCTAACAATTTTTGAAATACCTCTGGAGAAATTCTGCCGCCTTGGGAGATTTACTTCTGTAATTGTTTGTCTTAGAGACCAGTGCATCTAAGGTGTTAACACTTAGGTAATGTGCAAAGCAGAAGACTGAATCTGCCTGGGGTCATTTCCTTGGCATTTCTTAGCCATTGGTTGTTGGAATAAAACAAAAACAGAGATAGAAGAACTAGCAAGTTCCATGCTTATGTTAGCAGTCCTCCTGCGAACATTTAACTGTGCTCTTGGCAAGTCTCTGCAATCCATCTGGTCCAGTGTTTTTGTCAGAAGTAAAAATTTGCTTGATGGAGCTCAACGTTCCTTTTTTTCTTTCCCCCTTCTGTCTTTGGTGTCAGATCTAAAAGGTACATTGTTTGGGAAAGGAAAAGAAAGAAAAATAGCCCCAGGCTGAATAGCTAACACAAAAATAAAACGTGTCATAGTTTTATTTTCTCTGCTTTGTCCACATTTTATTTATTTATTTATTTTTTTTTGCGGTACGCGGGCCTTTCACTGTTGCGGCCTCTCCCGTCGCGGAGCACAGGCTCGGGACGCGCAGGCTCAGCGGCCATGGCTCACGGGCCCAGCCGCTCCGCAGCATGCGGGATCCTCCCGGACCGGGGCACGAACCCTTGTCCCCTGCATCGGCAGGCGGACTCTCCACCACTGCGCCACCAGGGAAGCCCTGTCCCCATTTTAAAAGAAGGACAAATATAGGACCTATATAACTTACAACTTCCTAAGAGAAGAAGAAAAAGTCATGAGATAGTTTGGTGATTTTTTTCCCCCTAGCTATCACATTAAACTGCTGTGATTTTACTAACCTAGCTAACAAGATTTTAAGATTTAAAACATCTTTGGTAATTTTTCAAAATAGTGGCAAATTTTTTTTTTTTTTTTTTTTTTTTTTTTTTTTTTTTTGCGGTACGCGGGCCTCTCAGTGTTGCGGCCTCTCCCGTCGCGGAGCACAGTCTCCGGACGCGCAGGCTCAGCGGCCATCGCTCACGGGCCCAGCCGCTCCATAGCATGTGGGATCTTCCCGGACCGGGGCACGAACCCGTGTCCCCTGCATCGGCAGGCGGACTCTCAACCACTGCGCCACCAGGGAAGCCCAGTTGCAAAATTTGTAAGTCATCTTGCATTGACTTACACATGTTGAGATAGGAGAGGGACATTTACCCTCCTCCTCCTCTCCCCTCCCCCTCGCCCTCCCCCTCCTCCTTCTTTTTCCCCCTCCTCTTATTCAAAACTTACCTCTTTCGAGTCTTATTCCCAAAGGATTCTGTATCAGCACTTATCTGAGTCATCTGATTCTTTGGCCATTTTCACCAGCACTACAATTAATTTGCATTATTACCATCTGCCAGGCTCTGGGGTTATGGAGACCCAGTCATTTCTGTAAGACATCTTTACCTATGTGTAATTCAGATATGCACCTTGAATGAGTTTGGACTAATGATCTATAAATGCCCTTCCCACTTTCGGTCTTAGATATAATGCACAGTCCAGTAGAATAAGTCTAATGGCACTATTCCAGATACCCTCTAGGCTGGTCAAGAAATTGCAAAGGCAGGGTGATCTCCTCGTGCCTCTAAAATCGCACCCTATTTATTCCACCTGTTCATAAGGCTAGTCACAGAGCAGTTTTTAAAGAAAAACAAAGGAACTTATCTGGTCTTCGATTTCATAATCTGTTAAAGCAGCCTGAGTTAAATGATAAGATATCTTCCTGTGTTTCCCCACATTCGTGATGTTTTGTTTGGCAAACAAAGTATGGGGTGCTCTGCTGAAGGACTTGAGTGCTGGTGACAGTTTGTTTTCTCAACTGTCATTAGGTTAGTTTGAAACTTTACAGAATTTCTTTTGCAACCACTTTTTGGAATGCCTTGCTTTAGTTTTTAATTTTAAAAACTAGTTCTTTGCTGAGTGGTAATGAGCAGGCAGCCTCCTTTCATTCCTTTCTAGTTAATAATCAATTTCCAGAAATGTTGCTTTATGCTCACATGGTGGGATAAGAATAGAAAAAGCATTTGCTTATATTTGTACATAGTTTCCTTCTTTTAAATTTTATGTTGGTTTCCTGCTGGCTGATTAAAGTAGAAAATGCTGAGGGTTGAAATATATTTACATTTTTGTGGGAAATTAACTTAAAATTTTAAAAAATGGAAATAAGTGAATATATGGCCAGATTTTTCTGGTCATTGAGAGGATGTTAATTCTCTATCTTTGTTTTTTCTTGATGCATATAGATTTTGCCTGCCTCAGTCATTTTATTTAAAAAAATGATAATTTATAAGATGCCTAATTTTTAAAAAATTCTTGGCAGTTTCCTATCACCATTAGACTGGTGTGACCTTTTCGAATTATTTTGGGGGGGAAGGAATAGAACGTTTCTTGCAGTCCTGTTGAAGCTCTCTACGCAGACATGAGATGCAGCTCATTACATTTGAAATTCCATTGTGATGACTTTCAGATGGTGGCATTTCTTGAGGCCTCCCTCACATGTCAGAGGGACGCATATAGATCGGAAACTATTTACTCAGGGAATCTCAAATGATACTGAAAATACAGTTGTAAAATGTCAAGTTATTTGCATGCTGGTGAGTTGAATGTCCTAAACAGATATTTGCTTGTTTCCATTACTAAGGCATATAGGGAAGTATTGCAAATTCCCCCCTACTTTTGTATAGGAACTGCTCTGTGTAGGTAGTTTTATTTTTAAATTTAATTCCGCTTCTTCATTTAAGAGCTCAAGGCCAAACGGATGTGGTATGAAACTTTTAAATGTTTATTCTTGAAGATATTTGATTCTTTATCTTTTGCTACTAAGTCTCTCTTCTTTTTCCTTCCTTTTTTCACCTGGTTCTGGTCCTATTCCAGTGAAGAGAAGGGAGGGTCCTTCACTTATCTTTTTATGCCGTAGTAGCTAATCTAGGATTGGACTAGTACTGGGTCCTCAGAGAACATTGAATAGGTGGACAAACCATCCATATTTTTAAATGCACTTTGAGTATCTTAGCTGCAAGTTGTTACCCTGTAAGTAAATAATTAGAATCTGCAAATTCCTGTCAAAATAAAATGCTTTAGAATAAGGCATGATGAAATCTTCTACTTGTTATTTTGCAATTGTGAACAAAAGACTGTCTCCTCTTTGTGAACGGAAGAAAAAATAGGGTGTGAAAAGAGGGTGAAGTAAGTAATTACTTTGACTTTAAATCCCTTGGTAGGTGAGGCACTGAGCTTGGGATTCTTTTATATGATATAAGAAAAGAGTAAAATAAGCTTGGAAGATATTCCCTGGCATCATTCAAGGATTTTCAAAACATGCAAGGAGCATGGTTGGCCAGTATTTCAGCTGAGATGTACATTATTAAAAGACCATTTTTTGAATTACTAGAGTGAGGGGTGTATGATGAGGTAAGAGTACATGGCTATATGAATTCAGAAATGCAGAGTCAACCACTGTATCAGTCTGGGTCAAACCAGGTGATGGAAACCACATAGTCATTCAAATAGGGGAAGTTTAAAATAAAGAATGAGCAAACTAAGGTAGGAAAGTAACCATAAGGATGTAAAGAAAACTGTAAATGCTGAAGAAGAGTACCCAAAGAAGGGCAGACTTGGAAGGGGGCTCTTCCCCCAGGCTAGGGTTCAGATCTCATTGGAAAGGGTGTGGATGCAGCCCACTGGGATGCAGGAAGCTTGCCAGGTTGTCTAGGCCACCACTGGCCCACAGTTGCTGGACTAGCAGTAAACAGTGCTCTTGGCACAGGCAAGCTGGGGCTGGTGGGTATAAGGACTGCAGCACACAGGGTCTGTTCAGGAGGGCTTTGGGAGGTGGTTACTAGGCCCGGGACACTGCTGTGCGGTCACTGAAGGACTGTGTGCTCTGATCTCCTGGCTGGAGCAGAGCATCACAGATGTTCTGGTATGCATGCAACACTGAGGGACAGGACGATACAAAAACACAGTGTGCTGGAACCACTGCAGTGTCCCTGCAGCACCTTCTACTGGCAAAGCCTAACATTGGCCTCACTGTAAGGAAATGCTTAAAGAGTCAAGTTCATTATCACAGAGCAGCTGTTAAAGGGTGAATTGGGAGTTGAGCTACAATAAACTGGTACCTGGCACAGCCCCAAATTCCAATTGAGCCAAAGATGTTCTGTTTTGTTGTTGTTAAGAAAAGTGATAAACAAATTAAAGGAGCTGATTTACCATTTTAAAAAAATATTTATTTATTTGGTCACGCTGGGTCTTAGTTGTGCCACACGGGATCTTTAGTTGTGGTATGCGGTATGCGAACTCTTTGTTGCGGCATGTGGGATCTAGTTCCCTGACCAGGGATCAAACCCGGGCCCCCTGCATTGGGGGCGTGGAGTCTCAGCCACTGGACCACCCTTTGAGGGCTCATTCTGTACTTTGTAACTGAAGAATCCATCAATACTGGCAATGTAAACTCAGTACTCAATTAAAAATTGAGTTCATGATAGTGAGATTGATTTTGGCACTTTATTTTTTAAATGAGCACATCAAGAAATCAATACTGGGCTTCCCTGGTGACGCAGTGGTTGAGAGTCCGCCTGCCGATGCAGGGGATACGGGTTCGTGCCCCAGTCCGGGAAGATCCCACATGCCGTGGAGCGGCTGGGCCCGTGAGCCATGGCCGCTGAGCCTGCGCGTCCGGAGCCTGTGCTCCGCAATGGGAGAGGCCACAACAGTGAGAGGCCCGTGTACAGCCAAAAAAAAAAAAAAAAAAAAAAAAAATCAATACTTGTTTTACAAAACCCATGTCGTCTCTGATTATTAAAAGATTAAAGACATTATTTGTAATATATTGGCTTTTTACCTTTCTAAATGTGGCTACACTGGGCCTGAAAACTCTTATGCGTCTTATTTGTGTATCTGTATCTCCTAAGGCTTAGTAAGAGCAAAGGATAATCATATTTAACAAACCCCAGTTCGTTCTCCCATCACCATGCCGCATGGTTGCTCATCTTTACACTTGATGGCAACAGCTGGTTCCCTCCATTCGACATCATTAAAATTACTCTTTGGGTTTTTTTTTTTTGGTTTTTTTTTTTTTTTTTTTACAATTTATGTCTTCTAATTTTATTGTGCTCTTCTTTGGTCCTAAATGACAATAGTGGATAAAAAGAAGTGTTCAGTAAAGTGTTTCTGCCATTCATTGTTATCCATATATTTATGTGTATTGTGTACTTTCTTAAATAGAAGCTTCATAAAAATGAATACATTGGTAGAAATGTTAATGTAAAATTACATTTTTGCAGAGTTTGATTTACAAAATGGTAATACAAGGGAGCAATATTATGGAGTAGAAAGTCAGCATCTGCATTGTAAGGTCTCATCATGGCACCACCATTTAAGAGTAATGATAACAAAAACTTTTTTGGAGTTCTGGCTATGGCCAGGCATGTTCTTAGTGCTTTACATGTATTAACTCATTTAATCCTCATAAAAACCTACATATGAGGCAAGTACTATTCTTATTCCCATTTTACAGGTAGGAATACTGAGGCAGAGAGTTTAAACAGCTTCCCAAGACTACCTAGTTAGTAAGTACTGTTCAGGAATTTGAACCTAGGCAGTGTGGTTTCAGAGGTCTCATTCTGAACTCCTATATACCATCCTGCCCACAGGATCAATGGAATGGATTCTTTCTCAATGCACTGCCAATCTGACAGGACAGGAAGATATGCTCAGATGTTAAATACCTAGTGAAATTTGGAAATCCAGAGAGATAAGCTGAGCACCACAGGCCAACTTTCACCTTACCCTTGCTCGTAGATTTTTATAACCTCCAGGGCCACAGAAGGCAAAAACCTGGACCCACCCAAGTTGGGTAGTATGAGTAGCAAAGGCTTCTCAACCACCATGGAACTGGAACCCCAAGCTACATTTCTCTTGGTAACGGTAAGCTAGGGGAAAAAAGCAGATTCCTCCAAGGAAAATTTTCTGACTTGAACTTTAGAACTATGAGGAAAAGAAAAAAATAAATCTCCTCAGAAAATATGTAACTTCAAAGTAGCTCATGGATTTATAGCTAGAATTTACAGGAGCTGGATGGTCAGAAACAGTGTCAACTAAGAATTAAAGTGGTACTTGGTTGGTAGTCCCTCCCAGCATTGAGCAGAAGCAGTGCAGATTCTTTGTGGAGAAACTCGCCTTAATTTGACCATAAATAACCCTCACAGGAAGTTTCTAAAATAAATTAGCTCCCATTCAAAAATCTCAAAATACAAGAAACCTAGTCATCATGAAACAAGAGTCAGCAGAATCAACCTGCAGAGACTTTAGGTAGTGAATTTATCAGATGCGATATATAAAATAAGGATTTTTCTGTGTTTGAAAAGTGGAAGAAGAGATTGAAAGTATGTCTAAGGAACAAGACTTAAAATGACAAAAAAAAATTTGAGAATGAGGCAAATATAATTTTTATAGATGAAAAATATAGTAATTAAAATTAAAAGCTCAAAAAGCAGTTTAATGACAGATTAGACAGAATTGAAGAGAGAATAAATTGGAAGATAAGATTGTATAAAGTGTTCAGAATGTAGTACTATGGGACAAAAAGATGGAAAATATAGAACAAAGGCTAAGAGACAAGGAAAATAGTGAATTTTCCAGAAATGGTGAAAGATACTAATCCACAGATTCAGGACATCCAGCAAATCCCAAATAAGATTAAATTTTTTAAAGAGATCTATACCTAGATAGGACATAGTAAAACTGAAGAACACCCTGACCAAGAGAAGATCTTAAGTAGTCAGAGAGAAAGGACAGCTTTCAAAGGAATAAGTCAACAGTTTGACAAACAGCAGTGACAGAAGCAGAAAACAGTGGGAAAGTGTCTTTCAAATGCTGAGAGAAAATCACAGTCAACCTGTGATTATGTGCCCAGCGAAATCTATCTTTTAAAAATGAGGATGAGATAAAGCAATTTTTAGGCCAGTGAGAAAGGATTTGTTATCAGCAGAGCCTCACAAAAACAGTTTCTAAAGTATGTACTTTGCAAAGAAGGAAAGAGCTCTTAAAAGATCAGTTAAGAGAAGGAACAAAAACCAAAGTGGTAAATGTGTGGGTGAATCTGAACTAACACTAACTGTCTTATGAACTTGAAAAAATAAAATGTGTCAGCAATAACATGTCAGTCATGAAGTCATTAGATATAACATGTTATTTGGCAGGAGGGTAGAAAACTGATTAAAGTAAAAATTAGATTGTAAAATTGAGATTCATTGTATATACATTTTACTATTTCTAGAATAACCATTAAATGATTAGAAACAAAGTTTTTAGCTTTGAAACTAGTATAGGGGCAAAAAGAGATAAAATAGTTGATCAATTCAAAAGTAAAAGAAACATAGGAATAGGTGAGACAAATAGCACAAAATTGTATGATAGAAGCAAATCCAAATATAGTAATTATATTAAATGTAAATGGACAAATTATTTTAGCTAACAAAGATTATCAGGCTGAATTTTAAAAAATTCTAGCAATATGCCATTTATAAGAATCACAACTACAACATAAAGATAGCAAAAATGGAAATTAAAAGTGTGTAAAATTATATGCCCGGCAGAGTCCTACTAAAAGAAAGGTAGCATATTAATAATCGAATACAAGGCAAAATTCCATTATTAATATGTGATAAAGAAGGTCATACCAAGTACAATTTATCAGAAACACAAAACAATTCTCAACTTTTTAGCACTTAATACATTAATACAATGACTTCAAAATACAGAAAGCAAAAATTACTGAAATCAGAAGGAAAAGTAGAACAGTCCATTATCATAAGGGGAGATTTTAATATCTCTCTCTTTCGCTCTCAGTAATTTGTAGATCAAGCAGGCAAGACATCAGTAACACAACGATTAGTGTTAAGCTTGATACAAAAGACATGTAAAGAACCCTGCACCCAACATTTGAAGAATGCATGCTTATTAAGGACACACAAAATATTTAAGAAAATTGACTAAAATATGTAAGAAAATTGCACTATAAAGCAACTTCCAACAAATTTGAAAGGACTGTCACCGTTCAGACCAAATTGTCTGCAATTAAATTAGAACCCAGTAATAAAAACTAACTAGAAAAAACCTCATGTATTTAGAAATTATGAAGCATGCATTCAAATAAATAATAGGACAAAGTAGACAGAATAGAAATTATAAAATATTTAGAAATAGATAGTAAGACATATCAAAACTTGTGGAATGCAGCTGAACAGTACTTAGAAATGTGTATATAGTCTTACATGCTTATTTTAGAATGGAAGAAAGACTGAAAATTAATGAGATTCCTGTAATGGATTCCTTCTTTCCTATTTTGGTGGCTGTGCTTCCCTAACTGATAGGCATCCAACCTAAGTTAGAAAAAGAACCACAGAAAATAGAAGGAAGGAAGTAGTGAAATAAATGCAATAATTAAAGGGAAATTTAAAATATTTTACGCTAGACAGGATCAAGAAAGCCAAATGTTGGTTCTTTGAAAAGAGTAATAGACTTGACAATCCTCTCTCAAGATTCATCAAGGAAAACAAATAAAAGCCCCAAACGCTATTAGTAAAGGAAAAACTGCATATCTGCAGTCAGGGCAGAGATTGAAATCTAATAAAAGAATATTTTGAACAAATTTAAGGCCAGTACATTTAAAGTCTTAGATGAAATGAATAAACCCCTAACTTACTAAAACTGACTCAGGAAACTACAAAAAACCTGGATAGCCTATAACCATTAAACACAGGACTCAAAGTCTTTTCATAGAGAAAACACCAGGCCCAGGTGTTTTTACTGCAAAGGTTGGCTGAGGAGTGCTTTGATAGTATTGGGTTAGCCAAAAAGGTCATTCGGGTTTTTCCATAATGTGTTACAGAAAAACACGAACAAAGTTTTTGGCCAACCCAATATTTGGCACAGTAGTAAATGCTTAGTAAAGTTTAGCTGTTATCACTGTTACCGTTCGTTCGGTTCATGTGTGTCGTCTCCCTTTAGTCTATACAAGGTCTAAAGGTAGAGTGTAAAATGTCTATAAACCTCATGGAGGCAGACACGTAGGTTAAAGTGATGAAAACATTGTTTTCCCATGTATTTTTACAATAATGAGGATGAAATCTTCCTATACTACCAGTTCATTTATTTAGCAAATTTTTTTTTTACTAAGATGTGGGTCACCAGTAAAATTCAACCTATCCCCACCATTGGCAAACCCCTCTTTAGTATACGGTAACCACTGGATTTTAAGTACTTCAATGACGAGGGTCACAACACGATAGTTCACTAGGAACCAGCTTTAGTCTTGCTTTGTGTTGTTGAAAAATTGAGAAAAATGGCCAAATTAATGTGATTTCTTTTCAAGTGTTCCAGAACAAATTTAGTGACTTAACATTTTAGCATGTTCTGGAATAGGAGCTCAAAATCCTATCCCTTCAAGGCACAGAAATTTTTATAGGCATTTATTAATAAAGGATGATATAGGTAGTCTCCAAATGAGAGATGAGTGTGTTTCAAAGTGTCAGTGTAAGTGATTTATGGAGCCATGGAGATAAGGGGCTACAGACTTGGGGAAGGGTTTCAGGAGCAGGGGGGTGAATGTGCACTAGGAATTGTTAGAATAAGAAAGACAAAGAGAAGGGTAGTGCTCAGCCACTCTGGTTATTATTGCTAAATAGTAATCTGAGCCTCATCTGAGGATAAAGCTGGGGAACTCTCCTGATTTCATAAGCTGTGTTTGCTTTTAGTTTAATCCACTAGTATAGCACTTGTGATATGGTGGACATGATTCTTATGGAATAAAATGTTTGGAATGATTTCTTCTTCTGTGAAACTTCATACTCACATTCACATAATACATTCAGTCCAGCCTAAAAAGATCCTTTTTACTTTTTTCCAAAATAGTACAAGAAATGAAGCTGCCTTCAACATATTGGTGCCCTTTGAGCCTTGCAGTTAATTTTTATATGTTAAAGACTCACACTCCCAGGAGCCCCGTCCAACACAGAGCTGTTCTCTACTGTCATGTGCACATGGTGTGAACTGCTTCCTTTTCTTAATTAGTGCCCACTTAGGTGTTATTGTGCACTTCAGGTTTTTCTTTTTAAGAGACTCTAAATCATACTCTCTCTACCCCTTGATCATCTACCCTTCAGTATCTCACTGGCTATTTATGGAGCCTCTACTTCATGAAGCTCTGAGCTGGGTGCTTCAGAGGAAACTGTGATGGTTAACACTCTCTCTCTGCTCATAAAGAATGGAAACCAGAAAGAGAGAGCAGGCTATTACATAACTGCAGCATCAGAACATCAGCATCACAGAAGTGGTACATTGTTTTCTGAGAATTCAAAGGCAGAGGCCATGGAATCCTGACTCCTGAACTGGATGCCTTGGACAAGTTACTAACACCTCTGAGCTTTAATTTCCTCATCTAGACTGTGGGGCTTATGTTAGACATACCCTAAGGGTATTTTGAGGAACAGAAATGGTATGTGTGAAGCACAGTGTGTGGGAAACAGGCTCTCATTCATGAAAGTTATTATCAAATCAGCAAATAATTGTGCGCCTACAATGGGTCAGGCACTGTTCTAAGCCCGTGGGGTATATCAGTGAATAAAGCAATGAGCCCTGCCTTTGTGAAGCTTATATTCTATGTGATAAATTGCATTAAAACATTATTAATTAACAAACGCATAATAAATATTTGTTGCTGTTACTATTACATTACCCATTTGGAGGAATCTGGAAAGAGATGGGGAGAGGGTTTTGACAGTCTGAGATGGAAATTCAGAGAGGGAGGAGGTCCGGGAGAAGGAATAACATGCACCAAAGGGTGGGGTGAGAAATCTGCACGGGATGGACTCAGGGACAACGGCTGAGAGCCACATCTCTCAGCGTGGCTGACACTGGGTGAGGGCCATGAGTGCTGGGTCGGGGAATTTATAGACAGTGATAAGCTGTGGTGAGCCATCGGGGATATTTAACCTGGGGTGTGATTTGGCTAGATCTGGATTTTAGGAAGTTTTCATGTTTGTGATGCATAAAGGAAATTAGAAGGGAGAGAGACTGGAAGTTGGAGAGCCCAGGTCATTGCAAAAGTTTAGTGAAGAAGAAACCCAAAAGGGAATGAACTGAAGCCATCCCCCTGTTATTTACTAAGCCTTTATTAGGAACTTTTAAAACTTAGTATTTCAAAGTTTTATTGACATAAAATACAGAAATCCTAAATGTACTCAGCTTATTTTTGCAAATATATATTACATATATCTTCGTGTGAACACCTGGACTGAGGTAGAGAACATTACCAGCGCCTATAGTGGGAACTTTGAACTCAAAGTGCAGTGTGGGCATCGCTCGCTCTGGGCCCTTTCAGGGAAGGACGGTGGGCAAGTCCATGGGTAAATCCCACCTAGCGGCAGCTGCCTTGTCAGCTCTCCAGTCCATCTCCCTCCCCTTCCTCCCTGAGCGGCCAGTTGCTACATTAACCAGACAGCAGGAAGGAAGGCAGACTGTGTCTCCCGGAGTCTGCACCTCTTCCTGAGCTCACTTTTCAAGTGGGCTACACAAAGCACATCTACCCTAATGGCCCCAAACACGAGAGAATCACATTTTATACCAAGCCCTGGGTTTCCTAAATGGAAACAGTAGAAATATTTACAAGGAGCTTTAGTGTGGCCAGAACATACCTAAACAAACCACAAATAGAGATCCTGTCAGCCAGTGCACAAGGGGAGGGGGTCGCTGGGTCTCGGGTGTGACCAGGGAGCAGGGGGCCCCAGGTCAGTGCAGTTTGCTATCTCCCTCTCAAAGTAATTGTACAGTGTTCTCTTCATACACAGGAGGGGATCCGTTTTTATTCCATTGCTGATAACTGCATTGCCATATATTAGTTAAATATGTGTGTATCAGTTGTTGTGAAAGACCCCCAGGATTGGTCAAATATAGAAGGGTGGATTCTTTAAGTTCTATTTATTCAACTTCTGTAACTATTGTGTAGTTTTATACCAAGGCAAATAGGAAATGCTTTCTAGATAAAAGGTATTGATTGAGCATCCAAGTAGTGTTTTGTATATTTAAGTATATGTAGGAATATATACTCTGTGGCAAATAGAATTTGAAGCTTTTGTGTTCCCTAATTGGTTCATGGCACAAAAGTTTACTTCTCAAAATGGACTTAGGCAGTGTATATTTGGGAAGGCATGGATGGAAAGTCAAAAAAAACAAGACAGAAAATTACATTGATTCCTACCCTAATTAAATTTTAATCCTGGGAGGAGTTTAAAGATTAGTGGTTTTCCTTTTTCCTCTTTATTTTTGCTGAATTCAACAGATAAAAAAGATTAATTTAGAGCTGCTGTGGATGAGGGTTGCGGTGGGAAAGGTGAGCATGGCAGGGTTCCAAAAAGCTCTCCAGCATCTTCCCGGGTCTGAATGGATTCAGCCCAGGTCTTCTCAGCCCACTCCAGTTCTTTCCACTCCATTCCACTCCTTTACTGAAAACTCAGTTGGTGGTGTGATGAATGTTAAAAAAGCTGTTTCATTTCAAACTTTTATCTGTTGAAATATCTCATATAGGATCACAGCATGCTTTGGATCTTTGGGATACTTTTCCCATTAATAGGAGATAGGAAAATACTGTTTTATGTACTGTTTTCTTTTGCTAGCTAGCTGAACAGATTACTCTTCTTCAGTTATCTCCTGAATGTACCCATGAAAATATTCTTCCTAATTGTAATTGTCGTAATCTTACCCAAATCAATCCATTTAATTTAGAAACCTAGAGTTGAAAGTGTAATGAATGTCAGTTCTAGTGAATTGATTCTCTCAGGAATGTGTTCTGATATCAGGAGAGATAATTTTTGCAGTTTCTAGTCTACCTTTCAAAATAACTCAAATGAATTAAGCACATAAAACGCATAGAAGAAAATATAGGAGAAAAGCTTCAGGACATTGGATTTGGGGACAATTTTTTGTATATAATAATACCATAAGTACAGACAACAGAAGTAAAAATAGACAACTGGGACTACATCAAATTTAAAAACTTCTGTACATCAAAGGAAATAGTCAAGAGAGTGAAAAAGCAACCTACGGAATGGAAGAAAATGCAAATTATGTATCTGATAAGAGGGTTAATATCCAGAAAATGTAAGGAACTTCTACAACTCAACAACAATGGAAAACAACTGGATTAAAACATGGGCAGAGGACCTGAACAGACATTTTTCCAAAGAAAGATGTCTGGCCAACAAGTATATGAAAAGCATATGAAAAGATGCTCAGCATCACTAATCATAAGAGAAATGCAATTCAAAACACAATGAGATGTCACCTCACACCCATTAGGATGGCCAGTAACCAAAAAACAGAAAATAACAAATGTTGGTGAGGATGTGGAAAAATTGAAACCCTTGTGCATTGTTGGTGGGAATGTAAAATGGTGCCATCATTATGGAAAATAGTATGGCAGTTCCTCAAAAAAGACAAACAAAGAATTATCATATGATCCAGCAATTCCACTTCTGGGTATGTACCCAAATACTTGAAAGTAGGGTTTTGACAAGATATTTGCACACCCATGTTCACTGCAGCAATAGCCAAGAAGTGGAAGTAGCCAAGAAGTAGAAGCAACCCAGTGTCCAACAGATTAATTGATGAAGAAAATGTAGTGTTTAAATACAGTGGAATAGTATTCAGCCTTAAAAAGGAAGGAAATTCTGACACATGTTACAACATGGATAAACCTTGACAACATTATGCTAAGTGAAATAAGCCAGTCACAGGAGGACAAATATTGTATGTTTCCACTCATCTAATTTAAAGTAATCAAAATCATAGAATCAGAAAGTAGGGAGTTGATTGCTAGGGGCTGGGGGGAGGGGAGAGAAGGGATTAGAGCTGAATGGATACTGAGTTTCGATTTTGCAAAATGAAAATGTTCTAGAGGTCTGTTGCACAACAATGTGAATGTATCTAACCCTCCTGAACTGTACACTTAAAAATGGTTAAGATGATAAATTTAATGTTATGTACTTTTTACTGCAATACAAAGAAAATAGTCTTCATACTTGTCCCTGTTTCTTTGGGTGAAAATGATTTCTCCTCTTTCTGAGTGTCCTTTATTCTAAAACTGGGAGTCTTAGTGTGATTTTTGCAGGTTTGATTTTAACATCCTGACTGATCAGCATTTCATGTGATCTTAAGTAACACAGAGCTGCATGTTGCTCTGCTCTCCTTGTGAAACTGGAAAGATAGCGAGGATTTTTTGTTTGTCCCTTAATTTTTAAATACTTCCACAATTCGTGCTGTGCCAAATGGCTTCATCATTTTCAGACGAGGCTGAAGAAACCACTTATAGGTGAGGGCTTGGAGAGTAGATTACACATCTGGATGCAGCATTCACATTCCCTGATGTACTGATGGAAGGTGACGATGTCAATGGGGATTGCTTTCTCCCACAAGTTAGAGTAGATTTTTACGCCTGTGTTTCAATTATCAAATTATCAAATTTATTCCAGACTCAAATAAAATGAAAATGAAGTAGGGACGAAAAGGTATGTAGTTTCCTTGGTGCAAGTCAACTTAGGAGGGGGAGCACCCAGTTTTTAATACGAACAGTTTACAGCCACTCATGGTTAAATGGTTTATAGGATTCTTTGTAACAAAAGGTGGTCTAATTACCGAGGAGGAGAGAATCAGTGTAGCCCAGTTATTTACAATGTGTGACTTCGTTGAATTATGATCCTGTTAACTATACAAAAATGACAGAAAGCAGAAACGTCAGAGCAAATTAAACATTTTGGCTTTTCATTAATGATCTTGAATATAGGAGATGTGCACAAGGTTAATTTTTTTTTCCCTTTAAAGTCACATGAGTCCTGCCCTCGGAGTGAACCTGCCATTTCAAAGATTCAGTGCATCAGCTCCTAAACAGAAAAAAAATGACAGTAGTTTTTTCTTTTACACTGGGCCACACTAGAGTGTTTAGTTTAGTTTTTGTCACTAAATCACATGGTAAGTTTTCTAATGCCCATCTAGATCGATTTTAGGCGTGATTTCTTTCCTTGTGATTCTTGTTTTACTCTGGGTTACTAGTTGATTTTAATTGTTCTTATTTGCAGGCTTTAAATATTGAGGGAACGTGTCATTTACAACACTCTTTTGTGGCACTGACCTTTGTGAGTGTTTACATATGAATCCCAGGACGTTTTTTCAGCACCGTAGGATGGATGGGGATGGGAGGGAGCTTGTTGGAGAGATTCGTTGGTTATAAGTACAACAGATGAAGAATATGCAAAAGGAGCTGGAAAAATTAGTATTCAGAAGCCAATTTGTAGGAGAAAATGTAGAATTTTACTAGATTAGAGACATTATTTATAGTAAGTAAATTTTATTCATTTAAAATATAACAGTAGGTTTTTTTAAAAAAACACAGTCATAATGTCCCTCTCAGAAATTGTCCAGATAATTAATAACAAAAGAAAACATATAGAAAATATTAATAATGCTTGATTTAATGGGAGTATTAATACTCAACAAAAAGAGAACATATACTCTTTTCAAGTGCTCGTGTGACACAAAAATCAAGTACGGACCAAGTCACAAAGAAAATCTCTGTACATTTCAAAAGTTAGGCCCCATATGTAGTCGAGGTTCTTCAAACAAGATACAGTAATACTAGATGTCAGATGTCAGCCTTCCCCCAATCTAACAACCTGGACATTTGAAAATACTGTTCTTCATAACTGTTGTATTTGTTGTTTGAGATACAATTCACATACCATAAAATTCACCCTTTTAAAGTGTACAGTTCAGTGGTTTTTAGTATATTCACAGAATTATGCAACCATAAACGCTGTCTAATTTCAGGACATTTTCGTCACCTCCGGAAGAAACCCCCATGCCCATTGGTAATCACTTCTCCTTCACCTCTCTCCTCAGCCCTTGGTAACCACTAACCTACTTCCTTTCTTTCTGTATTTGCCAAGTCTAGACGTTTCATACACATGGAATATGGAAGATTAGAATACGTGTCCTTTTGTATCTGGTTTCTTTCACTTAGCTTGTTTTCAGGGTTCATACATGTTGCAACAGGAATCTGTACTTGATTCCCTTTTTTTTTTTTTTTTTTTGCGGTACGCGGGCCTCTCTCTGTTGTGGCCTCTCCCGTTGCGGAGCACAGGCTCCGGACGCGCAGGCCCAGCGGCCATGGCTCACGGGCCCAGCCGCTCCGCGGCACGTGGGAATCCTCCCAGACCGGGGCGCGAACCCGGTTCCCCTGCATCGGCAGGCGGACGCGCAACCACTGCGCCACCAGGGAAGCCCCCCTTTTTTTTAATTAAAAAAATTAAAAAAAATTTTTTTATTTATTTTTGGCTGTGTTGGGTCTTCATTGCTGTGCACGGGCTTTTTTCTAGTTGCGGTGAGCGGGGGCTACTCTTTGTTGTGGTGCGCGGGCTTCTCATTGTGGTGGCTTCTTTTGTTGCAGAGCACAGGCTTCAGTAGTTGTGGCACATGGGCTCAGTAGTTGTGGCTCACAGGCTCTAGAGCACAGGCTCAGTAGTTGTGGCACACGGGCTTAGTTGCTTCAAGGCATTTGAGCTCTTCCTGGACCAAGGCTTGAACCCGTGTCCCCTGCATTGGCAGGCAGATTCTTAACCACTGCGCCACCAGGGAAGCCCTGATTCCTTTTTATATAGCTCAGTAATATTCCATTGTTTGATTATGCCATTTTTTCCCCAGTCATCCGTCAATAGCCATTTGGGTTATTTCCACCTTTTGACTGTTATGAATAATCATGCTTTGAACATTCGTGTACAGTTTTGTTGTGCGAACATTTTTTAAACTCTGAGTGAAAGAATAAAATCATAAGACTATTCTTATAAGAATATAAGTCTATTTAGCAGACTGTTTCTAAATTAACTGGATATGAGAACACTCCATACAGAAACCCATATACTGTGGCCAAAGCAGTTCTCAAAGTACAAATTATAGTCTTAAAGATAATTTTTAAAAAACTTAGAATTGCTGAAAATAAGTAAACTAAGTATTCAAATTAATATTTGAGAAAACAACAATAAAATTATTCCAAAAGTCAAATAACATGAGCAATAACTATAAATTGAGAAATCATATAAAATAAGATTGAAGAAAAAAACCTAACAGATTTGATAAATAAAATTAAAAAACCATTTCTTTGAAAGCATTGATAAAATAGGAATATTTCTGGCAAGCTTAACTGGGGAAAAGAGGGAGGAGATATAACCAAAGGTTTACAAGTATTTTCTATGCACCTATCTTTTTAATAACAAATTCGAAATTTTAAACAATTATAAGTTGTCAAATTTGATAGGAAGGAATATGTGAATAGAAGATAACCATAGAAGAAAATTACTCTTCCATCTTCCATCCATCCAACCATTCATCCTTCCATTTCCGTGCTAACCAATCATCTAATTCTTTTTGAAAAGTAGCCTATCTCCTCCCTCCTAAATACCAGGTACAGATTTTGGTCTTGGCAATTTGTATGCCTCCAAAGCATAAAGACAGGAAGCAAACAGGTTTCTCCTACAGACCAGCTTAAGTTGTTGTGTTACCTAAACCAGACAAGAATGTGACCAAGAAAATGTGGAACCATCTCACTTATCAATATAGGTGCAAGCCAAGTACAGAAAAATACCAAAATAATAATACACCACCATGTTTTACTCTTAGTCTAGGAAGGTAAGGATAGTCCAATATTAGGAAACCAGCGTAATTCACTAATAGGATAAAATGCATATGATCATCTCTCTATATAATATCAGAAGCAATCAGTTAAAAGTGAAAAAGATTCAGTAAGATTGATTCATCATTAGATTATGATGAATCAACAAAAATGAGTATTTCTCCGTATAATAGCATTAACCACATACACAGCATGATGGGAAGAAAGATACCTCTCACAATTGTATCACAATCTATAAAAATATGAATGTAAAATTAACAAAAAATGTATATGAGACCAACAAAACTTTACTGAAGCGTTGAAGAGATGTTGATAAACGGAGATACATCCCACTTCTGGCCAGGAACTCAGTATTATAAATTTTCTCCAAATTAATGTAACACATGCAATTCCAATAAAATCCTAACAGTTTATTTTTAAAGCTTGACAAATGGCTTCTAAAGTTCATACAAAAGAATAAACAAGCAAAAATGGCCCCCAAATGTATTTAAAAAGAAATAATTGTTGGGAATTTGCCCTACTAGATTTTAAAACATGTTATGGAAAATCTTTAAATAGGTCCATGTGTACATGCGACTTTAGTATGTGATAAAGATAAAACTTTCATATCAGTAGGAAAGGATGGGCTATTTAATATATAGTAGTAAGTCAACTGGCAGTCTCCTTGGGAAAATACACATCTAGATCCCTATTTTGTGCCACATACTATATTTCAAATCTATAAAATCCTGGGCTTCCCTGGTGGCGCAGTGGTTGAGAATCCGCCTGCCGTTGCAGGGGACACGGGTTCGTGCCCCGGTCCGGGAAGATCCCACATGGCGCAGAGCAGATAGGCCCGTGAGCCATGGCCGCTGAGCCTGCGCGTCCGGAGCCTGTGCTCCACAACGGGAGAGGCCACAACAGTGAGAGGCCCGCGTACCGCAAAAAAAAAAAAAAAAAAAAAATCTATAAAATCCTAGAAGAAAATAAAGCAATATATATTTATAGTTGTGGAGGAAGCCTTTAAAAGCATGACAGGCAGCCCTGAAGTCTTAAAATGTCTAACAAATTCAGTTTTATGAAATTATGGTGAAAGAAACTATAAACAGAATTAAAGTATGAATAGCCAACTGGGAGAAAACACATGAAACTATGTAACAGATAAAGGGTTAATATTCAAAATTTATAGAAAGCTCCTACAAACCACCAAGGGAAGACAATGGAATAGAAAAGTGTAGAGGTGATATGAAAAATCACATGAGAAATACAAATGGCTAATAAACATATCAAAATAATTCACCTTCATTTACAATCAAGAACACAGGAATAGTAGTAGAGAAATCATTTAATCTCAGTTCAGCAGAGCTTTTCTTCAAGTGTCCCTTGAAGGTTTTTCTTTTCCGGGCAGCTTCCCCTTCTTTTGTTATTCAGCGGTGGGTTGACTTGCCTGAGGAAGAAAGGAGGCAGCTGAGATAGTGCAGAAGAAAACATTTTGGATTTTACTGAAAATAGGCCGTGAGTGAAGCACTTAGCCATTCAGCAGTTTTTCTGTAACCATACCTCTGCCTCCCCAATCCCCGCCCTCACCTCCTGCCCCCACCTCTTCTTTGAAGAAGCAAAGCAGATGCATTTCTTTTAGATCTCCCTAATTCTCACCTTCCTCCTCCGAGCCTTTCTCCTTCCTTCCTTCCTTCCTTCCTTCCTTCCTTCCTTCCTTCCTTCTGGTCCCACCTCATTCAGAGTTGAAGAGGCTGGTGACCCTACCCCTTAGACCAGGCACTGGTCCCACCTCATTCAGAGTTGAAGAGGCTGGTGACCCCTGCTGTCAAAATTTCATCTCTTTAAGACAATTTTTTAAAAACTACTTGTTTTTCTGATTATTGGAAGCATTAAATGAAAAGCTGAGACTAAGTTCCCAAGAATACCCCTCACTCCAAGTGAGTTTCAAATAAGGTTGCATCAGTCTTTTGTCAAGTGTGATTGTAATGTCTCGATCTGTATCTTCCTCGCCCACTCCACACCCCAACAGTTAGGTGGTGTGTAGAGACCCCTGGATTCTATGATGATTCTAACCTTTTTCACCGTACTGCCACACTCCTAGTATCACCAGCAAAGGACATCACTTTTCATTACTATAGCTGCCTCCAGCCATAGATTCTGAAAGGTCAATTTTAATTAAAAACCAAAGAAAAACGCATTTTGTGAGGATTTTTTTTCCCCTTAGAAGACTAGGTTATTAACTTTCTTGGTAACTCTTGCTACCTTGCTGCACTTTCAGAGAACGTAGACAGACTCTTAAAATTCTTTGGCAAATCACCTCATCAGCTGGCACGATACAAGCACTTTGGAGGAGGGGGAACTTTCACCCCAGTGCCCATTCTCTGCTAGGGGGTGTCCATGCATAGGATTTACATCATCCCAATAAATTATCCGTCAAATGTTAAAGCAGAAAAGGTTAGAAGTCCATCATCTTAGAGCAGCTCCCATTTTGCAGATGAAATTGAGGACTGAAGGGTTTGCTTGACTTTGTCCCAGGTTCCTAGAAAGCTGGGAATGGAGGAGAGAGGGAGAAAGGAAGGACAGACGGACACTTACACAGGCTAAGAAGGTTCGCTTACTTGGGTCTTCAGTGAGATTAGATTCACAAAGATGTGTTTTTTTTCGCATAACATAAAATTCACCATTTAACCGCTTTAAAGTGTACAAATCAGTGGTTTTTAGTGCATTCACAGTGTTGTACGACTGTCCCCACTGTCTAATTCCAGCACATTTTCATCACTCCGAAAGGAACCCCATACCCATTAGGCAGCCATTCACTGTTCCTCCATCCCTGCCCCCCCGCGCCCTGCCCCCTGGAAACCACTCATCAGCTTTCCATCTCTATGGATCTGCTTATTCTGCATATTTCATATAAGTTGAATTATATAATATCTGGCCTTTTGTGACAGGCTCCTTTCACTTAACATAATGTTCTTCAGGTTTGTTCACGTTGTAGCATGTATCAGTACTTCATTCCTTTTTATGGCTGAGTAATGCTCCGTTGTGTAAATAAATCACATTTTGGTTATTCATCAGTCAGTGAACATCTGGGTTGTTTCTACTTGTTGGCTATTATGGATAATGCTGCTTTGAACATTTGTGTACAAGTTTTTGTTTGAATAACTGTTTTCAATTCTCTTGGGTATATACCTAGTAATGGAATTGCCAGTCATATGGTAATTCTATGGGTAACTTCTTGAGGACCTGCCAGGCTCTTTTTCACAGTGGCTGTGCAATATTTTTAGAGCAGCCTTTAACTGACAATGTTTCTTAAAACAAACACTGAGTTATGTGCCAGGCCTTGAGAGCGAAGATGAATATAAAGCAACCCCCATTCATAGACAAAGATTTGCAAGGAGATATAGTTGCGGTTGATGTGGTGCAGGTGGGATGTGCGGGGCTTAAGGAGGACAGGTCAAGCTCTGGCTTGGCGGTGGCACTTGAGCTGAAAGTCAAGGCTGTAGGTCACATGGGGAGGCACAAACTTAAAATACTTGGGATTCTTGCATGCAAAAAGTACATCTTTTGGGGTAAAGAGGGCTAATGGTCCGCCATTAATGGGCAACCATCTGGCCATCTGCTAGCCAGAGTGTTGGTTTCCTAGATTTACTGTTCATTGCCTTCGTTACCGACTTAGCTCCCCGTCCTGAATGTGAACCCTCATTCAATAGTCCAATATACTTCTAGTGATACTCAGACGTTTTGCAGCATTTTCCCATCCATTTTATATTTTTGTAGGATTATAGCACCCCAGAGGCCTCTGCCAGGTAGGTAGACAAAGAAAATACACACCCTTAATAGTAGAATATGTTATAACACACATGAAACAAACAGGAAGACAGTGTAAACCAAAGCCCCCTCCTACCAAGTGGCAGGTGAAAGGCTGGCTGTTATTTTGGTTTTCTGTTATCTTTGTTCCTTGATCATGGTGTACCCCCGAGCCCCCAGCCTTACCCCAACCCATTCTCCAGCGGCTGCCAGTGCTGTTTCTAAAATGCAAAGTTACTCATGTCATGAGCCCCACTCCCCCCCCACACACCCTGAACTCAGAATTATTCAGTGCGTCTTCATTTCGTTCGGGCTGGTCGTCACACTCTAGCAGGACCTCTAGGGCCTTTCTGTGTGATGCCAGCATCAGCCTCTTCCACAGCCTCATCCTCTCCTCTCCCCTCCTCCGCCCTGTGCTGTAATCCAGTGGGTCTGCTTGTTCCCCAGACATCACACTCCGTCTTGCCTCCTTATCCTCACAGAGTTGGCTTCTTCTTTGAAATGTCATCTTTGTCTCCCAACCCTCTTAACCTGACCAACTCCTATTCATCCTTCAAAACCCATCCTGTGAGACTTCAACACATTCTTTCTCATGGTTGTACTTGTTTTACTTCTCTGCTCCCCGATGAGGACTGTCTCTTTCAGGCATTCAGGGCTTTATTTTCATATGGGCACCCCATCATCTTAGACTGGATTAGTGAACAGGTTTGAAGGCAGCACTTCACAAGATGCTCTAGATTCTGGCACCCGGTTAGAGAGGCTTTCTCTCCTATTGGATGAGAGAGGGGCTGTTCGTTCAGATGCTGACAGTTGTTAATATTATTCCTTGACAGTTTCTCAGAGAACATGGTAATTAGTAGCATTTGTAGGTATGAGAAATACTGTTTCTGAGGTTCTCAAGATGAGTTTTTAGGCCCTATCTGCTGCCAGACAGCTAATTACAAAGGAATTCTCTCCCCTCAAGATGTGAATAAAGAGGAAGGCAGCCCTTTCCTAAATACTGGCAAGGACACTCAGATTCAGAACTCTTGGCCCTTGTGTGTATTATAATCATAATCCATAAATTCAAACAATCTGAAGTATGTAGGTCTTGCTTGCCCTCAGGCTGATGAAGGTCAGACACAAAAATGTCTTGGAAAGTGAAGAAACACAAGATACAATGATATTTCCTTGGCTTCTGGAGACAGGCTTGGGAAGTAGATGCAGTCATGGAATTCTGTGCTGCCTCATAATTTTACACTTGAGTAAGATGTCTAGTTTCATTTTTCCCACGTCTGTGTCACCTTTAAAAAAAATAATTTATATCAAATCCATCTAAATTCAAGCTCAAAGAATCCCAAGTAAGGAAGTGTAATCATTTGGGACAGTGACTTGGAGAGGAGGTGAGCTCTCCTTCCTTCCTGTCAGCCAACATCCCCTCTCATCCGGGCAAACATATACACAAACATGCTCACACACACAGACGTTCACTAGCCAAACAACAGTTCTTTGTGTTGGGAGCCACAACTAAAAGTCTTTTGCCTCTAATATCTGTTGCACCACTTCTTTTGCATACATTTTAATTTTTTAAAAATTTGCCACATATGTTTAAGGCATCTGTTGGTTTGCATTCTGTGAAAGAATTTGTGTGTTTGAAAGCACACAATAGCTGTAAAATAGAAATAATCTGTGTGGTTTCCAAAAGGACTGTCTTTCCTTAATAGATGTTTTATGATTTGCTTACTAATTGAATTTGGGCCATTTGCAATTAAACATTGCTTGATTAAATTGAGTATCTAAAGTGACTCATGGAATGGAATAAAACTGGCTAGAGAACTAAGGTTTTCTACCCAATGTGGCCGTAGTCAGCACCATCCATTCCAAATTCCTCCCTGGATGCTGGGTGATCATGTAATTGCTATAATTTATTTTTTTATTTGAACCACTTTTTTAGATGGGCATCAAAAACTCCACATGTCAAAATAGAGCTCTTGAACCCCACCACCCCTGCAGACACACACACACACGCGCGCGCACACACTCTCTCTCTCTCTCTCTCTCTCTCTCTCTCTCTCTCTCTCTCTCTCTCTCTCTCTCTCTCTCCCCCCTCTCCCTCTCTGTGCACGGATGAAGGCTCGCTCTCCCCGCATCTCTCTCTCTCTCTCTCTCTCTCTCTCTCTCTCTCTCCTTCTCCTCGCCCAGGTGTCCCTGTCTCAGTAGGTGACACCATCCCCTGCCTTGTGGCTCAGTCACTGTGACCTTCCTGCCTTCAAACCTGCCGAGTTCACTCTCACCTTTTCCCAGCTACAGCGTCCAGTCCCTCTCTCTGAGATGTTTATCCCCAGATCTTTGTGTGGCCCACTTCTCATCATTTAAGACTTGACAAAAATGACTTCTCCCAGTCACTCTTGATCATATTATCCTTTTGTTTTCTTTATTGTTCTCATCACTTGTAGATATTTTCTGGTCTGTTTGTTTGTCACTTTCCCATCTAGACTGTAAGCTGCACAAGAACAGGACCCTGCTTGCCCTGCTCAGAACAGTACCTGCCTGGCATGGTCTTGGCATGCAAGAGATATCTGAATGAATGAATGAATGAAAGAAATGAAATGGGCTTTAGATGTTTCTTAGGAGGAGTTTGAAGAACCCAAATAGTATGTAAAATGGAAGCCTTCCTAACAGTTGAACTTATTTTTAATAAAATTAAGGATTTTTTTTTCCATGTGTGAAGAATACCCTTTAATAATACTTTAGATTTGCATTATCTGGACTCTCAGCATTTTTTAATGTGTTAGAGTCTTCAGTTCGAGGACTTTCTGAAAGGCTAACTTTAATAACATCAGACCTGCCATTTCCACAGGGCTTAGAATAGATTCTAAAATGCCAGAGAAAATTAAATGCATAAATGCTCCAGTTAATTAATGTTTCAGAATAAATTAATGCTTTAAGTCTGACTTTAACTGACAAGCATGGTGAATTTCAAAGTTAAAACTGCCACCCTTTTCCCATGCCTGTATTTTGTGCTGTATTCAGTCATTCCAGTTATTTATCTCCTTGGGGGGAAAAAGAAACATACTTATTGAATTTCAAGTTAAAATGAAAAACACAATTGTACTGGGTATTCTTAGGGGAATGGGTTTTAGCATTCCTCCGAACTCTAGTTATGTGATAATTCCCGAACTTTCGAAGTTGGGAACAGATCCTAAATATCTTTGTCACAGCAATGCTGTAACATATGGAGAAGACAGGAAGCTAACATTTTTGTGTATGATGTGTTCCAGGAACTGGCTTGGCTTATTACATATATCTCAGTAAATTAATTACGGAATGTTGGGGTGTGCATTGGACACAGGGCAGGGGAGACACATTTTCATCTTGTCTGCTTTATTTCTTGTTTATCCTTGGATCTTAGACCATAGAAAAGAATTGGCAACAACTTGTGACATTTCTTTCTTTTTCTTCTTCCTCATCTTCCCTCCTTCACTTTCTGAATCTTCGTTTCCTTGTTTGCAAGATTAATGATTAATATGTCTATCTCGTAAGGATATTGTGAGGTCATGAGATGATTGTCTGTGTGTGTCTAGTAGAGTACTTGATACTACACTATTTTTTTTAAACATGAGATTGTTCCTGCACTGAGAAGGGCTAGATAGCTCTACGGAGTCTCCTTAAACCTTAAGATTCTGTGATCTTACTACACTGTACTGTACTGTGATTCCATGTACTGCACAGTCACGAATCTTTAAATATTTAATATCTTTTGCCTCCGGTTCACCACTGTTTATTAATTTGTTAACACAAATATTTCAGTATGGAACTGTAATGATGGTGCCAAGCAGTAGAGTTACAGAGATAAAAGATATTCTCTACTTATATTCTACTTTGTTCCACAGAAGGATTTGAGGTAGACATAAGTGTTCATTGTAAACATTTGTTCTTCTTGTATAATCTTTAAGTGTACCAAATATAGACAGGCTAGATATATACTGACCTGTAAATATGTTCAGGAAGTCCTTTGCTTTAAATAAATACCTATTTTTTGGTAGTTTCCCACTTTCTTGTAAAAGTCATGTGGGAAGGACAAGTTCCATGTAATCTGGAATTCTGTTTGGTGGGTTCCAGCTTTCAGTTAATCATGTATTTACTGGAGTTAGGAGGTGTGCACATGTCTCTTTTTTTGAAATTATAGTTATTTGATATTTGCAAGTAATTCTGGGGAACAAGCATTTCAAACACAGTGTTCACAAGAAATAACAGTATTATAAAAGGCAGATGTTAAACTCTTTTGTTGAAAAAAAAGATTATCTCCGTTGTTTATAAAGGATTGAAAGAAAACAGCAAATGCAGTAGTAGAGTTTTTATCTTTTCCTCTTTTCCTTCTTTTATCTACTCCAGTTATGCAAATAAAATTATATGAATCATTTGCTTAACAAATTCAAATCTGCATAGATTTGTAGTGTTAGAACCATAAAATCCGTGAAAAATGAGAGAATATCTATTAGTAATGTTAATTAATAGAAGCACATTAAGAAGTTATTTGCTAGGCATTGTGTAGCCAGTGTTCTTACTTAAATTAGGCCTGTTGATCTGGTGTTTAAAAGGACAGCTGCAAAACTCATTGGGGAGCCTATTTTGGGGCTAGGTAAATGAATCATGGACACAAACAATATTAAAGTAATTCAGTTGAAAGAAAGCATACAACACACAAACTTGGGGGTGGAAAATGATTGTGGCCATGAATTATCCACGTGAACAATCTCCTTTGCATGGAAAATTCCCTTTCTCCCTGCTCTTTGTCTGGTGTTGGCCTGCTCTTAACCAGTTCTGATTGTTTTTTTTTCCCCCACCTTTGTTTAGTGCCAGTTGTAAGAATTATCAACTGAGTTTCAAGCTATTTCCACTGGAAGAAAAAAAAGCTTTTTTTCTTAACTAAAATGGTGACATTATGACCTTGCAAGTGAAAATTCCAAAATCTGTCTGTTTTTAGTAAAGCAATTTAGATGTACGTGTGACTAGAAGAAAGAAGAGTGAGTGAAGAAGTTACTGAAGGCTTATTATCAGGAGACATCTGTGATCACTAGTGCTATGCAAAAATGGAGTGAACTACCTAGCAGAGGATTCTGCATTGCTGGAGGTGTCCTGGATGGTTTAGAGTTGACTTATAAGAGTTAAATTAAGTTGAGTAAGAGTTGAATATTTTTAGCAATTAATGCATCTTTTATTCACAAATAAAAACTCTAGCAAGATGTTGCACATTTATGCAAAGGTTTGGACACCCCTAGAAAGTGCGCAAAGGTCAGAAAACGGAGCCCGTCGTGACGGGAATGCCACACTGGTCTGCAGGCTCACCCCTTGTCTGCGTTTGGCAAGAAGTGCCTCCTGAGGAGCCCTATCCCTATGTGGGGTGCCCTCCAGAAAGAGCCCTGCCTCAGGTACACCTTTCATAGAAAACCATAAAAACGTAGATCATTTGTCTTCAAATTCCTACTGGAAATACTGCATTTATAGGCAAAATAATATAAAAATATGAACCTAACCTTATGCCCCTATTTTTCTTGCAGTAACCTCTCCATCCCACTTAAATCTGGATGCTATATGATCCTGTGGATCAGAATTTAGAAAGAGGGTTTGTTTTGATGTGTTCCTTTTCTTTCAGATGAGGAAACTGGGGCTCTGGGAATTTAAGTGATCCCTCCAAAGCCACATAACTAGTTACTGAATTTGGGAATATGAACTCCGATCTCATGACCCCTTCTCCACTTCATCTCACTGTGTCCCCCTCTCTTTCTGTGAGTCATTTTCAGGATGTTTTATATGAATCATAAAACTCAGCCAAGGTCAGAACGTGGCCTGCTCTGCTCTTCTACTACCACACAGATTAGCTGCTGGAGAATGAAATCAAAATTGGCTTGTTTCTCCCCGGAAAACTGAAAAATAAAACAAACTGATTTTGTTCTGACTGAGCAGATCTCTTGGATGTTTTCTTTAAATACCTCAGCTTCTGCATCCTCTTGCAGAGGACACTTGCAAGAAAGCATCATTTTCATTGCTTTCGAGTACATCTCACCTTGCTGCTTTGTCTTTATAGTCATCGTTCTTTTCAGCCAGAGGTAGTCAGAGGTTAAGCAAGGTCTGCAGGGACCCAAATCAACTCTCACCAGATTGATTCTCTCTGCACCCCCCCTAAGGATTCGCTCAGCTGCCCGCCCTTGTCACACAGATCCAGAATCTTCCTAAAGTAACCTGGGCCACTGCACTGTGCCCACCGGAGAGTAGAAAGGAAGCCCCTGTATGTCTGTTGGCTCCTTCTGTACCTGAAGAGTTTGTTCTTCAGATGCAGATGGTTTGCTGTGAGAGTTGCTAGTATGTTTGCTGTCTTCCATATAACTGTGTATATTCTTTCCAGATGCTTCACTCAGTCCCCAACTATACGGCCCTATCCTCTCCAGGAGCATAACCTTACCCCTGACATTCCCCACCCCAGAGTACCAAGGCAGAGTTAGGAATCTCTAGGCGTCTAATAAAGGGAGGTAAAAGCCACCGGCCCATGTCAGGAAGGCGGTTTTCCTTCCTTCTCCTGTTTGGGCAGTCCCCAAAATAATGTACTCACCAGGGGGAAGCCCCAGTGCCCTCCAGAGATGGTCCTGCCTCCTCTAAGCTGTGGGGCCTTTGTCAAGATGTGCTCTGAGTCCAGAGCTGCCTGCAGAGTGAGCTTTCATTAATCTACCACTTAGGTTTGCATCCTGGTTGTTCCCAAAAGATAAGCCAGGACAGTGACTCCAGATCAGGAACGAGCAAGAAAGAGAACTTTATTTTACTAATCGTCTTGAATAGTGTGAATGTCCCTGAAAACCTTCTACAGAAGGTTAGATATGTTTCAGTTTGTTACTATGTCTAGTTTGTTAATACTTATCAAATAGACTCTAACCTGTAGTTCAATCCAGGCTGGGCTGCTTTCCCAGTAGACTTTAGTGTATAATAGAATCGTAATTATTGCAAACAGTGACATGTTAAAATGACTGGTTTGGGGAAGATTTGATTTGCTTTTGTTTTCCCCCGTGGTTTTTATACACTAATGCATCAAGACAAAGAAACGATTGTAATTTACTGAGAAAAGTTGCAAGGGTCCTTAGCGATCATCTCACATATATTTACTTATAAAGAGGCTAGGGGGACTCGATTTGACTTTATATGTTACATGGAAGAAAAGATGGTCATCTTGCTGAATTGTTGCAAATACAGTACACCTTCACTCCAAGATGTTATGTTTGACAACTACTTTTAATTTTTTCTTCTTTATTTGAATGTGTTTATTGTCATACATGCCTGTGGTCTGTTCTCAAGAATTTCAGTTGCTGTTACTTTAGAGTTTGGTGGGTTTTGAAAACCCAGAAGGAAAATGTATCAGATTATGTATTTTCTGGTTTGCATTTTGTCATCCTGTGTACGCTCTAATAAGCACAGGCTAACAATCTCTAAGTATGTCATAACTTTTCTCTCTAAACCTTACCCTCCAGCTTATTCTTCCTGGCCCCTCTGTCCCCCAAATAAAACAAAAAACAAAATCAACAGTGAGGAAGAGGAGCTCTGTGCCTTAATAGAGTAGCTCATTTGCTTTTCAGAGTTTATTCTCTCAGAAAATATATTCCGAAAAATTTATTTTCAATGATGTGCTTCTTAATCCCTTGGTTTTTTTTCTTGCTTTTTAACTTTACTTGAGATTAATGCCATCCTGATCTTTCTCAACTGTTCAATAGATAAATTGGGCCTGTCTCTTTTTTGTATACGTATATAATATTGCAATGTGAGGACAGTAATTGTTCAAGCTTTCATGTCCTCTGCTTTGTGTTGCAAGTTCCTTCCTCTTACTGGTTGTGATGATATTTCATTAATACACAGGCTAGTAAAAAAAAAAAAATCACACTTTGTTTGCAGAGGCCATGGCATGTTTACCTTTTATTCAGTAACAAATTCCTTTCTGAATGACTAGGGGAAGCAGGATTTCTCTTTTGATATTTCATCCAGCCCCGTGTTTCTGTTAAGGAGTCATTTGTGTATTGTCCTAGAACGTTCATGGCATATGAATTCAGAAGACCTGGGTTCAGATTCCAGCTTGGCCACACACCTGGGTATGTGAGCCCAGGCCAGTCACTTTGACAGTTTAGCTTTTATTTTTCTCATCTGTGAATTAAAGACAAGAAGTCTGTCTCTTTTGTAAATCCTCTTTGGAATGAGGCAGCATTAGTATAATGAGAATATCTTCCATACAAGGATGTTGTGAATATTAAATGCTACGTTACATAAACTGTAAATCACTGTGTATATGTTAGTTATCTTCTTTCAAATTTGATTTTCAGTTGTAACTGACCACCCTCAGAGGCTGCTACTAATACTCAAAATAACAAATAGTGAGACAGACTTATTTGGTCACAAAAGAAACTGAAAGGATGTGTTTCAAAATGTTCTTCCCCACTGCTGTTTGTTTTAAAGGCAATGGGACCCCTGTGGGCAATGTCTTCTAGGTCTTGGCTGAAGGGAGCAAAAACCCACCTTAACCCAATGAGAACCCATCAACATGGCTCCGGGGGAGGGCCTGGCTTTAGAAACTTTTTAGTAAGAACAGAATTACAATTTCTCAAGGTCATTGAATCAGTCATTTAAAAGAGATGTATATAGGGGCTTCCCTGGTGGCGCAGTGGTTTAGAGTCCGCCTGCCGATGCAGGGGAACCGGGTTCGCGCCCCGGTCTGGGAGGATCCCACATGCCGCGGAGCGGCTGGGCCCGTGAGCCATGGCCGCTGAGCCTGCGCGTCCGGAGCCTGTGCTCCGCAACGGGAGAGGCCACAACAGAGGGAGGCCCGCATACCACAAAAAAAAAAAAATAATAAAAATAAAAAAAATAAAAGAGATGTATATAAACTTTGTATGGTTTTTGAAATTTTTATTGTTGTGTTTGATTTGAAGTGAACGAGAATCCTTTTTTGGGAAGAGAGAGATTGGTATTCTTTATGCATCAAGATTAGCTGGTTTTAAAAAGAATTAAAAGTCCTTGAAGAGGGCCATAATTATAAGTTCAGGGCTATTTCAAAATTAGGAAGGAAATAGTAAATTTTTTTTTTAAGTTATTTTTTATTGAAGTATAGTTGAATTACAATGTTGTGTTGGAAATGGTAAATTATTACAGTATGGCATTTGAAAGAATTCTGTCAAACCCTTAGGACAGTATTAATCATGTGGCTGGTGTGTTCTTGACTTCATCAGCTGCGGCTTGGGGGTGTCCTGTGGTCACATTACAGTAATTCCCTCAGGTCTCAACGTTCCAGGGCCCCCAGTGCTCATTTGTAGGATATCCTCTCTTTTCCAGGGGTTCTGCTCCCTAAATAACTTTGTGAGTGGCTGGAGGGGCTTACATGTACAGGTGCAGCATCACCGAGGCCCAGCCAGTTCTCAGTCCCGGGCTGTGTCCTGGATCAGAGCCACTGTCTGTTCCTCCTCTGCCCCAGCATCCGCTGCCACCCCCGGCCCTGTTCCACTGTCCTCTGCCACTTGGCCAGTCTCGCGTCTCTGTCCCACGCCACACACCAGCCTCCAAATGCACAGTCTTCCTCTTCACCTCTTTGGAAATGTTTTCATTTTTGTGAACTTTTGATCCCGTAATAGAAGTTCAGTGCCAGTGTCCAACCGTCTCCTCATTATCTCTTCAGTCAGCGTTTTATCAACTAAGTACCAAGCACTTTCCTTTGTTGTAGGGATAAAGATGAAAAAGGTGAGCTAGGAGCTCGCCATCTAGTATGCTTTAGTGATTATAATATAATCCACACTCAGGTAGGTCCTGGGCTAAATGCAACTGGTAAGGTGCTATAGTAGCATCTTTAGAAAATAGAGATGGAGGAATCAAGGACTAAAAGACATGTCTTAGGGTGCTTAGCATTGTGTGGGGAGCTGAGGCGCAGTGCTGGGCACGGGGCTGGAGGACAGAGAGACACAAAGGGAGACAGTAGAATGTATGTTTAGAGTGCAGATAGTCACTAGGCCCTTTGTGATGATGTTACCGCCTTACCTGGTAATGAGACTTGCCTGGTCTCTCCTTGATCAGAATTATCCAAACCCAAGTTTTTAAAACCTTCCATCTCCTTGTGTTGGCTTTTAGACCTAGCTTGAAATGCGTGGAGCACAGAGGCAGTTCTGTTTCTTCAGGGAAGAGCCCTGACTCATATTTTAAACATATTGGCCAGATTCTTGTTAAAGTGAAGATAAGGTTTCACTTATCATAAATAGAAGAGGCAACCTGATCCAGTGAATGAGGTAGTGGGTTTGACTCTTTCAAGCTGTTGCTCTCACTAGCAAAATGAAATATGCTGTTTACAAACACGCCAGCGCAGAGAAGGCCTTCAGCAAAGCACAGCTGAGCTTCAGCTTTCCTTTCTCTTTAATTCCCAAACTTATAAGATGTATTTATTCTTCGTGGCTCTTACAAGGAATGCCCAATCAGTTTATTTTTAATTTTCAAATTGCAGGCCTATTTATTTAGTTCTTATCTAGTTCTCTCAAAGAATACATAATTCCTTTCTCTGGCTTTTATCCAAAATGTGGGGACTGTTTATTGATTTTCTTTAGAGAATTCACAGTGCCCATGTGCAAGAGGGAAAAGAGAAGGTAAACGTGGAAGAAAGAGAAGATCATGTTGTGAATGATTTGTTTTACATATTTTGGTTTTACATACCCAGGATAAACTCTCGCAGAGGCCATACCCAGAGCTTACTGTAGATTTGTTGTAAAGATTAGAGAACCAGCCCCCAGGCTTCGCTTCTACATATGAGACACTCCAGAGTGTTCTTGGAAGAGCAGAACCTCCCACATGGAGGAAGAAATCTTCATTCTTTCTCACTGCAAGGCCCCCTGGTGACAAAGCTTAGACACCTGCCTCCCCCCAGAGGATCTTTATCAGAGAGAAGAAGCCCAGTTTGTAAGTGAAAAAATTATACGTACACAAACATACACTTACAAATGGTGGGCTCTACAGAATGGTGCTTGTAACCTGGGTAAGGTCTTGCTGGGTCACTAACTATTCGTCCTGCTCTCTATTTTCCATCCTCAGAAGCAATCTGGGGCTGAGGGATGGGGAATTGGGAGTGGGGGTCTTCCCGCAAAATGCCTTGTCTTTCTTCTCTCCATCATCTATTCAACATCCATCCTCCCCTGCATGCCAGTGTTTGCTTTCTATGAACTTTCACTGTGTGGACACACAGGCAGAAATGTCCATCACAAAGGTCCTCCCGGACCCCTCTTGCCCATTGTCTTCTGAAGACCCTTCTTCAGAAAGCGTGGTCTCTTTTTCAGGATCTAATGAATGAAGATGCCATCAATAGAGAAAGGATGCAAAGGGAAGGTGGACCTGGGATGGGTGTCTGTATAGCTCTAGAAGGCTCCACACCTTACCCATTGGAGGGATTTTAGGACATGTTTATGGACTTACTCAATGTAAATACACTTCATGGAGAGCAACCAAACTTTGCCGAGAAGAGGAGCCTTGGGTAACTGAGGAGGTGCCTGTGAACTCTGACCACGTTTAATGATAATTGTGCCTTTCTTGGTATGAATCATAACACAAGAATGAAAGTGATTAATATATTCATGTGAATATATCATAAGAAGGATTGTATCTTCATCATGGGAGCAGTTTAGTTCAAACTTGGCAATCTTCTTAGTAAATGTTTATGAAATCCTTTTGGTCAGGACCAAAATAGAAATCAAAACTTTTATTATCCTCTCCCCCTAAACCAAAAGAGAGACATTATTTAAAGTTTAAGTTTTAAACCAACACAAAGATAAATAAAAACTATTTTAAAGTCAAGATGGTAACTGAAGACCTGTACTTCACATCATAAATAGTAGAAAGGTTCATAGTAACTCATGTATTTCTTTTTTTTTTAATGGCGCAAGTCTCAGTCTGACAAATAGATAATGTGACATAGAGAAGATTTTCCCTCTCCCTTCCAAAAAGAAGGAAAGCCAGAACTTGAAAGGATTAACAGCCCTTGCTTACACAGCGTTGTCCGCAACAAGTCACACTCACCTTGGAGATTTACCTGCACAAAGCATCATTGCCTTTCTCAGAAGGGCACTGCTCTAGCTTGTGTGGTTTCATAAAGCCCTATGATTGGAATAGCCAGGTTGAAATTTTCCAAGTCTCCCCTTTTGGCAGTGAAACGGCTGCAGAAACATCTTAGTTGTACGCGACATTTAAAACTGTTTATCTCTTACTCCTGTCCACATTGATTTGTTTGTATTCCATGCCTGCCTTCCACAAGCCTATAAAATTTCGACTGCACTACAGTCAGGGCCGAGGCTGCGTTCCATATCTGTATATTTAAACTGAACTCTCCCTTTCAATTCTTTAAAAACATTCTCCACCCTGTGCCAACTGCTTAAAGGGCTCTCTTGCTCCTCCTGGTTTGCTCAGATCTAAATCTAGAGATGCAAAACCTTCAGGGTCCTTGTTTGTGTTCTCTGAATCTCATCAGCTCACACGCTTTTATACCCTGATATTATGTAGTCAACCTGTATTATTCACTCTTGCTGTTTTTTAAGTCTTGAAAGTCAGGGTGCTTTAAACTAAGTAGAACCTGAGATTGGGGCTTTGGCCAGGAAGGCTGTCTTTGACTGCAGATGCCTGACTTTTCAGGGAATATGTCTGAGTATTACTTGGCCTGAAACTTCCACCTTATTCCTGTGATTTGCTTTCCACTTAGAAATGAACTGCAGTCATTACCCAGGTGAATGTATAATTCTTCATCTTGCCAGAAAACTTGCTTCTGATTACTTCAAACGAAAATAACAAAAGTTAATATTGACTTCTTTTTTTTAAAGCTTTTTAATAATTAGCTTGTAAAACGTAAGAAAAGATCTGAACACAAGTTGAAAAAAATTTTTATATCTCAGTTGCCTCAAATTTTTTAAATGGTTCTCAGTTTATATAGTAACTTATTCCCATGGCATTTTGTAGATTTTCCCACTGTAGCCTTTCATTCTTTACTTAGGTCTTGTAATGTTCTACAGCCACTTTTATCTACCGTGCATCTGTTTGGGATAATGAAAGTTAGCAGTTGCCTTTGTGGTAACCATATGTTCCAGTATGTTCTGTTGCATGTATTTGATAGCTGATTATTGAAGAGGGGATTTTTAAAGGACTTGCTTTTCATCTGTTAGCAAATCCTCCCCCTAAAAGAAGTGTGATACATAAGATACTCTTTTTTTTTTTTTTTTTGCGGTACGCGGGCCTCTCACTGTTGTGGCCTCTCCCGTTGCGGAGCACAGGCTCTGGACGCGCAGGCTCAGCGGCCGTGGCTCACGGGCCTAGCCGCTCCGCGGCGTGTGGGATCTTCCCGGACCGGGGCACGAACCCGCGTGCCCTGAATCGGCAGGCAGACTCTCAACCACTGCGCCACCAGGGAAGCCCCAAGATACTCACTCTTGATTACATTGCCTCATCCTCACTCTTTTGCCTTCATTCTTAAGATAGTTTATAAGCTTCTGCCAAAGTTTTCTGAATAAAATGTTGCCACGTTATTTAATGGTCCAGCATAAAAAAATGAATTGTTGGTTTTATAGGAAGTAACTTTGACTTGGCAGGACATTGCAAGGGTGAGTCCTGTGTTGGGAACCATTTTCTTCCTGGGGAAAATCCTCTAAAAAGAATTCAGCACAGTCCCGTGAAACACCCCAATCCCTAGAAGTGAAAAAAAACTCGAGGAAGATATTTCAAGAACATGGATATTAACAATAGATATCTGCATGATTTTACTTCAAGTTAGATACATTGTTTAAAATCTTTTGCAAAATAATTTTTTCTCTTAGTATGAAGAAATGAAGAAATCTGAGCAATTCATATGGGTTTCTATGTACCATGAAAACTGTCCAAAAGTGAAAATACTTTTTAATTAAAATTTTCCATTATAATTTTAAGAAGTAAAGTTTTTACGGTGTATCATCAGTCTACTCCCAACTAGAATGAAAAGTCCATAAGGGCAGGGGTTTTTGTCCATATTTTTAATTCACTTCTGTGTCGCTGTCACACTGAACAATGGCTGGCATTTAATAGACACTTAGTACATGTCTGCTGAACGAATGACTTGTCGATAGCCTAATATTATTGCCAACACTCAACAGAGTTGTTACGACAAAGGAGACATTCCAAATGAGGTTCCCAATCCTACCATTATTTGTGACAGTTATATACACTGATATTAATGTACTAATACTAAATGCTATGTGCCCTTAAGATTACAGCCATAGTGTGGTTTGTGCCATTTTGGAAAGTAGCAATAACGGTTAACTTGTACATCTACAAATAATACTCAATTGAACTCTTTGGTCCTCATATTTTTCAAAATCCTTCCACTTACACTCTGATAGCTCTAAAGAACAGTTATTTTAGCCTACCCTAACCTTTTTTAGAGATGGCAACAAGCAGTAAAATACCCAAAGGTAAAGAAAAGGAGGATGGCGACTACTTGGGTAATTTGGATTTAGCTGAATAATACTACTTTGCAGAGTAACATCGGAGGTTAGGTGGTTGTTTCATATTGAACTTGGGCCTCTTTTGATGAAGGTCATTTCCAACGATGAAATAAATATTCAGATAAACTGATTAACAAATACAGAGAGTAAACAAAATTACATTGTACCCTCTTTGTGATCACCTAGGTTTCAATATAGAAACAGGCTCCCTCAACAACTCAGCGATTAACTTGGAAGCTTTGTTGTACTTGTTCAGTAAAGGCCTGGAGCCTCCCTTCTTCCCACTCCATACTGCAGGGAAAGAAAGCAGGCTTCGGGGCTGAATCCCAGCCTTCCACCAAGTACTTGATGTTACCTTGGATGAGTCATTTACACCACCACCACCCCTTCCTTTGTGTCCTTAGCTGTAAAATGGGAAATGTCGTATCTGTTTTGCAGAGCAGTTATGAGTATGATCTGAGATCGGGTAAGCACGGAACCTGTTGGGCAGTAGGTCTGAGGACATCTGTGTTGCCTTCTGCTTTTATTTATTTATTTATTTTTGGCTGCGTTGGGTCTTCGTTGCCGCGCGCGGGCTTTCTCTAGTTGCGGCGAGTGAGGGCTACTCTTTGTTGCGGCGCGCGGGCTTCTCATTGTGGTGGCTTCTCTTGTTGTGGAGCACGGGCTTTAGGCGCGCGGGCTCGGTAGTTGTGACTCGCGGGCTCTAGAGCACAGGCTCAGTAGTTGTGGCGCACGGGCTTAGTTGCTCTGTGGCATGGGGGTTCTTCCTGGACCAGGGCTCGAATCCATGTCCCCTGCATTGGCAGGCGGATTCTTAACCACTGTGCCACCAGGGAAGTCCCCTTCTGCTTCGTGTATTAACTTAGGTCTATATTGCACTGAACAGACTGAAGTTCTGAGACAAGAGTCTTCTCCCCACTCTCACCACCCCTGTGGCCATTTCTCTGCTCTTCAGAAACCCTGGCATGGAGTCTTGGGCGATGTTTCCTAGACTTCTGCCTTTCATGGGCAAGTAAAATTTTACCAAAAACCTTCATCAATGCACTGATGCTTTTTATTTTGCCAATTGAAGATTTACCCCAGAAATAAATAAATAAATAACATCTACTGTCAACATCATTTCACAAGAGATGGGATGTTTTTATAACCTGAAGAGAGTATAAGCTGCAAGTAAGAACTGTCCTCCTCATTGTTTCATCTCTCATCAGAGATCAGAAACAGTCCAGGGACCGGCATTTTGGAGCCACTTTTTCTTAACGCCTGACACCAAGAAAGATGATTTCCTTCTTCACTATGGAAGCAACTCCACCCCCCAAGTGACCCCCTGTGGCAGCAGCCCCTGAGACTGGCATGGTGATGAGTCAGGAGGCCTGTCCATTCAGGCTGTTTCTCCAGGGACAGGAGACAGGCCATCACCCCCTGACAAGCCTGCTCAGCTGTTTCCATTTAGGGGCCTGAGTCTGTGGTGAGCCTGGGGCTTGGAGACTTTCCCCAGCCCTAAATGCCCATAAATCAAAGAGTCTGTTTTTAAACATGGGTAGTGGAAAAAGACACACTGGTGAATAGGGGGGAAGGTGTGAAGCCCACTTGGGGCAGCAAATCAAATCAGTTCTGACCTGATGCAGTGGAAAACTGAGGTAAGAGGTATATGTGACTTCTTCGACTTCAGCCGCTCTGTGGACATCTCTTTCTAACCACTCAGCATTGAGGAGCCCCTTGTTCCATTTCCCATGCTATTAATTTGAAAAATACTTGATTTGGTTCTATTCAGTTGAGAGAACCTTTAGTAAGTGACTACTAGGTATAGAGGACTGTGTCAGGGGTAGGGTACTGGGTCTGTAAACGCTGGTTGGTCTCCATGGTAATTATTCTTTTTATAAATACACAAATTATAAAAGCCATTTACATTTGTACACTTGGAAAAAATACCATTTGCTTTGGTGCTTTATATCATTACACTAATGACGGGTGCTGTCGACAGGATTCCCCTACACTGAGGATTTCTCATCACCTGTACATTCTGGGGGATGCATTATTCAATATACATCTTGTGCATATGTTAGAGGCTTTCCAGTCTTTAGGAGGAACCTGGGGCTTGAGGGGAGAAGGTGCTGATATGGCTTCTAGATCAGGCTCCTATTGGGCCACAAGTGCCCAGGACTGCTGCTTTGGTGCATGAAACGTTAAAAGTTCTGTGTCTGTGCTACACTCCCTTTCTCTTATTTTTGTATCCGTCTCTGGGGGAGGATATTGTGTTGGCCCCAGGCCTAGATGTAGTAAGGAAACAGCCTGCCTCCAAGACTTAGGGCAGGTGGTTTAAGCTAGCTCTGGGCTTTAGAGAAGAATGCTTTTTGCTGTTCTTTTCTCCTTGGAGCTTCCTCTTTAGAAGCCACTGTTGCTGTTTTGCAACAAGATGAGGTTGTAAGCCCGGGGACCAGACCCAGGCAGGCCTCTAGACTTGCTATAATCTAGGCCTTACACTAGAGGCTAAAAGAGCTCCTTCTGACCAGGGGGAGCATAAGTTCTGCTTTGCCCTGGTCCAAACTGGATTCTCCATTTATCCTGGTTTAATTATTAATAGTGTCCCCTTCCTTCCACTCTCAGAGGTGTCCCAGTGGTTTGGACAGTAAATTATATGATCACCCTACTTGTGAGACACTCACTGACACATAACCTGCCCCGTCTTGCCAGAGCCATGGTGAAGTTCAATGCCAAAGCTCTGAACAATAACAACGTGCATGTGGCCAGAGTAACGCCAGCCCCAGCCCATCTCTCACGAAGCTGCAGCCACTATGGAAGACTGGTCTAGAATTTAGGCTTTCCCATACCCGGACAGAAGTCTATCCACTTCACATCAGTCCAGCATCTGGTGCTGTGAGAGCTGTACTGACAAAACTAAGTACACCACCAAACCAGAAATGAAGGTTTAGGAGCTGAGGGTATGAGATCGAAGTAGAATCTTAAACCCCAGATTGGGCCCTTGACCAGACTTCTCTAACAAACACAGTATCCTCCAACTTGAGAAAAGTAGTATATTTTCAAATGACCTGTTTTTATTTCTGCATAATTAAATGATATAGTAGATGAGGCTGGGCTTGGAGTCAGAATGGGGTTTGAATCCTGCTTGTGTCCTGATTAGCCATGTGTGTGAGCTCAAGCAGGGTGATTTACCTTTTCCTGTTTTGTCATCTGCTTTATGAGGACAACCTTATCTTTTTCTCAGGCTGGTGGTTGTCAGGATTTAGACGTGATGTTGCTGTATGGAGCCTGTTAGATACACTGAAACTTTAGTTTCCTTTCTCTTCCTTACTCAGACTTCCAGGGAAAGGGAATAAGGGGTTGACCGGAGTGATGTTAAGAATGGGAACAAAATGTCTTCAGAGAAAACAATCACTCGTAAGTGGAGTTTCTTCAGCAGTGAGGTGACAAAGAATAGCCCTGGGCAGTCGCCACGCTGAGTGGACACTGCTGGCGGGAGACTGGGTCAGGATGGCAGGGCCATAAGAAGGTGTGAGGGGACGACCCTGTCATTGTCCCGTGGTTGTCACACTCAGAGAAGTACTGGGCTGTAGCTATAGTCACTTTCTCTGTTCTGTAGGCTTTCTCTTCCTACAGAGGCTTGGCCGTCTTATAAGGAGGAACCCCAACCTATGATTCAGTTGGACATGGCTCTTTAGGAAGTAGTTGGACTATGGAGTCTCTGCCAAGGGCTACAGAGTGCTTCGGGTGCCCCGATATGGTGTTGTCCTTGTAGATGATAAATTCTTTAAGGACAAAGATTCTGTTTATCTACCATATAATCCCTCAAGTTGCAGACTCAGGACCTTGAATGTCAGGTGAGAGAAAGTTAACCCTTTAATCTCTCTTGGAAGTCTGGTAAAGATTTCATCACCACTTCCTAACAGGCCTCTCTGGAGCCCCAGAGCACTCTCTCCACAGCACCAGCAGTACTTTTCCAGTGACACAGAATTCATCATGTGCCTCCCTGTGCGGTATCCATTGGCTACTTATTGTTTATCACCAGCTAGTGTTCTCTTGTGCCTCAGTATCCTCAACTGTAAGATGAGAATAAAAATGATAGGATTGTTTTGAGGTCTAGATGAGTGTGTGTGCGTGTGCATACGCATGCGTGCACACACACATATACATACACATGTATTCGTGTATATGCACATATACCTACATACAGCTTCCCCTCCAGCCTCAATCTCACCAAAATCCTCCCTTTTCCACTCTGACCTGGCCTTTCTGAATGCCTCTTTTCCATGGTGTCACCATGTTTTTCTCTCCTCTAGAACTTCTAATGAGCTGTTCTCCCTTCCTAGACACCTCTTTTGCTGCCTCACCTGGCTATCTGCTATTCTTCCTTCAACATAAATATCATCTCTTCTGAGAAACCTTTCCTGATTCTCCAAGCCTAGGTTAATCTAGTGCCCCTTCCAGTGCTCATTCCTTAGCCCAGCATCTGTCCAGAGCATTTGTTACATTGGATTGTAATTGTCTGTCTGCTTGTCAGCCCCTCTCCCACGAAACTGTCAGCGCCATGAGAGCAGGAACACTGTCCTTCTGGTCCCCTTCGCCTCCAGCATCTAGCCCGGCTCATGAACAGACACTCGAAAATACTTATCAGTGTTTTATAAATGAACGAGTGGGTGGGTGAAGACACGCTACTCAGGAAAGTCTCTCCTCAGGAATTAAGTTTGGTTGATGAGTGGATCCAAGCTTCATGATCACATGTGGAATAGTGTCTGCCTAACCTGTTTTATTCCTGCTAATGTTGTATACATGATACCTTGCACTGAGTATTATTTAGACACCAGGAATCTGGAATTTCAGAATTTACTTCTACGAGATAGCGTCTTGATTTTCACGCAAAGCTCTGGTTTTTCTCATGAAGAGAAACACAATTTAAAAATTGCTTTGAATTGCTTTTAGGCTCTTTTATGAGATTTTGAGAAACAGCTTTCGCAGGAGTTCAGTTTTGTCCATAATAGTGAAGGCATAGCAATAGGAATGACTTCGTGAATCAGTTGCTGTGTATGTTGGGAAGGGGAGAGGAAGTGAGTAGAGTCATTAGCAATTCAAAATTATCTGTAGACTTATAGTGCTTTACAGTCTGACTCATGTCTTTCTCATGAAACCCCCTCAAGACCATTCTAGGCCATGGCAGTCTTGTCTAGGTTTGACCTTACATTGTGGTTTGTGCAACCCCTTCCTGTCATCGTTACTGTATCAGTTATTAGTTATTTGTTATTCTTCCAGTGTGTTGTCATGTATCCTTAGCTAAAGTACAGGCTCCTGGAGAACACGGACTTCATTGCCCATGTTTTTCAATACCTCTTAGTGTCATGGGAAGCTTTATGTACTAAATGAATACTCAGTAATTTTTTAATGAAAAGTGAAATATTAAAATGTTTAGGTTATAATACGTGAAAAGATAAGACTGACTTCAAATTTTAAAAAACTATGCAAAGAGGACCAAAAGGAAATACAGCAAAAGCACAAGCTGAACTATGTTTCAGTAGTTGATGGTGGGCAGTCAGAATGGCCATCATCAAAAAATCTACAAAGAGCAAACGCTGGAGAGGGTGTGGAGAAAAGGGAACCCTCTTGCGCTGTTGGTGGGAATGTAAATTGATACAGCCACTATGGAGAACAGTATGGAGGTTCCTTAAAAAACTAAAACTAGAACTACCATAAGACCCAGCAGTCCCACTACTGGGCATATAGCCAGAGAAAACCATAATTCAAAAAGAGTCGTGTACCACAATGTTCATTGCAGCTCTGTTTACAATAGCCAGGACATGGAAGCAACTTGAGTGTCCATTGACAGATGAATGGATAAAGAAGATGTGGCACATATATACAATGGAATATTACTCAGGCATAAAAAGAAGCATTTATATATATACACTACCAAATGTAAAACAGATAGCTAGTGGGAAGCAGCCACATAGCACAGGGAGGTCAGCTCGGTGCTTTGTGACCACCTGGAGGGGTAGGATAGGGAGGCTGGGAGAGAGACACAAGAGGGAGGGGATATGGGGATATATGTGTATGTATAGCTGATTCACTTTGTTATACAGCAGAATCTAACACACCATTGTAAAGCAATTATACTCCAATAAAGATGTTAAAAAGAAATAGTTGATGGTGGGTAACTTTAATTTTCTGTAATTTTCTAGATTTTTCCACGTTTTCTACAATCACCATTTTTTATTATGAACAAAACCCCACAAGTGTTACTATTTTTTAAAGAAGATTTTTCTGCCCTATTTAGTGTTAGAACCTGTGGCCACCCCTTGTTGGCAGGTAGTAGCAGATGTTGGGGTTAAACCATCTTATTGTAGCACAATTTAGCCATTTGTTAGGATGATTAGGATAAGGTTGTGCCGACCACATTCTTTTGATGGAAATTTGAAAATATTTTGTCTGGAAAAGCAGTTAAGGGCAGTGCTGCCATGGTGTGTATTTGGAGCTGTGGCTAAAAACTGAGAAGTTACATAATGCTGAGAAATTAGGATAGAAACCCAATTTTCTTAACAAATCCCTTAAAAATATCTTCATGGCAGTATTGCACAGTCCTCCCTGATTCATCCAAAGCGTATCCTTAGGTCTTCGAGACTGGATTTCATAGAAAGTAACTGCTAGCTGGTGTGGCTCTGATAGCAGTCACGCTTTATTGAGTCTGTCTTGTGTCACATGCCACTTGCATTATCTTCTTTCCCCTTCACAGCAACCAAAGGAGACAGGGATTGCTGTTTATTCATATTTTATTGATGAGGAACCTGCGACTGAGAGAGTTTAATCCGTTTGCCAAAAGTGGCCCAGCCCAGTAAGGGGCCAAGCCAAATGCTTATGGAGGGTTTGCCATGCATGCAGCCCTCGGCTGGGAGCCTTGTGATGTGTGGCCCATGCCACCAAGAAGCCAAACAACCTCTAGAGAGGGAGGATATAAAGAGATGAAAAAACTAAGTGATAAAGATTCAGGGACACGTTGGGAGCACAGAAGAAGCAAGAACTGGTCAAGATGCCTCAGCTTGGTACTCAGTGACCTCTGTTTTCCCACCCTACACCCGCCACTCATGTCCTTGTCCGTATTACGCCCACCATACTCACACACTTCCCGTGTCAACAGGTGACAGTGGCCTTTCCTGCCCATCGCTGCACCTGCTGCAGCCTCCAGCTGTTAACAGTGATCGTTAGCATTTGTGTGTCCTTAATATGCACTGAGTCATCACTTTTACACATGATTTCATTGATCCTTCACAACTACGATATGAAAGGGATTATCCCTGCTTTCCAGATGAAGAAAATGAGGGTTTGAGAGCTCACATAACGTGCTCAGATGTACAGTTGGGAAGTGACGGGCCTAGGAATTCAGTCCTGTTCTGTCTGATTCCCGGGCCCGTGACCTTAAGCACTGCTGTCAGTGCCTTTATGCCCATGTTTGTGTGCCGTCAGCGCTTGTCCTGAAAGGCGAAGGCTGCCTCCAGGGAAGCCTCTCCTGTGTCCCCCGCAGCAGAGCTCCCATGGCCCTTGGCCACCTTTCTCCGCTTCTCCCATGCTTTATGGTGCCAGGGCCCCTGAGCTCTCTGGGGTTCACCAGTGCCCCCAAGTGCTTTGGATGCAGTAGACACTCCATCCAACCTGGGGTTCTGCAAGATGGAGGATTTCTGGCCTCCATCCTTCACCAGGTAGCTCCTGGGTGTGCTTGGGAAGAAAAATTTAATTTTGAAATTCCAGAGAACCAGGTTCTTTTTCTGCTTCCTTCCTTCCTCTGTCAGACTTAATAAGGGAGGTATGGTTGGTATTTGAATGCCAGTTTCATTTCACTTTTAAATAATCAATACATTTTAGTAAGTCTCCTACCTGGAGTCTCAGGTGCCAGGTAAGAAGAAATGCTCAGCCAGGAGTTGCCAGTGCTTGAAAACGGTGACATTTATCAGAGGTATTATCACCGATACAATTGGAGTACAAATGCCAATATCACAGTTAAGCTGCCGGCCAGTATACATGTTCCTTGATACGGCAGCCGCTTTCTGCCCTCACTTCTGTTTCCATGGTATGAAAACAGTGAGTCTGTGGTTGAGAAAACAGCTGAAGTTCTTTAAATGCTGCAGAATGACAGATCGTGGTAATATTAGTATGCAGGTCCGTTTTGCTTTGGGGCCACCTATGTGTCATGATACTTGTAGCCACAAGATGTCAGTGTGGTATCAGTCCTGGGTGTCAGAATGAAAACCGCGGCCCTCAGTTTATAAGTCAGAAGAGGAAGACATGGTCCAGGGGTTAGGCTCGCCTCACCTGTTTCCTCGCTTGGGCTGTGGCGTCAGTCCACAGGCTGCCTTTCCAATTAGTTTTCCCTGTGCAGTTTTCCATTGGTTCGCACCTCATCGGGAGGCTTTTCTTAGTTCTCTCTCCAAACGTAGATACTTTCCTACCTCCTACTTATGCACAAACAACCTCAGAAATCCCATCATCTTGGTGTTATCTCGGCACTTAAAAAATTTGCAAGAGGGTATAAGTAACAGCACAGTTTCCCCTCATTCTAAAGAGGGTTTTTAAGTAGTTGAGGATGGGGGAAAAATAGTATCTCTAGTCATAGTACTGTTAGGGTATTTTTTTCCTTTCTTAGTCTCTTTTTATTTTTTGGTCAAAGTTTAACCTCCAGAGAAAAAAGTAGGAGCTTGTATTAACTGTGCAAAGCAAGCAAAAGAGGGGAAAATAGGGCTCAGGGAAGAACACAAATGTGTGGGGGCCCCGGTGTGCTCCTACAGCCTTCCTAGGGAGAGAGGTATGTTATGTCCATTTTTCTGATGAAGAAAGATGATATATCCTTCCCAGGGTTAGTTAATTAGTAAACGAGTGCCAGAGCCTAGATTTGGACCTGGGTCTGTTTGTCCCCAGAGCCTGTGCCTACCCAAAGCCTGGTAACATTACTTAAAAAAAATTTTTTTTTATTGAGGTATAGTTGATTTACCATATTATATGTTTCAGTTGTACAACATAGTAATTCATTATTTTTAAACGTTATACTCCATTCATAGTTATGATTGGTACTGTTACTCTTGTTTGACTGTCTGCATCGTAAAAGAAATGAGGAGTAACCTGAATAATCCATGTACATACTAGTCAGCAAATATCTGTTGAGTCCTGGCTACATGGAAGATACCGTGTTGTGAGGAATACCAAGACCTATTTAAATATGTTCTCTGCCCTCAAGAAGCAAAACAAAGTTAAGGAGAGGGACGGAAAAAGACATGGACACACAGGTCAGTGGAAAACAATCAGAGAGCAGTGGCATTTCCTTGGAATGATGGAGAGCAAAGCAGAGGGCAGGGCTCTGGTCCAGCACTAGTTCTAGCCCTCCTATGGGCGCTTTATTATATCAGCCTGAAATAAATCTGCTAAATGAAAAGATGTTACTAAGGTGGCCTCTACCTTGACTTTCTGTGGCTCTAAGATGGAATATGAGAAGGGGTGGCTAATCCACGCCACCAGAGGTTGCCACCTATGTATGCCTTTGTAACCCAGACACGGTAAGATTACACTTAATCCTCTCTTTCGGTGGTCTGGTCCAAGGAGGACAGGTTAAAGCAAGCCAGGAGGCATGGCCTGGTATGGCAGGGCTGTTTCCAGTTTCCCAGCCCATGGCTTAGATGTGGAGGAGAACAGATTTGAAGCTTCTGGAAAGATTTGGTAGCAGAAATAGCAGAACGCTTCTGGCTTACAACTTTAGAAGTACTGTGTCAGTGTAAAGAACTTGGCCAGGATGAACGGAGGAGCCACAAGGACATTTGAAAAATAAGACCTGAGATGAGAGGTTAGAGAAACAGGGGTTATGTAACCTGGAGCTCCTCGGAGGTGATGTTGGCAGACTTCTAGAACAGGGCTCTCAGTATCTCAGTACAGAGAGCAGTGACTGACCCTGTTTGTCCATATCGGGTGAGGACTGACTCCAGCTGAGCCAAGAAAATTTTAGATTTGATCCATGAAAAAGTCTTCCCCATGCGGCAGCTGTGAAACACACAATATATCATGGAGAGACGTTGATAGAATTTTCTTTTTTTCTTGTCTTAAAAAAACAACAACGGAATACAGTAGAACTGTTTAATAATTATGGTGCTGGAGGACAGGCTTAACTTGATATTATAGAATGTGTTGTATCCGGCTCCTGCTGTGTTTGGTTTGAGTGGGACGTGATCGGCCCAGAGAATATCAGGTTTCATATAAGTGAATGATACTTTTTACAATAATGGGTCTGGAGAGGATGACCGTATCATTTTTCTTTGAATCTGTAACAGTTTGGAGAGTGAAATGGGGTGCTATTAATAATATCCTTGGGTGTACAGTTCTGTGTTTAAAGAAGTCAAAAACAGCCCCGGTCCTTCTTGAACGTAGGGTATCTGGCTGAAGAGGCAGCACAGAAACATCAACCAGGTTGAATAATGATGTGTGCTCGTGAAGGGACCAGCCTCCCTGCCCTGTTCTTCCCGTTTCCTGCCTGATATCATATACATAGTAGTATATATTCGCTTATTTCCTTATTGACCGTTTTCCTTTCTAGAATGTAAAGTCCACAGCTGAAGGGATTTTGCTCTTTTTTGTTCACTGCTGTATTTCTAGCGCCTGGAGTAGTACCTGGCACATAGTAGGTGTTCAGTCGATACTTGTGGAGTGAAAGAATGAGTGAGGTAAAAGCAAGCAGAGAACCCCGGGCTGCGTTTAGGACTTTTATGGGCCCTTTGGGGATGGGTTGGATTTGACTCCACCGAGAGGTGGCGGGAACGAGATAATAGCACAGATGAGGACAAGGAGGAACCAACTAGGTGCACGCTGTTGGTGTAGAAATCAAACCAGTGAGCTCTCAGTTTTACTTCTTCAACTCCCACATGATGTCCCCTTTGCCCCCCCCACCCCCATCCTTACTCACGTGGCCTGGGCAAGACCCAAGGAGGAGGTGTCGGGAGAAGGCTGGCCACCACACACGTTGCTCTTGGTACTGGTGTTCAAACAGCTGAGTGAAAATAGCCCTCCTCAGGAACGCGTGGGCAGCCGTGAACGCTCCACTATTGCAGAGATTAGCTTCCAGTTTATGGGTCTTCTAGGCCTCTTAGCCCCTCTTTTCCTGCACTCCCATTCCAGCGGGTTCACCACCTGTTTTTAACTCCTTTGGAGGTTGGATGATGTAAGAAATCAGTATGTTAATCTCTGTGACTTCAGGAATCATCGCTGAGTTAGAGGCGCCCTGGGAGCAAGGGGAATGGGTGTTAGTTACCTCTGCCCAAATGCAGTCCAGTCTGAAGAAAAGAAGGGACGTAGGCAGTACCCATGTGGCTTGCTGTGAAGGCACAGGTGGCCCTCTGTCTGTCCCCGTGCCTTGAAATTCCACCTTTCAGTTCCCTCTTGTGGGCTCAGAGGCTCTTTTTTTTTTGTCATCGTTACAGAGTCACATCCTAAGGCCACTTGCAGCTAACACGTGAAGGGATCTAGCTGGGTTTAAGGCTCCGTGGGAATGTAAGTGTGATGAAACGTGAAAGGCCTCTGGTGGATGAGAAGGGAGAGGAGACCGGGAGCCTGGGGAGGAGATGGAACCAAGTTCACGTCCTTCACAGTTTTCCTCGAGGGACAGTCCTGAGATGGGGGAGGATGTCCCCTCCATGGTAACACAGCTAACAGTCCCAGGAGGCTCAGACAAAAAGGATCCATGGCAACTCATGGATGAAGGTGTGTTTCAGGCCTGCTTTCAGCATGGCATCCTTATGGAAACAAACACCAGTCTTTTGGGGGATCTGGGGGTGGAGATGTGTGTGTATGTGTATATAGTTTTCATAGTTTCAAATTTTGAAATATTTCACAAATATTTCAAGCATACAGAAAATGATGCAACAGACACCCACCAGTGTATCTACCACTTTGCTTTAACAGATGTCTCAGAGTATCAGTGTCCTAATTTTTCTAAACAACCTTATTTTAGAATAGTTTGAGATTTACAGGAAAATTACAGACAGTACAGTTATATATTCCCACACCCAGTTTTCCCTCTTACGAACATCTCACATTAGCATAGTATACTTGTCACAATGAGGAACCAAACTGCTAAGTAACTAAAGTTCATACTTTATTCAGATTTCCTTAGTTTTTACCTAACGTCCTTTTTTTTTCTTCCAGAATCCCATCTAAGATACCACATTACATTTGGCCGTTATGTCATTTCCTAGAGCCATTATGTCACTCTGGCTGTATGTAAATGTAAGGCTGTATAATTACTGTGTAGGTGAGTCCTCCATCTTCATGCCCCTCTCTTCCTAATAACAGAGGTCTTTTTCAGAAGCCACAATTTCCTGATCACTTCGGCTCCAGAAACTCCTCACAGATTAACTGTTTTACAACCCCAAAGTGTTCAGTTTTCTGACACCCAGATTTATCAGAGCTGGCTAGAATCCAGAGGACTGGTAAGTCGCTACGGAGAGAGTAGCCCCGCCCAGGTCACTGTCACATTTGTGCCGCTGTGCAATGGCTCCTGTGATTGGAGCGCAGTGGGAAGGGTTGACGAGAATTCCTCCTTCCTGTTTCTGGGAACCAGTAACCAGTACACTCGTGGGAAAACCTGATGCACTGGGCAGTTTCCTTATTCCTTACCTTTGTCTCTTAAGAAAGAAGTCTCTTAACTGAGAGCACTTGAAGAAAGCGTGCATTTTTTTTCCTAAGAAATTCTAGTACAGCGTCTATTTGGGTGGCTATTAGAAGCTTGGATTTTAAACCACTGTATTTTTACAGCTGTAGAATCTAGTGCTTGAGTTGATTTAACAAGCAGCCACGGGTTTGTTTTCTGTCCTAAGTCTGCCACTGGTGCTCTGGGAAAACTTGATCTTGGACCTATTTCTAGGAAAGTGTTCTGTAGTTTTTACTTACACGTTGATGCCGTCTGTTGTTCTTGCTGGCCACACCTTAATCCTGCATGGGCATGAGCTCGTGATAGATGATTCAGATACTTAAGCTGTGAAAATTAAAGGCTCCTGATGGAGCTGGGAGTCCAGAGGGGTGGTGTCCTTGGCACTGGCCTGTGGCCAGCAATCCCTTCCTGTGACGTTCCCCACAGCATTACACAGCCCTTGGCCACACAGTCAGAGATGCCTGCAGCTGTCACGTGTTCCTGTGTGCCGCCTAATCTAAGATTACTAGGCAGCTTCAGTCGTTTTTAGTGCAGTGGTTCTGGAAGCATTTGCATCACCTGGGAACTTGTTAGAATTGCATCTTCTCTGGGGTGGGGCCCAGCAGGCTGTAACAGGCCCTCCACCTGTTGCGAACGCACATCCAGTTTGAAAAGCACTGTCAGTGTGTAACCCATGCTGACGCCCCTCCTATCTTTACCCCCACATCTGCAGTCATTGAACAGCATTTTTTTTTTTTTTTTTTTTTTGTGGTATGCGGGCCTCCCTCTGCTGCGGCCTCTCCCGCTGCGGAGCACAGGCTCCGGACGCGCAGGCCCAGCGGCCATG
>NC_041218.1:49493244-49505099 GCF_002837175.3 Physeter macrocephalus
GGTTCCCCTGCATCGGCAGGCGGACGCGCAACCACTGCGCCACCAGGGAAGCCCCTGAACAGCATTTTTTATTCATTCAATTAATATTCAGTGAGCAGGCACTGTGCTGGGTGCCAGGGTGGGGCTGGGTGCCAGGGCTGGGGGAATCAAGGGTGAGCCAGCCACAGTGCGTGTCCTCGGGGAGCTGGAATCAGCAGCCCGGGATTCTCAGCCCTGGATGCATATCAGAATCACCTGAAGAGCTTTCCAAACTCCAGGTGACTTCACTTAGTGGATCTTTCATCCCAGATCAATTAAATTGGAATGGCCCAGGTGTAAACTAGTATATAAAGCCCCCCAGTGAGAAACACTGGCCTGATGGGAGAGAACGCCGGTGGGGCAGTTCCAGAGTAATGTGGTGTGAAGTTGGGGGTGAGTGGAGGGTGCCGTGGGAGCAGACTGGAGGGTTACTTTACCCAGGCTGCGGTGGGGATAGTGAAGGAGGGGACGTATCTGCAAAGTTTTTCTCAAAGTTTTATTTAAAAGGAGGTAACAACATGGTTTAAATATGGATCCATGTGTGATTGCAGAACAAGTAGTAGAGGAGGATCTCAGGAGAGTTGCTTTCTCCTACAGTGCATGTAATTCATGTAATTAAGATTCATGTGCATCTTAACTCTCAGTGGCAGCGGCAAAGGGCAATCGGGGCCACACCCAGAGTGGACAGCCTGCCCTTTCATCCGTATGCCTTCGATGGAAACGCCTGTGCAGGCTTTGTCTTCTGGGCTGCTTAGTCACCTAGAGCTCCCAGCCTGCTCCTAGCTGTTGCTAGAGAGGCAGCTCAGGAGTGTAACCCACACCCTTCACGGGTCTTCAACGGCCATCCCATCAACAACAAAATTTCTTCCCAAGGATTTTGATCGATCTTTCCATGCTTTCAGAGATTTTTTTTTTTTTTATGAAGTAAAGGAGATGTTTATATAATAATAATTCCTTTTTCATGAGTCTCTCCACTTTTGATTCAGAAGGTCAGGTGGGGAGATTTAATATAAAATAGTAGCTGTCTTTGCCAATTGCTGTCCCCTGTTACCATGCTGTAAGCCCGAAATAGAAGCAACCTGTTTTCAATGACAGATCAAAATTTAGTGCGATGTTGACGGTCCAGAATGAAGATTTTTTTGACACAGTGAATGAAATACATACCAGTGCATTTCTGGTTGTGATTTAGCTGACCAAGTAGTTCAGTTATAATTATATTATTCTTACTCCTGGAGATCATTACTCGGAATGAAAAATGCTTCCGTGTCCAGGCTATTAAGATGTGGATGGTGAACGTTATTTAAAACGAAAATTTTTTTTTTCTTTCTGGACTGTTAAGCAGCTTTTTGAGCACGTGGAGGCTAGAATATGGTTGTTAGCATTTAAAATTAAATGAAAACTTGGAAATATTTTTTGGTGTAAAAAATAAACTCGACTGTCAATTATTGTATGCTGCCTTCTGGTCCCTTAAGCCCCTTATAATGTAATGCGGGGGACACGTCTAGTAAATATACAGTCGATGTAAATCTGAGGATGTGACTGTTATAAAAGGGAACTGAAGAGCAGGGCTGTGGGGAACAGGCCGGTGAGGGTTTGTGTATCATTTGTACGAGGGACATATCAATGCTCTTGGGGATTGAAATACCTTTTAATAGTAAGTGTAGGTTTGATCTGATCTCTGGATCACTGTGTTGTTTTCCATTGGCAAATATTTCTCTGGGCCCCGATTACCGAGGTGTTAGAAGAACTTAAAACGTGCTCTCACCCTCGGGTTTAAAAGGCCAAGTGTTTATAAAGGACAAAGATGGTGTAAACATCTGGCAAAGCGAACAGTGTTCTCATTAGGACACCTCCCTCCCTGCCTTTCATATAAGAAAACAGAAGCTGATTGTTGTGTTGAGAAACCCTTGAGTGAATCAACATTTTCAAGAGACTCAGTATGAAATGAATGCTGTCTCCACCTTATCACCTCCACCTTTTCATGCAATACAGTGATGAAATAATTCTGTTGAGCAATGCATTTTAGGACCCAAAAGTTTAAACCGAGACTTCACTAGGAGTCATTGGAGTAAATCTGAAATATAAACTTTCAAGAGACTGTAATTGAATAGATTTAACCTATATTTATGGAACAGAGAAATCTCTAGGTGATTGTCTTTTTTTCCTCTTCTCTAAGGACCTTTCTTAAAGTCTGCAAGTCTCTAGTCTGTTGACTTGATTGATGAATATTTTTGCCCACTGAAATTGGCCATTAATTATTTCCTTGAGTTGCAGCAATAATTATATCTTTCAAGTAAAATGTAATTAGCATAATAAGCAGACAACACCCTGCCAGGTGATGCAGGATCGTCGGGGAGCTAGTTAGTCACCGCCAGAGATAGCCGGGTTACCACGCGGTGGTAAGCAGCAGTCGTCTGGAGCTGACTCCCAGCAGTTACATTTAGAAAAAATAGACTAGGTCACCCCAGAGTGGAAATTTTGATGAAGTAGTTCTATAGCCACCATTGTTAGAAAATACTACCTCCTGGCATATACTTGTGATGTCATTTTGATAATTAAGAATCCTCTTACCTTTCATTCATTTATTGATCCTTTCAGTGATCACAGTTACGTGCCAGTCTCCGTGCTGAGTGCGGGGGACAAAGAGAAACCGGGTGCTGGCTTTGGAGAAGCTGAGTCTGCTGGGGCATAAACACTTTAAAGCATAATTCATCCTTTTAATAGAGGTGTGTACTAGGGTGAATTCTACGAAGTAGGTTCCTGGAGTGCTTTGGAGGGGAGGTACCCTTTGTAGTGGACTTTGGAGCATGAATCTGAGCATGGCTACAGGAAATGGGGAGGAGGTGTTCCAAGTTGGGGAAACAGCCTGTGTTACAAAGGCTTATCAGCAGAATACCTCTTTCTCTTTTCACCCTCTGATTTCCTACTGGTGCTTCCCTTTGGCTAAACCTGGCCAGAGAGTCTGGGTAAACTAGCTCGAGGCATAGAACAGTTCAGGGAAGGGCAGGCAATGGACCTGAAGAGGCAAACAGGATCATCAGAACAAAAGCTATGGCATGTGAACGGGGTATGTGCAGAGGATGAGATGAAGGTAGGAGTTGCATGAAGAGAACTAAGGAAGATGAGTTTGGAGCCAAATTGTAAAGGATCTTCTGTATTTTACCTAAGTCTTTTATCATATAAACAGTAGTCATCTGTGGGGTGGGCTTATTAATGCATGATATTATTGATTTGTCATTTATCAAGATTGACATTTTTTAAAAATCACCATTTTGGGACTCATTAATGGGTCATAAAATCAATTAAATGGGCTAGCCCAACATTTTAAAAAATGAAATAATATGTGCATTGCATACAGTGAAGTTGAGTAATGTTCTGTGAACCCTCTGTGTATTTCTGTGGGGGAAGTGTACTGGTTCCAATTTAAAATATGTATCATACTGTGGAAATGTTGGGAACACACTGAGCTAGGTCCTAGAGTGTGGAGGTGGATTGAAGGGGAAAGAGAACGACAGGCAGCCTGGCTATGTCTAGTCAGCAAAGAACATATCTATTTAAAAAGTATATGTTATCTCTGCATTCCTTTTTAAAGCCATTCCTTTTTTAATATCTTCGTGGTATTGAATCCATGTCTAGAGTATTAAGCCTCATCTCCAGTAAGCTGAGAAAATCCATCAGCCTCTCTGTCTTCCATTTTCTGAAACTCAGCTGATAGTAATGTTTACCAAATCCCCAAAGTCTCCTGAACCTCTCTGAGGAATCCGATGTCTTGCTTACTTTGATAATGACTGTTTTACTCAAGCATTATGGGGAGTTTTGCATTTGGTTTGAATGTGTGATAAAATCACTTCGGTGTGTTTTGGTTTATAAATTGAAAGGCTTTCCTTTTAGCTATAAAGCAAGTTAATTGATCACACTGTTTTTAGTTAGTCAGAATGGCTTAATAAACTCAGCTAAAAACTAGCCAAAAAGTTTTCTTTCTCCACTGGCAAGACACATGACTCTTTGGAAGAGGAATTGGAGAGCTTTCTGATGAAGGTCCTTACTCTTGCGGGAGAAAAGTAACACCAGTGCCTATGCATGTGCTCTCTAAGCTTCAGGGATGAAGGAAGATGACGTCTAAGCTCTCTATACATGTAACTCAGGTCACTATTTCAGTGTATAGTTTAATCTTTCTCTTCCCCGCACAGTATTTGTTCAGGAGACTAAGAAGTAGCTAATGTGGCTGCATTGGGCTGCTCCTGTTGGAGGGATAATAACTCCAAGGCCACCTTAGGTTGGCAGCCGGAGGTGGGGCCTTAGAGTTTATACTGGAATCGCTCATTTCAAAGGTGATTCTCATCTCAGGCTTGTGGGGTGGTGTGCACTATCATTACGGTCATTTCATAGGTAAGGAAATTAACTTGCTTAAAGCTATAAGTTGGAACTAGTTAGAATGAGGACTAGAATCCATATCTTCTGGATCCAGTCTGGTCCAGATCTGGTGTTCTTTTAGATCAGTCACCCAGAGGAGAAATTGACTAGGAGATGCAGATAAATAACTGTTTAAGCCTGTGTCCCAGGTTCTGGTTTTCATCAGAATTTGTCCATGTTTTTTGTCCCAGTGCTTCCAAAGCATTCCAGTGCTTTATCCATGAAGCAGTGTTTTAGTGAGAAAAAAATCAAGAACAGGCCAGTTGGCCATTTAGTTTGAGAGCATTGCTATTGAATAGTGTGGTAGAACTAGGTGGTGGTCAGGGTCAAATAGCTGCACTTGGAAGTCATACCTGGATCTGAGGTCTTATCTCCGAGCTGTGTGATCTGGACCTTTTCTGAGCCTTACATTTTCCTTTGAGAAAGGGATGGGGGAGGTACCTCCCCTGCAGGGTTTTCACGAGGATTGCACATAGAAAGCAGCTTATTCTGCATGGACTCATAGTAGGCACTTAGTAATGGTAATTCTATTTTTGTTGTCAGTTATCATTGCTACGTAAGAACAGTTGACTGTTCACAAATGTGGTCTGACAACGTAAACAGTAAATGCTTTCAGACCTGACTACCTAGAGTAATAATAACAGGTATGGTTTATTAAGTATTTCATGTATCAGCCACTACGCTCTGTATGGCTTGTCTCTTTTAATCCTCATAATAACCTCATAATGTGTAGGAACTGTGAATCACTGTCTTGTATATCAGAAAACTGAGACTTAGGCTGAGAAACTTGCTCAAGTCACAGAGTTAAGTAGCAGACTGTGCCCATGAATATTATATTGCCTGTCTAAAGAAATTAAAGCCTTGGAGAGAAAAAAAATAAAAAACCCAGAAAGTCTAGAGTTGCTTCCCAGAAGTTCTTCCATAGAAGCCAAGAATGCCAGGAGCCATCTGCCAGGTGCCAGGGCCTTCCCAGACGCCCAAATTCACACCATCAGCGAGATTGATTTGAGGACAGCCCAGCATGTGACCCTCCTCATTAGCAAGTAGAATGAGTGCACAACCCACACAAAACGGGGAGGAATAAATCCCCGAAAACTGCATAACCTTTGTGGCCCATGAGCCGGCACACCCTGTTCCTGGCTGCTATCTGGGCACGGAGATGCCACAAGGCATCCCAGAGCCCTCCAGGCAGAGCTTTGCCTATCAGCCCTCCACCCCAGCGAACTATAACTGATTTGTGCCCTTGTGTTTGATGGCTCTTAGGCAGAACAGTCAGGTCACTCCACCTCCAGATGTTCCTCTATTTCTTCTTTCTTTTCTTTTTAAAGCAATGATTCTGCCTCCCTGGGAGGGGAGAAGTAATGGGGGTGATTCCTTTTGCCAAATCCTTAACTGGCTTCCAAAATGCAAAACGAATATGATTGGTTATCACCTGATTTCTAAGTGAGGTGAATAATAACAGCAAGGAAGACCACACTGCTTGGGGCCAATCTGAATGACAGAAAATTCTGAGCCATGGAAGACTTCGAGAGATGCACTCTTACCATTTTAGGGACATACTGTGAAGAAAATCGGTGACCAAAAGGAAAAGGTTAGGGGGCGGCATGTCTCAGTAAGAGGTCTTTGTCAGAGCACCCTTACTGAGTGGATGAAAATTGCACACAATTCAAGGGTCGCTGGTGTTTGGTTGTTTGTGATTTTCTTTTAAAGATACATGAAGACGCTAATAGTCTACATAATCATTAAGCTTAGCACTTTCTCTGTAGAAAGCGAAAATCTGGGGTCGGGGGATGGGGGGGTGAAGACCTGAGCCTCAAGTGAAGTCTGAATTCAGAGGTTTTACTGGATGTTGGGTTTATTTATAAAGCTTTAAAATTACTTTCAATAAATCATTTCCGGTTTTACAATTGTCTTTTTAGCTTGGGGAAAAATGCAAACTGGTTTAATGACTTTCCGAACCAGATCTTCCTCCCGCTTCTGGTTGCATGTTAGAACCTTTGGAGATGGGTCTTAGGCCTCAGAATTTTTTACAGCTACCCAGGCGATACTAGTGAGCAGTTCTGGTTGAGAAGCACCAGTCTCTAGGTATTTGGCGGCATAGAAATGACTGAAACCAAATGAGACAAACTTGTTTATAGGACCCATTGGCCTCACGTCTTCGAACTCAGAACACGGGTTTCTTCTCTGCTTGGAAAGACCCGTTCCAAGTGGCTTACCTCTGTGTCTATTCCTGCCATTTCTTTAAGTCCTTCCAAGGACTTAAATCACAAAACATATGCAAGCAGGGAGTGATAGCTACACTTTGGCAGAAAATCAGATATTTTTTACACCAGATCATTTTTATTACAGATCACTGTAAGTCAGATCCTCCAGAGTCTGGACTACTTGAGAACTGGGACCTTTGGAGGATGGGTGAGGGGCCTTCAGTGCCTAGCACACAGTACTTGACATATATTTGGCCTCCTGTATGTTAATTATTTTAATCTTGATTTTGTGTTGTCCTAACTGGGGCTTACTTCCATATCAACTTTTTCTTCTCTAGAATCCAGGCTTGCGCTAAATTTATATTTTGGTCAAGAGATAGCAAAGGAAATTGCTTTAGGTGAAGATGGGAGAGATGTCACACTGCATGGAGGTTTCAGGTGAATGCAATCCATGGTGTCAGAGCTGCCCTTTAAAGAAGAAGAAAAAAAATTTGGCAGGTGGGGGTGGAATGGGTTACAGGGGAAAAAAAGAGGAACAAATGGGAACAGATCTGCATTAATAAATATTCAGACTGAGTCCCACTCTTATGTCAGTGTTGTAGGTGGTGTTATTACATGTAGTACTGGGTGATGGAAGTTGTGCACACTCTAATTTTTCACTTTAATTGCTTGCCTGAAAAGATCCTGACAGCTTCAAAGGTTACTGCTGGTTGCATTGTTCATAACTCAGAAGTAATATGCATGTGCAATTTGCTTCATTATTGCCCGTTAATAACCAATTCTAGAGAAAGTCCTAAAGCCACCAAAGGAGCCATAATTTGCCATGATGGTTTCCTCCTCCTCTTTCTCCCATTCTTTAATTATCCCAGGTTAAGAGTGATCCACAGATGGTGTGGTGATGTGGGTGTGATTTTACTCTTATTTTCTTTCCATGAGCTGGCATATTAAATTGTTAAAGAGAATTTGTTAAGAATCTAAAAAAACAAAGCAAGACATCAGATTAGAACTTTGAGTCCAACAAAATAAACCAGCATTCCAGTTGTTTCATGTTTCTGTTATGATCTGGTTTGGTTTCATGTAACTGAAAAACCCTACATAGCACGTGCCTTAAGTGGAAGAGTTTATTCCTTTCACTTTCAAGAAGTCTGGAGGTGGTCAGTCTCAGAGTGGTGTGGGTCTTCATGGGATCAGGGATTCAGGCTCCTATTGTGTTGCTCAGCCATGTATGACTTCTGTAGGTTATATCATATCCAAAGTAGATGCAGGAGGGAAAAATAACCACAAGCAAAGACACACGACTTTAAAGAGGCTTCCCAGAAGCCTTACATCCTATTGGCCAGGACTTAGTCACAGGGCTACACCTGGCTCAAGGAATGCTGGGAAATGTAGTCTTTATACCAGACAGCCATATTCCTAAGCATTATGGAGGAAGAAGGGGAAAATGACTACCGGATGGTAGCCAGCAATCTGACTACATTATGTGAATGATGAGTTCTTAGATCATCTATGCATCATTATGCCACTGACTATAAAATGGAGATAATCCACAAGAGTACAGAGTTTGATTTCAAAACATTCTACGGGCTAAAGAACCGACAAGTAGCTGCACCTAACACATTGCTTATTTAATCCTCATTTCAGCACTCACGCAAAAGTACTATCCTTATCAAAATTTTACAGATGAAGAGAACACTAAGACTTAAAGAAGTTATACAGCTAGTATTGAACAGAGGCAGTTTGACTGGTGTGGAGTTGCATTATAATCCTTAGCATCACCAAGAAGTGGGAGCAGGGATTCCAGTGGGAGGGTGATTACAGTAGTGAGCCTTAGAGTCTTGGGTACCAAATCAGTTAAAACACTGAATTCGGGGTCCGTTTTGACTCAGTTCTCTTTTTGTCCCAATCTTTTATATTCACTCCCTTGTGAAATTTGCCAATTACTTGGTTTCCAATGCAGTACAACCTCTGGCTTTTCTTTGTCTCTGCTGGGATTTTATTAGGCCTACTAGGTCCTCAGTCAGTACTTCCTAATGAATTGGCTGAGTTATATGATAACCAAGTTTTGACTCAGAGTGGTCAGGTTTTTGCTGTATCGTCGTTTTGTTTTGAGGGACATGGTCTGGTTCCAGTGCCTGCTGGAACGTGGCATTATGGTGGGAATCTACAGTGCTGCAGTCCCTATCTGTGTCCTGAGTCCTTTATCTATTCTTCCTTAGAGTCTTCTTGGTTCTGCAAAATGTCTTACCACACATCAGAAGCAGACCTCCTTTTCTTGCCTGTCAAACCCTTTTCACTTTCTAGTTTCTTCCTTACTTTCGGTAATGAGGCCCTCAGATCTGTAACACAAGAAAAACTGTGTATTTCCATTTCTACTTTCACCAAATCTTATATTTCTTTATTCCAGCTTTTTCCCCCCATTCTCCACACCACCACCAGTTATTTTTCTAAAACATGGCCCGTATCAGTTTACTCCTTCTGAGGCTCTCCATTGTTCACGGAATTAAGTCCAAACTCTTGGAGAACATTTCAAGCCTTCCCAGGACATGGGCCTGATCTGCACTGTGAGACTCTTCGTGCAGAGTTCCAGCCACACTGGCTTTCTTGCCCCGTCTCTGCTTGTTTCTGCTAATGCTCAGACCGTTTTCTATTCTGATTCACCATTTTCTCACCTTTTCTGACTAGAGATTTAGTTCAAGGCTCATGTAAAGTTTCCTTTCAAGAAGTTTCTCTGATTCGCCCAGAGAATCCTGTTTTGTTTCTACAGCAGCTAGTGTAGTCCTCTAGGTTGGCACAGATCAGTCTGTCTTGGATTCTTGTTAATTGTGAATTGTGTTGTCTTTCTTGCTCAGTTGTGAATCTACTGACTTAGTATTTCCCTTTTGCAACTAGTGCGTGACAAGAGTGCAGTATGTCTTTCTTGAAATGAACTCAGTATCTTTGTCTCCATGAAGAAAGTCTGAGCTCTTATAAGTCCAAACAACGTCTTGTATCTTCTGTAGCCTCCTAACCAGCCGTTTGATTTAGACCACGGAAAATAACAGAGATTATCATCTAGAAGCAATAGCTCCATCCTCATAATATTCATAGAGCTCCAACACAGGGTTTCTCAACATCTGCATCATTGGCATCTTCGGCCAAGTAATTCTTTTGTGGGGGCTGGGGGGTGCTGTCCTGTGTGTGCACTGTAGGATGTGTAGCAGCATCCCTGGCCTCTACCCACTAGATGCCAGTAGCATCCTCACCCCACTTGTCTCTAGATATTGGCAAACATCCTGATGGGCTGGGGGTGGGGGGCAAAATCGCCCACAGTTCAGAACAACTGTTTTAAAGTATCTCTGTAAATATTTTATAACTAATGAATGTCGGCTCTGCAGCCCACGTTTCCATGGTACCCACAGACTTCTCACCTGTGCTTTCTGCTTCAAACTTCATGCCATTTTCAGATCCCTAACCTCACCTCTGAACCACTGCCTATGCCTAAGTCCCTTCCTTCAAAACCCAACTCAGTTCCTATTCGTCAGTAAATCCTTCCCAGATTAGCCCTTTCTGCCCCTCTCTCTCGTTCTTCTGAATTTTGCATCATTTTCTATCCTTCTGCACATCTGTGCTTACTGGTATATATTTTTCTTATAAGTGTCCCTCTGTACTGGCAGTCACTTACACTTCGGTCTGTTTTCCTCTCCTGTCCGTCTGACCCTCCTAGTTGAATAGTCTGAGCTGAATGCTTATCCTTATGTCTTTTGTGTTATGCATGCCCAGGGCATTCATTTATTTGTTCAGCATATGTTCACTGATTATTTATGAAGCACTGGACTTAGGGTTTGTGACTTCTAAGATCTGGTCCCTTAAGGAGCTTGCATTTTGGTGGGGTGTTAAGACAGATTGGCAAATGTGTGTAGCATAACGCATGGTAGAGGTAGCGCATAGGCCAGCGCCTTGGAAGATGGGTAGAATTTCCTTGGGCGAACAGTTTTAGGCAGAAGGAGTTGAAGGTCTCTTTTCATGAACAGCCATTGCCCTTCCATCCTTGCAGAGAGGACTTCGAGAGCCTCATTTTCCCTGCCTTCTCTTTTGTCACTTACCTTCACCCACCAGCAGCTCTCTTTTCTTCCAGATACGTGCTTTTAGGCTCTTCCCATGGGCAGCGGTGACATAGAAGCTCCTTTACGGTCTTTTGTATCACATGCTACTTGGATCCATCATCAGGTTCATTTCTGGGGAAAGCAGACACGTCCGTTTGTGTGTACCTGCACACATGCCTGTAAGATCAAATGGGACTAAGTTTTGGCCTTATTCCTGTTTGGAAGAATTTTATTGTTGTGTAACCCCAGAGCCCCAGTTTTCAGGGTCGCTATATACAGATGTACAGGTTGTGCACTGCACAAGCATACCTGGCAGCCACGATGGACTCTGGCAGTCTCTCTTGTCCCAGGTAACAAGGTAGAGAATTTGGCTGAAGAGTGTGGACTGAGAGTGTCGTACATATAAGGCTACACACCTTATACTTGGGGAAAAATGGCTACCACTCTCAAGCAGTCATCAATGACCCTAGGAGTTTGCCGGGTTGGTGAAGAGTTAGAAAGCATCCTAGTCAGAACTGTCTGTTTCTAATAACTTTAACCCTCTGGTCATGCCGGAAACTGAAAAGGCTGCAGTATGCTGTGTTTGTTTATAAATCAGCCTCCTAGAGCATTGTCCAAACGGTTCTTGGTTGAATAACGTTTATTCATTCACTTGTGGAGGAAAACTCAGGCTGCAAATGGGAACATAAATGCTTTTTTAATAGATGGCGTTACTGTACTGCACAATGTCTCTGACTTTTAGATATTTAACTCATAAAGTTTACAGCAACACTTAAGTGCATCTGGATTTCACATTGAATTTGGAAAGGCAAGAATCTCACTGTAATTTGCACTGACTGCCCTGTAATGGAAATTATGGCTTGGGAAAAGTTTCAAATGACGTGTCTATAAATGAGGGAAAAGTTGATCCATTCAAAGGACAGTTATGTGCAATTGTAGGATTTTTTACTTTTATTTTGGAAAGGACCATTGCCGGCAAGAAATATTTATTTCAGCAGCTGAAGTAAACTAGCTGTGAATTAAAAGCTGTCGGTTCTTCAAAACTCAGTCCTGGGCTTCCCTGGTGGCGCAGTGGTTGAGAGTCCGCCTGCCGATGCAGGGGACACGGGTTCGTGCCCCGGTCCGGGAAGATCCCACG
>NC_041218.1:49505319-49533054 GCF_002837175.3 Physeter macrocephalus
GCTCCGCAACGGGAGAGGCCACAACAGTGAGAGGCCCGCGTACCGCAAGAAACAAACAAACAAACAAACAAAAAAACTCGGTCCTAAAAGTGGAGTGAAAGTTGCAACAGAACTTTGCTGGGCTTTTAAGAAAGCTATAAAGATTGTATGGAGGCCAGTGTTGCAACTGGTTGGTAGCAATGAGTTGACTTCAGAGGATGAGCATTAAATGGTCAAAATGCTGGCCTAATGGGACTCAGGACGCAGGGCTTCTGGTCCTAGCCCTGCTGCTGTTAACTGGGTTTGTGTAAATAGGCATGTCACTTAACTTTCCAAGCCTCAATTTGTCTGCTTCTTTGCTCCTCTCTCCCACCATTTATTTGTTTTGGTATCTTCCATTCACGTTCAAGACTTTCTCTCAAATGTCTAATGATCACTCCTTGACTGTTCTTGGCTCCTATTTAAGAGACTGAGGCAATAAAAACCTGATGGGAGGCTCTGGATAGAGGCATGGATGGAGCTCGTTGACCATAGACTTATCTGCAGGGAAATCACTTAATCAAGGAATTGCCAGATGTTGGCATCTGGCGATCTCGTCTCTGCACCCACTTAGCTTGATCAGAGAGGAATCCTCCTGCCTGGCTGCCAGTGTTCTTGGGACCAGTGAAGTAGGTATATTTCCACTTTAATCCCCTTGTTTTCAGCCCTGTGCTCTCCCCACTCCCCCTCTATCTCCGCTGTGCTTAGTTTCCTGGTTCACTGTCTCTAGATTATCAACCTTTTAAACAATTCTCCTGTTTTCAGCCCTGAACCTTCCCTTCCTTGCCTTTTGCAACACCTGGCACCTCCAAGTCCAGGGCCTCTCAGGGCTACAAGCATGGGCCAGGAGGGGAGCCCAGTGGGTTCCCCTCCTGGCCCATGCATCTCCTCCACTGCAGGCACTTGAGACTATAGCTTCCTCTACTCTCTGAGTCACTTGTCACTCCTGTATGAGTTTTCCATCTTCCAAAACACTGGTCCAAGCCACTTGTCTGCTGATGTCTCCCCTTTTTTTCTATCCCTGGAGAGGTTTTAATTCCTTTATTTCTTCCTTTATTGGGGCCTTGGATGGTGAAGGAAAAAAACGCCTTTGATCAATCTGCCATGTTTGACCCCAAATCTTCCATTTTCTCATCATAAAATTAGTGTATCCATTTAATAATGATGATGCATCTCCTACAGCCTGCCCCCGAGCTGAGTGCTGGAGAGAGGAAAGAAATTGAGATGGTTCATCTCTGAGAAATGTGGAAAGGGGAAAGGACGTGCCCAGCGTCGGCCTCTATGGTGACACAAGTGTGGGGACATTGCTGGAGATGAGGTGATGCAGAGAAAGAAGGAAGGATGCACGCGCTCAGCCAGGGATGTTGTGGAAGGCTCTGCTGAATAAACTCAAACTCTGTGGTTTTGTGAGTTCAGCTGTTGGGGGGAAGACTGAGAACAGACTGTGCCCATTAATTATCACCAAGTGAGTCCACAGAAAAGTGGTGTTTCCATCCCAGACCCTCAGTATTCCTCACCTGGCTGGGTGGGCCTTTGCCTCTCCAGCATCTTCCAGGGCTGCCTTCCCACTCACGTCATCTCAGGCCTCCCACTGTTGCCCTCCACATGGAGCAAAGAGCCCAGCATTTGGAGGATATAGAATTTGAAGAAGGCCTTCTTGGGCAGGGGAGGCGTGATATCCTGTCTCCTCCTCACTGCTGCCTCCCAGCCTGCAAATAGCTCATTGCTGATAGAGGCCTCGTTAGTCTTGTTGAGAGGTAGTATGACTGGTTTCTGACAGTCTTAAATTGGAAATAAATCCAGGCATATAAATCCCAGCAATGTAGACCTGCTGAAGCACAGCCAAAGCCCATGAGCTCCTCAGTTAGCTTCTGTTAACCCAGCAAACAACCTTGATAGAGTTTTCCTGGAAGCTTGAAGACAGCGCTACAAGACTCAACATAGGTCCCAAATCCAGGCACTTGGTGGACGTTGGTTCCCAACACCAGAGACAGCAGAGCTGATGAACACAGGCCTCCCTGCTTGCACAAGGTGTGCTGTTTGCCCTCCTTTCATCATGTTTAACTCTAGTTCCTATCCAGAAGGGTCTGAAGACTGTCCTTTCCTTATTTCTGCCATTTGCCTGGCTTTTCTCTTAACTACTTGAGAAGTCATGGGAGCTGGTGCTGCAACATTGAGCCATTTGCCATTTCATTGACTCTGTAAAACCACAGGGAAGTAGGACCAGATGAGCTACAGCAAGCTTCCACTTGGTGTCTCGTCCTTACTGTAGAACTGTGTGTTCAAGCTATTACCCTGAACTAGGAGTGGTAGAAGAAGCACATTGCTGTCTACTGTGGAGGATGCTATGTTTTAGAAACTTTGAAGTTGATAGGTTTTTATTGCTTGGGTATCTTAAAATACATTTTCATATTTGAATTCCTTTATCTTCAGTCAGCTTGAAATCTGTGAGTGTGCAAGGGGTGATATGAGACAGAAAACAGTCAACTCTTAGTGGGTTTTTTGGCTGTGCCCTGCCCTGCTGAGAAATTTTGGGTTCATCTTCCTGCCCCTTCTTTGTGATATAAGAGTGGTAGAGCGCTGCCATATGGGGCTGTAGGTAGCCACAGTATGGGACGCTTTACTTTCTTGCCAGTTGCCAGTTTAAGGAACATCGTGTGGCCATGAAAAATTCAAGCGTTTCTGTCCCACAGACCATTTACTGAGGTGGATTTTATCTCTGGGCAGCGGTAGCCAACGTTCCAGTTTCACCTTTTGATTAGTGCCATAAACAAGCCAGAGAAATATCTGGGAGATTGTGCACTGTGGCCACTGCACTTCATATCACATTTCTTATTGTAGCGACTTGTGCAAAAACTGTCTCGGTGGTGTGGCACGTGGCTTAAAGAAGTTCTTCTTGTTGTAGTCAGTAATTTCCAATGGACAGTGTTACTCTCTCCAGTTCATTCTGCTAAGGATGTTCCGTCTTCATGAGGAGGACGTCATCATCCTGCTGTCAACACCCGAGGCCCTTGTCACTCCAGTCCTCTCCTGTAGAGAGTTTTTAGCATCAGACAGTTACTTTTTGGTCAGGGAGGGAGAAATAATGAAGGCGGCTATTATACTTTTACTGAATGTGAAGAGCTCCACAGTGTAATTAAATCCATAAAATGGTGAGTCATGATCATTGCACGCCAGTCAGCCAGGAAGCGGGTGATGGAGCTGATGTCTATTCGCGACCAGCCCCTGATGCTTTTCCTCTGGTAGCACTTGTGCAGGCTTCTCCTGATTTGTGGGCACCAAGTACCTAATTTCGTTTTAAGAACACGAAGCTTTCATGGATGTTCTAAAGTTTGCCCAAGGCAACATTTAATCTGAAAGAGATGTCTCAGGCCTGGTGGACATGTGTCTGGAAGTTCTACTTTCTTGTCGGTTACCAGGGTCTGCATTCTAGAAAAACAGGAGAATCCTGCCTGAGGTGCTTCCAGATGGTTTTGTTGTTGTTGTTATGGAAAGGCATTTGGAAGCTTCTGGAAGTCCATTTCACCACTCATAATTTGAGGGTATGTGAGCATAAATCTAGCCTAGGTTATGGAAGATGGTGGAACAAAGAAAACAGTGTTTCTGTAGGCCAGGGATCTATCAATACAGACAGCCTCAGGTGCATATGTAATCATCATAGGAGGCAGAGGAAATGCTGAGTCACTGATCTGTTCTCACTTGCAGTGCCGAAACCTGGACAACCCAACTTGATGGAGCCATTCAGGGAACCTTTGTCTCTTGTTTCAGAATTTGGCTTTCATGGCTTGCGATGGCAACGACCCAGGAAGCACGATTTCTGAATAGCGTGTCCCTGAAATTCTTGGCGTAGGAAAAATAATAAAGTGAACATGAGATTCTTAACTATAACACCAATAAAAAAATCGCCACTACTGTCCAGTTTTAGTCTGGGAGTGGAAAGCATTGTAAATTGATTTTGATGCTGTCATTTTTGCCACCTGTGCTCTATGCCACTGTGTCTGCACCCCCTACCCCCATCACCTGTTAACACACTTTGGAGTTAGCATGTGTATCTTACATCCACCATGGGCAGTAAACACTTCCTGTACCAAGGTGCTTGAAACAATATCTGTCATTACATCAAAGAAGGTGTTATTGCCAAGTGCAGCTGGAAGAGTTCTAATAATGAGATGGTTTTAAACGAGGTTGTAATGAAATCTGTGTGAAATGTCTGAACATTTTTCTAAGAAAACAAAAATGTGTGCACATTTCTTTATAGTCTTACTATAGAAACATTGTTTTTGCATATACTTAGCACGATCATTTCTCTACATGAGAAGTTTGAATATATTTCTAGTTGTTAAAAGTGCATTTTTGGTGCTGTGTTGGAGAAGCACTGTTAGGGAAGTTTGCTCTGGTGTTGAATTCTCTCTCTTCAAGGGGGAAAAAAAACCCTCTGATGAATGTGGTGTTTGTGGATTCTGAACCAGCATGAGAATTTCTGATCGAGAGTCTAGAAAAGTTATAATAAACATACAGTTAAGAAGGAGAAGAGTTGCCTTCTAGAATGTGAATCCAAACCCAGAAAAGTATGCAGTGAATAAGAACAATACTCAGTAGATTTTCAGATTGATGGAGCTTTCCAATTGCAACTAATTTGTTCCAGCATTGAAGTGAGCATAATTAACAGAGCCTTTCTTTCTTAGGCCAATTAACCACCAAAAACCATGCCAACATTGTAACTGTAAGCAGTGAAAACCAATATTTATGAGGGGGATTGTGCAAGAGTTTGTGTGACAGATGGACATTTTATCACTGTTGATGTTTGGAATTCTCTTGAAAAGTAATGCAATATCTTGTTATTTATGAATGAATGAACAAATGATTGTGCTTTGCTGACTGAGTTTTCTTTAAAAAGCGGTCTACTAAATCTTTTTCTCCATTTAGCCTCTGTTACTTTAGGTTAGATAGCCACATATATTCTGATGTGAAAGCTGAAATATCATAATTGTGTTTTTATTTCAGATACGGATCCACGTGTTTTAGAAAAACAAGAATTACAGCAGCCAACCTATGTTGCCCTCAGTTACATTAATAGGTAAGCCATTTTCAGAATTTATAGCAACCTCATATCTGCCACATGTTTATTTTTTAAATGTATCTTTTTAACAGGGTAGGACAAATGTTTTCAGTCTTCATTTATTTACAGGAGATTATTTAAAATCAACTTCTATATGGAATTTTCTTGTTTCTCTGATGGGGCGAGGCAGGTTGTAGTTCTCTGTTCATATGGCCGAAACATGACTGATTTATAAGCTCATTCTGGAAGTAGTTTGCGTGCAGAGGTAGGATATACTCTTTTGACTTCATAGGGCAGTTTGGAGATTAATGGATTTATGTTTGAGTGAAACTTTTAAACCCTGGGGTGAAGAGGTGCTTTATGAATTCAGAACATTGTTGGACTATCAGAATATATCAGGATATAACAAACTGAAATAATTTAATATCAAAGTTACTTAGTAGAAGTTCACCTTTTAGTAAAAACATTCTCAACGACCCATCTGTGTTGAGTAACACGAGTTTTCCCTGAAACTGAATGTGTGAGCACGACCTTAGAGAACAGTTTAGAACTTAATATATCGGGTCTAAAAGAGGACTTGTTGTTTCATCCAACTTAAATAATTAAGGAGACAGGGATTTTTGAAGAGAACCTGAAACCAACTGATGTTAGGAAAACACCTGCCCCCGCCAAGAGAAAAAGACAAAGGAAAAGCGAAACTAGTTTTTAATGGAAATGAAAAGGGATTAATTTCCAAAATATACAAACAGTTTATACAGCTTAATATCAAAAAACCAAACAACACAAAAAATGGACAGAAGATCTAAATAAACATTTCTCCAAAGAAGATATACAGATGGCTAACAGGCACATGAAAAGATGCTCAGTATTGCTAATTATTAGAGAAATGCAAATCAAAACTACAATGAGGTATCACCTCACACCGGTCAGAGTGGCCATCATCGCAAAGTCTATAAATAATAAATGCTGGAGAGGGTGTGGAGAAAAGGGAACCCTCCTACCCTGTTGGTGGGAATGTAAATTGATGCACTCACTATGGAGAACAGTATGGAGGTTCCCTAAAAACTAAAAATAGGGTTACCACATGATCCGGCAATTCCACTCCTGGGCATACATCTGGAGAAAACTCTAATTCAAACTCTAATTCAAAAAGATACATGCACCCCAATGCTCAGAGCAGCACTATTTATAATAGCCAAGACATGGAAGCAACCTAAATGTCCCTCAATTACTCCTCAGAATATTAGCCGTAAAAAATAAAATAAAGCCAGCAACATGGATGAACCTAAAGATTATCATATTAAGTGAAATAAGTCAGACAAAGACATCATATAATATCGCTTATATGTAGCTTCTTTAAAAAATGATACAAGTGAACTTATTTATAAAACAGAAATAGACTCGCAGACATAGAAAACAAACTTATGGTTACCAAAGGGGAAAGAGGGGGAAGGGATAAATTAGGAGTTTGGGATTAACATATACACACTATTATATATAAAATATTATAGATAAACAACAAGGTCCTACTGTATAGCATAGGGAACTATATTCAATATCTTGTAATAACCTATAATGGAAAAGAATCTGAAAAAGAACATATGTATAACTGAATCACTTTGCTGTACACCTGAAACTAACACAACTTTGTAAATCAACTATACTTCAATTAAAAAAGAAAAGAAAAAAAATTGGGATGAAAAGGAGTCTTAAGGGCCTTTGATCCAGAAGGGAAACATATTGAAATTCACATGAAGCCAGTAAAGATGCAAGAAGAGAGTAATAAAAGTTAGGTAATGAGAAAGAAAGTCAGCTTGATGGCAATATCCTGAATACTGCAGAAAAGAGTACTATTCAAAAAAAAAAAAAGTTGAACAAATAAGGTTTTTTTCCCCTTAAACCTCAGGGGGAAATAAAATCTTAACTTTGCTGAGCAGTGAAGACAGGAAAAGAATTAATATTTTTCTGCTCATATATCTGTTTATGCAACTCTGATGTTCTTTTGGGCACCTCAAAATTGAGTTGAAACTTTCTTTGGCAATAACACTGATTGAAATTGCAGAGTTAGGGTTCTTAAAATGGAGCTAGCTTTTTGGATTAAAAAAAAAAAAAAGAACTGAGTGGAAATTGGAGAGCCTTTGTTTATACCTATTTTAAATTGCTTTACTCTCTTGAACATAATGTGTTGAACAACCTTTAATTCCTTTAAACGCACATCTGTTACAACACCTGAGCAAATTTTAAAATAAAAATAGTTTAATGAGAAAGAGGGAGATTGAATGAATTAGTGAGGGTCGAAGGAATAGTTCCGGGGGAAAAAAGATAGATATGGATTTTAAGGATAGGAAGTTCTGTTAATTTTGTGACGTTAGAAACAATGACAAGTTCATGTAATAGGAAATTTAATTGCTTAGTTTATATAATATTTATACACCTGGCAAAAAGGTATAAAGGGCAAGAAGAAAAGCTAGATTTTGGATAGAGGAGACAATATAGAAGAAATAATACTAGAAAGAGCAAACATAACTCTTTTTATGTCTTGAGCTTTATGCTAAGCATTTTTCACATTACTTATTTCATTTAATCTTCACAGTGACCACATAAAGGAAGTACTGTGATGATCTTCATTTTACAGGTTCAGAAGTTGAGACTCAGAGAAGTTAAGTAACTTGCCCTAGGTCCCCGGCTGGTAGGAAGTGGAGTATTGGGTTCAGACCTGCACAGTTAGGCTCTAGAACCTGTGTTTCTAATCACTCTACAGGCTGCCTTGTGGGGATATCAGAGAGTAAAGTACTAGCTTAGAAAAGTAAGAGGAGAATGTGGAAAACTAATGATGAAAAAATTGGGTAAGACAGCTGGGCAGAGGGGATGCAGAAAGACATAAAGATGAGAGTAATTACCATGCTGTAGATAATTGGAGGTTAACAACCTAATAAAATTAAACAGTAGGAGACAGCAGAAGCTAAAAAATGCTATGAGAAAGGTGACCGGGAACTCCTAAGTGATGTATTGCTGCAAGGAAACTGGCTTGAGCGTGCAGGGAACAACCTAGCATAGCAGGCTTCAGCTAGAGTGGGGAAGGATGCCTTAGCATCTTAGATTGGGAGGAAAGAAAGGGCAGAGCCCTGTGAAGGCACAGGAAACTGTCCACCACCGCCTCTCACCAGTAGGCAGGTGATAGGTGAGCTGCAGGGTGAAGTCAAGCATCTCCTTAGAAAGGTTCATGAGAATCGCTGGGCTGCATCTGGGTATTTCCTTCAAGTTATTGTTATATAGTTCAGGTAGCTGCCTCGAGGTGACAAGATAGCTTATTAATAACTTGTGACTCCCCAGAAATGGGTAATTGGGATAACTTAAAGACATGATAACAGACATGGCTATAGCTGTTAATTACACTATTTTCTCTACAAAATATGTTTGTATTGAAATAATTGAATTTTCCAAATTAACTTTTAATTTTTTAAATGTGTATATAATTTTGGTGTAAACTATAACGGAATATCATGACTAGGCACAAATGGGTACCTTCTTGCACTCAATTCTTGTCATTTACTACCTAATAAACATGTAATGTTCTCTCATTCCTAAACTACAGCTCTACTAGAATTCTCTTAGTAAGACTCCCTGCACCACTTGGCATAATAGTAGTTAGGTATGACCTCCTCTAAAAATGAATTTTTGTTTAGCTTAGTGTTTGCTATTAAACAGCAAATTCTAGTCCCTAGAATAGTAATTCCAATGGGTGTTTGCCAGCTCTCCCCTCCCTCTCTCCCTCTTTCCCTCTCTCCTTCTCTCCCTCTCTCCCTCTCTCCCTCTCTCTCTCTCTCTCTGTCACACACACACACACACACACACACACACACACAAACACACACAAACACACAGACAAAACTCATTTATTCCCAAAACAGTTCTGTGGTCAATTGATTTGAGGAAATCCGGAGTTAAATAACATGGGTTTCTTCACCACAGGGTTTAATCAGATCCTCTCCTATGCTGATACGATTTTAAGTCTCCAAGAGAGGTAGTGTAATTTTCATATGTACCTGATCCCAGAGCACTTTTTCTTGAAGCATCTGATGGGACTAGTTCTGCTAGTTGAGGGTTGCTAGAATTCAATCCCTTCCACTTACATCCTCAACTTCCCCAGGGAACCATGAAGCCTTTTATTCAGGACAGCCTGCTCGTCTTTTTCTGATTCAAAATGCAGAACACTACCATTTCCCTCATGTTCAGCTGGGAAGAACAAGGACAAAATTCTGCCATTTTGTGCCAACTCCATCTACTTCTACTCTGTGCCTGTTTGAAGAGTGATCCATTTGCTTCTCTCAACCTGCCCAGACACCTAGGTGGCTTCTATTAAAAATAAAGCTTTTTAGACATACAGATGGCCAAGAGGCACATGAAAAGCTGCTCAGCATCACTAATTATTAGAGAAATGCAAATCAAAACTACAGTGAGGTATCACCTCACACCAGTTAGAATGGGGATCATCAGAAAATCTACAAACAACAAATGCTGGAGAGGGTGTGGAGAAAAGGGAACCCTCTTGCACTGTTGGTGGGAATGTAAATTGATACAGCCACTATGGAGAACAGTATGGAGGTTCCAAGAAACGAAATTGGGTCATTTGTTGAGACATGGATGGATCTAGAGACTGTCATACAGAGTGAAGTAAGTCAGAAAGAGCAAAACAAATATCGTATATTAACGCATCTATGTGGAAAATGGTACAGATGAACTGGTTTGCAAGGCAGAAATAGAGGCACAGATGTATAGAACAAACATATGGACACCAAGGGGGGAAAGCAGTGCGGGGGGGGAGGTGAATTGTGAGATTGGGATTGACATATATACACCAATATGTATAAAATAGATAAGTAATAAGAACCTGCTGTATAAAAAAAAATTAAAAAAACAATAAATAAAACTTTTTTTGTTTGTTTAGAAATGATCCCCGTTTCTTCCCGCCCATCTCCAGTGTCATTCTCTTCTCTCTGTAAGGAATAGAGCAATGCAGTGGTGAAGAGCATGCGAGCAGGAGTCAGACTGCTTAGGTTTAAGTGCTGTCTCTGCTATGCGTGAGCTATGTGAGCAAGTGGGCAAGTCTCAGCCTCTGTTTCCTCAACTCCAATGATAATAATAATACCTTCCTAACAGTGGGTATTAAATCAGTGTGGACAAAGCATATATAGCAGTCAGTGCCTGGGACATAGGAAGTGTTGTATAAGTAATAGGTCTTTTATTATTCTTTATATTCTGCTCATGCTAAGTCTCCCTTTTCTCTATCAAGTCAGTAATTAGAGGAACAACTGCAGAGGAAGCATTGCTTTGGAGCCGGGCCAGAACAGTTCCTACCAGGAAATAAGCTCCACGAGGACAGGGATACTTTCTTTTCTCCCACGACTGTGTCCCCAGCCTGCAGAACAGTATCTGGCACATAGTAGACTCTCAGTAAATGTTTATTGAATGAGTAAATGAGTGAGTATGAATTTTCATATGAGTGAATGAGAGAGTGAATAAATCATTGATTCTAGGGACACTTCTCTGAGACACCAGGAGCCTCTACTTCCCATGTGCACTGAGAGGGCTATGTGATAAAAATGGAGTGGGGTACAACTTTTATTATTCAGTATTCACATGGAATGCAGCATAAAGTATACTAAACAGTGGCCATTGCTAATTCCCCCACCATAAACAGCTGGACAGATGGATGAGACAGTGGTTTTCAAGCTCTGGACAATAGGCAGTACCAGATGATCCCTGAGAGAAAGGAAACTTAGGAGGTGAGCCCTGTGGTCATCTGGCTCACTGACAGGACAATTTCCTTACTGCAGTCAAGGGAGCTAGAACCCAAAGAGAGAGGGGTCAGAGTTAGGGCAACTAAAGCTGCTGGAATCTGTAGCACAGGGAGACTGGAGATGAGAGATCTGTGCAGAAAGGGACCACAAAGGTCTGTATGAAGGTCCTTCATGAATCCATGGCTGAGAATGGACATGTTCAGGGTAAGAGTGTGAGTCTTACCAAGGAGCAGCAGCTACAGGGGTAAGAATGGAACAGCAAGACCAGAGGTCAAGCAGTACTGGTAGGCATTGCATTCTAGCCCAGCCAGCATGGAAACAACAACCTGTTAATACCCTAATCTTCCAACTGAGGTACCAGAAAGACTCAAATTAGAGATAAGGACTTTGTTCTAGAGTGTGGCCTGCTCTAGAGATGCCCTAACAGCCCCTAAAACCAAGACTCCATAAGTTTTTCAGAGGAGACAGTTTGGAGGTGAGTGCTGACAAGTTAGAAGGTCTTGGGAAACACTTTGGGCTTTCCACAGATCGGCCTTAATAAACCATAAATGTAGGCCTATACAAGTTCAACTGAATCAGCCTGAAATTGAGCTGCCTGCTAGAACAAAAATCAATAGTCTTCACAGAAATTAATCAGATACACAATGTCTAATACACAATAAAAAATTACTAGACATGAAAGGCTTAGGAAAATCTTACTCTTTGGCGTGAGAAAAAAAAAGCAGTCAATAGACACCCTCCCTGAGATGGCTCAGGTGTTAGATTTAGGAAACAAAGACTTAAAAGCAGTCATTATAAATGTGTTCAAGAATGTAAAGGAAAAATATACTAAATAAGAGTTTGTTTTGAATGAAAATAAAATTAGTCTGGATGCTTTTTTAAAAAAAAATTCTCCTACCAGAATCTGAACTACTTAATGAAAGCTTTCTTCCTCTTTCTTACTTTCATTCCCACTCCAAAACCTCACCTAATTCCCCCAAACCCTCACTCTTGCTATTTCAGTTGGACTTATTTTTGCCAGATTATAGTCAGTCATGGCCTCATAAAAAAGGCTATCATTGGCCAAGTGTGTACTGCCCTTCTATTTATTTTATACAAACAAGCCTGAAGCATTTGTTTTTTTTAAATCTGAAAGCAGTGGATTTTTCTTTTTCCATGAAACCACCTGTTGTGGTCTTCTGAGAGCAATCATATTTATTACAGTACAAGACATGCTTTCCTATTTCCCTCTGTCCACCAGATCTGAGGTTCTGCTGTGTGCCCCGGCCCCAGACTGACGTTTGTGGCCTAATGCATGCCATAAACATGTTGCATGCTCTCAGATGTCAAACACCAGACATTGTGCTACCATTTTCTTAGCCTGTGTTTTTATGGACATCAGTTGAAACAAAGCCGAGGTGGCTGCCTGCCAGATTCTCCTTGTAATATCTCTAACCTGATTTGGCTTGCTCATTGTGTACCGCAAGACCCATGTACTCTCAGGAGACATTGGGAAGCTAGAAAGAGCCCTTATGTGACATTTTGGCTTGCTCCAACAGAATTAGCTTGTGCTGCTGGCATAAAACACATGGTAGGAGAGGTGAGTCTTGGCAGAGCTGGGTGATATGATTCGCTTCTTAAGCACTGGGCCTCCCTGTATAACTTACTTGTCATCTACAGTTAGGGCAATCAGCATGTTAAAACAGGCTGCTTATACAACTCAAATCATACTGGGCCATTTTTTAGTCTTTCTTATGTCTACCCATAAGTATTTGTAATTGTTCTTTTTATGCATGTTCAAGTCCATTTCAAAGCTGCATTACATTTTTTCAAAATCTTCAAACTTACTAGTCGAAAGAGATTCAGTGATATTGAAACCATTTAGAAATAGTCTTAGATTTCCTTTTTTTTTCCCCTCTGTAGGAACCCATTTCTTGGACTTTGTTCTAAGCAAGAGCTGCTATATTTTCAATATCTCCAGCTGTGACATTTCCCTGTGGATCAGAGTCTCCAGTACCGCCTCCCTCTTGTGCCCTTTTCCTGGCACCACATTTACCTAGAGACCTCTAGGATCTCAGCCCTTCCTTCCTTGCTTACCTCCACATTCGGGCTGGTTGCTGGATATTAGCTTTGAATTTACCAATTTAGATTAATCCCTCATCCCAGGGCCCTTGCCCACTCATTGTCTCCAGTCTCAGCCTCAGGTCAACCTGACATGATGTGCCTCGCTTCTCAGGGTAGCTGCTGAGAGTCGCTACAGAAAAGTGCCTTACAGCACAATGTGTTCCACCACAAACACAACCATTCCAACCTCAGCTGGACACTCAAGACTGTCCCATAATCCTTTCATCCCAAGTTAAAACCTTGCTAAACTTACCACACAGTCAGTTTCAAGTGTTTCTCATTGTATTAATGTTCCTAAAGGAATTCCCAGTCCCCTCATCAGCAGATGTTCTCAGTTCCTGTCCGGAGAAGATGGAGACCATTTCTGCATCCCGTCTCAACTTCTCTCTTTTCCGTCTCCAATCTCATCTGGATTTTTCATCCATGTTCTGTTCATTCTCTCTCTCTCTCTCTCTTGTTCAAAGCTGGCGCCAAGGCCTGTACTCCACATCCATCTCTCGTCTATGTGGCCTTAAACCCCCTATTGTCTGACTTCATTTAGTCACACTTCATATATCCTAAGGTCTGGTCTATCCTAAGAATGCCCTGTCCATTTCTGTTTTCTCTTCATGGATAACTATGGCATCTTCCCTGAGACCTTCCCCTACTTGGCTTACCAAATTTGATGCCCCTGGCCACTGTCTGTTTCTGAAACCCTTTCCTGCCTTGCACCCACAAACTCGTCCTGTCCTGGTTTTTCTCCTACCTCTTGGCCACACAAATAGAGGCTTCTCCCTAAGTTTTGTCCCTAGAATTTTCCTTTTCTGTCTGTATTTACTCCATTCTTTGAGTTTAGCTCTCACTTCTGTGGAGAGAACTCCCAACCCCTAATGCTGAGATTCCTCCAATTCTCATTTCTAACTGCCGGTTGGTACATGAATATTCAGTACAGGCTCAACTCATCCAGTGCTGGGCCCATTGTTTCACATCCCCCTCCAAAATGGCTTCTCCTTTTTGGATTCATAATGTTGTTTCATGATACCTACCCATTCATTAGCCTAAGAAGCTTGGAGTTAATTATTTTCTACCCACCACTTTCTCTCACTCCCATTTCCAAATAACCAGGTACCAAATCTGTAACTTCTGCATCCTCATCACCATTTTTAAAAAATAAATTTATTTATTTTATTTATTTTTGGCTGCGTTGGGTCTTCGTTGCTGTACACGGGCTTCCTCTAGTTGCGGTGAGCAGGCGCTACTCTTCATTGCAGTGCACGGGCTTCTCATTGCAGTGGCTTCTCTTGTTGTGGAGCACAGGCTCTAGGCGCGTGGGCTTCAGTAGTTGTGGCTCACGGGCTTCAGTAGCTGTGGCTCACGGGCTCTAGAGTGCAGGCTCAGTAGTTGTGGCGCACAGGCTTAGTTGCTCCGCAGCATGTGGGATCTTCCTGGACCAGGGCTCGAACCCGTGTCCCCTGCATTGGCAGGCGGATTCTTAACCACTGCACCACCAGGGAAGCCCCCTCATCACCTTTTGAACGCTTCCCCTGCTACTGTCGTTCCTTGAAACTCTAACTCCCTGTTTCGGATTGTCTCAAGAACTCATGAACCTCTCTGCCTGCCTCCACTCTGAGTGCCAGCTGCCATTAGAAGATTGGTCAAAAGTATCAGCACCAGGTACAAAAACCTTCCATGCTTTGCCCTCAGCTTGCCGTGTTCTTCTTCTTTTCTTCACTCTTTCCTGGCTGTGACAATTCTGCTCTTCAAGATCAACTTTTAATGCTACCTATTTTATGAAGGTTCCCCACAATCCCAGAATGAATTGTTGAAATCTTTAAGTTCCTTTTCCAAAATCATAGCATTTACACACTTTTCTGTGACCATTGACTCATAAAATTTAGATTTGTGTATAAATGTATTTAAGATCAGTAGCTTATCTCCTCTCTCCCTAACTCCCCACCAAGCCTCCTACCCCAGAGCAACCAACATCATAGTGGGTATCCATCTACATTTGTACTCAGGTGAAGACATGTATTGTAGGGCTTTGGTTGTTGGTGACGTTTGTTTTTATAAAAAATGGGAGCCTGAAATATATATATGTATGTATATATGTGTGTGTATAAATTGCACACTTCTCTTTTTGATTTCCATTTAACTTTCGGGTCAAAGTTAGAGCTAGCTCTAACTCATTCTTTTAATACCTACATAAAATTCTAAGAAACAGACGTATAATAGTTCAACTCTTTCACTACCGATTGGTGGACATTTGTTGCCAGATTTGTTTGCATGTCTTTGTGTTTTTGCCACTAATAACAGGGCTGCCACATGGATTAACCCCTGTTTATTCTGCATGCTGATATTCTTTGCTTGTGTTTCTACATTAGTAGACCCTAAGTCAGATCACCTCCCTCTCCCGCCAATGGCTTCCTGTCTCATGTGGAGTCAAAATGAAACTCCTCACCATGGCTAACAAGGCCTCTGTGATGGGGCGCTTTCCACCTCTCAGCCTCACCCCTCACCAGCACAGCTCCTGCTTGGTGAGATCATCCTGCTCCCAGCCCTTGGCCTTGCTGGTCCCTCTGCTGGGATGCTCTCCCTCCCATCAGAGCTTTACGCAGTTCCCTCCCTCCCCTCCTTCACATATCTGGTCACATGTCACCAGCACAGCAAGCCTTCTCTGACCACCAGCTGAAATAGTTCCCTGTCGGCCTTACTCTGCTTTCTTGTTCTTTATGTCACTTATGACCACCTCAAATCACAGTTTAATTAATTGCTTTGTTGTTTGGTACCCGGCTCCCGCTGGAGAATGGGCGCTCCCTGGGGGCAGGGACTTTGTCTTGGTCATCACTGTGTCCTCAGCTTCTGGAACAGAGCCTGTTACATCATAGGTGGTCAGTGAATATGTCCTGAATAAGCGTGTGACTAACAATCGTAGTTTTATATGTATGTGTCTTGTGTTGCCCTCCCACTATGTGTTTTATTCATCTTTCTATTTCTTGCCTCTTCACACCTGACTATATGGCAAGTACTTTGCCTATGGTATGAGATGCAATCAAAGGACTATTGTGCGTGGTGGCAAATTTTATTTATTTATTTATTTTTGCGGTACGTGGGCCTCTCCCGTTGCGGAGCACAGGCTCCAGACGCGCAGGCTCAGCGGCCATGGCTCACGGGCCTAGCCACTCCGCGGCATGTGGGATCTTCCCGGACCGGGGCACGAACCCGTGTCCCCTGCATCAGCAGGCGGACTCTCAACCACTGCGCCACCAGGGAAGCCTGCAAATTTTAACGTAAGGGACGACCTTGGAGATGCCCCTCCGCCTGCCACCATACACATTTAGAAAATGACTCAAGGCACTACACCTCTCTTATTTCATTTGGAAATTCAGATCGCTGGCAGTAATCTACTTGATTTATCGTTTTCCCCTTATGTGTAGCACCTCGGAGTTAATTAAGAAGGCCGTGAATCTTCCCTCCATTGCTCTCGCGCACTCCCCTTTGCTGGATGCTCTCATATTGCTGAGACTGTTGATTTGGACTCAAGTTGAAACATTACTTAATTTTCTCACATTGAGGTTCATTATGCTGAGCCTAAAGACTAGTCTTGCCTCTGAAGGCCCCTTCACTGGCAAGCTTTAAAATAGTTTCGTGTTTCCAGTTTCTAAATAACTTGTTCTCATTTCTGCTACCATGGCCAAGACCTTGCCTGTTGGCTCACAGTAGAGCAGCTGGGTCAGCCCCGTGGCCCCAGAAAGACCTCACCATCCTCACAGTGTAGACTCTCAGCTCTGGTCCATGCATAGGCTGTTCCCAGCAATAGCAGTGCAGACTTAAGAGGGGAGAGCCACACGGCCATGCCCCCCAACACCACACAAGACCATCCAGTCCGAATAAGAGAAGACAGTCAAGTCATGAGAAAGCATTAGCCTTATGTCCTTAAAAGACCAAAGCTAAATTTTATTGAAATTGTCATGTTAAGGAAGAATGAATGGAATGTGTAATACAGGAAATTACTTCCTTTGTCTCATCATTTTCAACACAGATTAGCTTCTGTTAGTTGAGCACCTACTGTGTGCAGGGCACAGGGCAATGCGCTTCACTGTGTCATCCTTAATCTCACAATGACTCTGCCTCACAGCTCTGCTCTCCCTTTTACCCCTAATAAAATGAATTCCCAGGGAGGTTGTGGGACTTTTTAGTGCCTTGGACCCCTCTGGTGAGCTGGAGAAGCCTATGGACTATTTCCCAAAATAATATTTTTAAGTTCATAAGCTAAAATATATAATATTACAAAAAAACCCAGTTATATTCCAATGCAATTGTCAAAATATTAAAATTATGAATTTTGATATGTGCTTCTTAAGGCCTTAAATAAGAAAGCTGGGTGAGTAGTTTCCATAATTTCAAATTAGTATGAATATAAACAATATTTTGAGATATCTGTTACAGTTATACTGTGGTATCAAAATATCTGTGACATCTCTGGGTGCGAAGTCATAGACGCTGCAAAATACTATGATTAGTTGCCTATATTCATAATTGAAAGAAATGCTACATTTCAGTCTGAGGTTAGTGAAAGGTGTAATTTTTTAAATTCAAGTTCACAGGTCTCCTGAGTTCTATCCATGGTCCCTTTAGGTCCACATACCCCAGGTTAAGAACACCTCAGGTAGGTGTCACCGTTACTAAGTAACTTTCAGAGGTGAACGCAGACCCAAACTGATGCAGTTCCAAAGTCGTTGCTTTTTCTTGTATGTCATGGTGCCTCCCCATACTATTACCTTGCTTTCCATAAAAACTTCACATATTTTACTCATCATCATACTGCCGTGTGGGGTAGGTCATGGCACAAACAAATAATAAAAATTAAAATGTAAATAATAAACCTTTTTTTTTAACAAGGAACTTCCCCAAATAATTCCAAGTATTCTGACTTCTTATGAAATCATACATTTTCTCCACTGAGCCATGATTCTGTTATAAAAATTTCTCTGACCTAATTTTTTTACAAGGATCAAAGAAATTCAGTGACTTACCCACGTTCACACAGCTACTAGATGACGGACTTGGGATTTGAACTCCCAGATCTTTTTGTCCTGTATTCTCATCATTCTTCAGGATTACCTGGATACCACCGTAAAAAGATGTCAGATAATTTCTCTCAAAACTACATGGGATCCAGGCATGTCCAGGAGAAGTCCTATGTCTCCTAATCTCCAATCTGTTGTCTTGCCTCATACACACTGCATCTAAAAACCTACAGCTCAGAATTTACCCACATATAGTTCTTCAATCGGACATGCAAACCATGTGCGGTTACCAGACTTGAATAATTTAAGTGCTAGCTTATATTTTCTGTCATTGTCTCCAGTTGCTGATAAAACCCAAACAACAAGCAGGGAGGATTTTTCATTCCACCCTAAGCAGGTGGTAATTTAGTGTCTGGTCATTGCACTCCTGTCAGTTCTTTCCCAGGGGCTTTTCTCCCTTGCTTGATGCCAGTTAGTGCATTTTCCTTGACAGTCAATTCACTCTGCACCGTTGCTCAGGCCATAAACGTGATGTTCAACAAGCAGAAGGGTTTGCAGAGAAGCCTTCCTGGCGCTTCCGCACCTTTCGCGATCACCGAAATTTCCCTGCAGATTTAGGTGACAACATGGGCCCATGTAATTTACAGATGGTGGGGCCAGTGTACAATCAGTTCTTGCCAACCCCCTCTCTCCTCTAATGAGATACGATTCAGCATGCCAAGACCAGAAATTGCATCTGGCTTTTGGAGTTGTCCCTGCCTTCTCAGCAGTGTCTGTATACATCTTTTCTTGACTGTGCCTGGCTTAGCCAGCTCAATTTTTCATTTCAAGTTCAGAGTTTAGCAACTGTCAATACTTGGTTCTCTCGAAAAGCAGTCTCACCAAGGCAAATTGCAAGCCCTTCTCTTTATATCATATACTGCCCAAGTCTGCCTTTTGCCCAAACTAAGGTTAGCCAGAAAGGATAATTGGTGTCACCGTCCCTACAACCAGAGGAAGAATGCACAGTGTTCTTTGGCAGTGTGTGTGAACTGCAGATTCCTCTGTACTTTAGTCTTCCAGGAAAAATAGAATCAGTTGTTGGTGCACACTTGATTTATTTTTTCATTTTCATTATTGGGGCAGATTCATTTGGAGCAAATAAGCTGGGAATTTGCTTAGACTTGTTCTTCATTGTGACCATACAAACATTCCTCTTTCTTTTATTGCCCATTTTATCATTGTGTTCAGCACCAGCCACAGTCAGTGATGTACAGTTCTCTTGGGCCAAACAAGTATGATGGAAAGCTGGTTTCTGTATCACATTCATCTTTGCTAGACGTCAGCCCTATTTTTGAAAACTCAAAGCTGGAATGCTTTTAATTAATAAAGGCACATTATGCTCTTTGCTCATTTACCCTTTAAAATTTTTTTAATGGTCTTTGGCATAGATTTCTCTAGGACTAAGGCATCAACATCTTATTTTCTAGAGTATTAAAGGGGCAGGCACATATTTGTGTATAATATCGAAGTCAAAGAAATCTTAATTTAAACTTGAAAAGCTATTGTAAACCCTTCAATTTCTCCCTTAGGTCACCCAACATCCTTGTAGCCCCTAAAAGATGTTCAATACAAAGGACAGGTCCTGGCTCTAGAATTCTACCTGATAAGCCTTTTTTTCTCCATCTTCGAAATAACGAGAGCTTTGCCCATGGCTGTCATCTCTTCCCATCTGTTAATAAGTTTATTACGTGAACTGTGAATTATGAGACTCATTCTGTTATGTATAGAATAATCTGTTTATGGCAAAGCAAATTAATCAGGAATTTCATGTGGGCTTCCATTTAATTGTATTTCGTTTCTTTGGCTCACCATGTGTTTTTGAGATTCATCCATGCTATTGTATGTATTAGCACACGTTTTGTTTTTGCTTGTCATATCCATTCTCCCAGTGATGATCTTTAACTATTACAAGTAAGTGTCTGTGAACGTTCTCGTTACAGTCTTTTTGCGGATATAGCATTCATCTCTCTTTGGTGTATTTCTAGAAGTGGAATTGCTGAGGCATGGTGTAGTGTGTATTTAGCTATTAGAGAAACAGCCAAATCGTTTTTGCCGGTGGTTGAACCACTGCACTCTCCTACAGGCGAGGAATGAGACTTCAGTAGTTTTGCCTCTTCACCGACACTGTACTGTCAGCCATTTCAGTTTCAGTCATTCTGGTGGTTGTCTAGTGGTATTTAGAGCAATATAATTTTGGTCCATCATACCTCTTTATTTTTGGTATATAAAAATGCTAAAATAAGAATAGGAATTAAAAATGGAAAGAAATAAGTACTCAGATTTCATCAACAAATTAGATGCTTTTTATCTTTCCCTCCAAGTGGTTATCCACACGTATGTTTAAAAATTGTGATAAACTCTTTCTAAAATTTTGCTTTGTCACTTATGTTTTTCTAGATTGCTATGCAATAATAAGTAGTTTTTAAAAACCCTGGCAATGTGAATTCACAAATATGGCTGGTAAGAAGACATTAGTCCATCTTTTTACAAAGAAAAGTGTGGGTCTGTTGAACCCTGCCTTTACCACTGTAAGAAACGGCAGACAGTCAGAAAACTGTGGAGTGTTACTGTATTCTATTTTCTCCTCCTGTGCCCAAGCATAGACCCCACAGGTGTGCCTGAGCCATTCCTGCCCATGCCTCAGGGAGGGATGTGGCCAGACAGGATGCAGCTGAACCTGTAGTGTCTACTCCGCTGCTCCCCCAGAGCCCCTGTATGCATCTTGCTCTGCTAGTGGCTTTGACCCACTGCCCAAAGAGTGAAACTATGTAAGGTATTTCTTTTAGAAAATGAGAACAGCTTTTTTTTTCCAAGAGTAAACGCAATGTGCCTAAGTATACGGATGTACATAATACGGATGTACATAGTAAAAGTGTAAAGAAGTGCATGGCATAGAGAACTATAAAAGCCAGGATCACCGTTATCTCTAGCGGCAAGAGTACCACGAGAAAGAGTAGGGAAAGGGCTTCACCTGTGTTGGTAGCATTTTATTTCTTAAGCTGGAGGTGGGTTTACAAGTTTTTGTTGCAGGGTTCTTTAAACCATTTTGAAATCTTAATGTTTTAGTCAGTTCATTCTCATTATTAATGATTCACATATCAATGAACGATATAAAAGAGAAATGAAAATATATTTCCACCACCATGCACAGGAAATACTGCTCTTAACATTTTGGCCCATGTCCTTCCAGGATTTTGTGTGTTCTATTCTCTCTATATATATATGTTAATGTTTTATATATACACATTTATTAATGTATCAACATTTCCACAATGAAATGTGTGTGTGTGTATATATATACACACATATATAAAGAGAGAGAGAAAATACAATATATAAATGGAACATACTCTATACTCCTTTTTTTTTTCTTTGGCTGTGTTAGGTCTTCATTGCTGCACGTGGGCTTTCTCTAGTTGAGGCAAGCAGGGGCTACTCTTCTTGTGGTGCGCAGGCTTCTCATTGTTGTGGCTTCTCTTGTTGCAGAGCACAGGCTCTAGGCACGCAGGCTCAGTAGTTGTGGCTCATGGGCTCTAGAGAACAGGCTCAGTAGTTGTGGCGCACGGGCTTAGTTGCTCTGCGGCACGTGGGATCTTCCCAGGCCAGGGATCGAACCCGTGTCCCCTGCATTGGCAGGTGGATTCTTAACCACTGCACCACCAGGGAGGCCCTATACTCCATTTTTATAATCCTCACTTTTTAAACAAATTTCATTGTGGGACTATTTATATATTAATAAACACAGCTATATATTATCATTAAAATGGGTATGTATTAGCCTATGTATAAGTTTACTATAAATTTATTTAAACCAGCCCTTTCTTGATGAACATTTAGGTAGTTTTCCTTCTTTTTTTTCTTTTTTTCTGTCATTAATGTAAAAACAATACAGCAATGAACAAACAGAATTTACATCTTTTGCACACTAGTCCAGTTATTCTCTTAGGATGAACATCCATCAGGGGAATTGCTGAGTCTGAAGATGTGTACAACTGAAATTTAGATAAATTTCACTGAAGTATCCTCTAGAAATGGGCTCCAGTGTAGAATGTCTAAGAATCTGTTCTATCCTTCCTTATCTTCAGTGGGAATTAGGAATCTTTTGACTCTTTGCCAGCTTGGAAAACTTAACCACCTAAAAGCATATTTATATAAACATTGTTATAATTTTCACCTATTTGATTCAGTATCTTATTAAGATAATGTTTTTTTCTCTTTACAAAGCACTATCTGGTCATGGTGGAAACTTAGTAAAATAAAGAAGATAATGAAAAACCTTAAATATCTCCACCCAGAGTTAAGCACGGTTAATGTTTCTGGGTATTTTCTTCTAGTTGTTTTTCTTGTGCATATTTTTCCAGAATGATACCATATAGGGAATTCCATCATCTGCTTTTCTCACTTTCTTAACTACATTTAGAGTGTTTTTTGGTCTCTAAATATTTTTAAAAATAATCATTTGGCAGCACTAATACCTAGAACTTATTCATCCATTTCCTGTGCTGGCCATTGGACTGTTTTATATTTTTCAGTGTTATGAATGATGCCATGATTCCATCTGACCTGTTTCTAGAACTGGGATTCACGACTGTGAACACTTTAACACTGATACAGAGTGTCAAAGTATTTCCATAAAGGATGTAGTCATTTTGATTCTTACCAGTAGTGAACAAGAATATTTCACTATTTCCTTGCTGACATTAAGGATTATCATTTTAAAAAACTTTTGCAAATTTAATATTAAGGAAAACATGGCATATGGTATTTATGAATGACTAGTATGATGGATCCCAGTTTTTCATGTAGCAGGACCATGGCACAGTCAGAAGAGGGCTGGATCCTTTCAACACATGAAAGAAGTGTAGAATTTCCAGGTTGTCTTCTGGAATCCCTTCCAAAAGGGTACTGAATATGAGATCCAGCTTGAAGCCAAGATTTATAGCCCCAGACCCCATAGAACAATGATCAAATCGTTCATATACATTATAGAGTCCCTTGTTTGAAACTGAATGACTAGATAAACATTCGTGTGACTCCTGAGGAATAAAGATCATCCTGTGTTTAGATTTGCCCCTTCCTTCTCACCATTTGTGATCAGTCTGTGAAAATCACAAAGGTTCTAGAAGAGTAGAGAACCAGATGTAAGAGGGTGGAAAGGAGATAAGTGTGCTGCCGGGTTTCTAGTCCTCTCTCTTTTCAACAGCCTCTCCCTCCAGCTCCCCACTTTCTTCCCATCCTCCCAAAATGAGCAGAAGTCTAAGATGAGAAGCTAAATAAGAAATAGTAATTGGGCCTTTTCAAATCTCTTGGTTTGGAATTGACGTAGACTCTGACTAGCCCAGTTCCTTAGATCTATGAAGTCCATACCATCTTGCAGTTAACCTGGGTGTCCCAGATTGTTTTCTTCTCTTGTCTGAACTTAAGCAGCTGGAAGTTGAAGCCGCTACCTCATCTTTGCTGCTTGCACTGCTTCTTTGCAAGTTACCAGATCGGAATCCCAGACCCCGAAGGGAATTAAGAAAGAACTGGAAAGGACTTTCCAAACGGTGTACCACGGGAAGGTCAGACAATCAGAATGATCCCTTGAGAGTTTCCGAAGAATTTTGTTTATTCAAAAGCTTCCACTCATATAAAAGCGTGAAAATAAACCTGCCTTTCCCACTAGAGAGATTTGGCCACCAGCAGCGATTGTGGCAGACTGTTATCCTGCTTCTCCTCTGTATTTATAGAGGCTCAGAGAAGGGATAATGCATTTTATGGACTTCATCTCATTACAGGTCTGGCCACATTCCATATGTCATTGGTGCCCTTGCCTTCCAGGAGTCTTTCCTCCCTCCTCCTGACCCCCCCCGCCCTCGCGCCCATGAACGTAACTGTGTCCATGGTCAGCCTTGACTTGTGTTTTTCTCACTGTGACAGGAATAGAATTTTGCATCTCACTCTCGACCTCCATCATCCATTGCCAGACCACCTCAATTCCCTCATCGCCACTTCAGTCTGCACAAAGTGAGGTTTCATTATTATATTTGCATTAAGAATACTATAAATTATGTAAGGCTGGTGTAAGAAAGAGTGGGTGGGGATTGAAAAACAAAATCACTCTCTTCCCAAGTTTAACTCAAACCCAGCATCTTTACAAGGTACCTTCTCGGAAGAGCCTGGCATTGCGTTAGCGGGAGTCTTACTCTTCCCTGTAGAGTTCCTGAGTGTACTGTATAGTGTTAATGTGTTGAATACTTTTTCTTTTAGCAAACCTTCTAGAACTGAGAAGTGATGCCAGCATGCTGCTCATAAAGCATTAGCTTTTCCTGATTACATTTCCATGTTTTGCAATTGCAGGGGAAGGAGAATTCAGATCCTTCCAGTAGCTTTCCAATTGAACATTCACGACAAACTGCAGAAACATTTGTGTCCAAGCGACATGTCACTTGACAGTTCATGTTTTTCTGTCCCATCTTGTTTTTGTATGTGCAGTGGCCGCACTGGTCATGTGTTTTTATTCATGTAGTCATATCTTTATACCCTGCCGCCTGACTTGTTCTAGAGATGGAACAAGACAAACTTCAGAAGTTAAATTCAAACAAGATGTGAGGGAATGAATTTCTTTTAGGGATAAGGGAGGAATCCTTCTAGTCAGGAAGGATTTATGATTTTTGGCTTTGTTTTCCTCTTTCGTTTTTCATTAGTCTTTAGACTTAGCAAAATCTAATGTGCTCAAGATTTATAAAATACAACAACCTTTGCTTTCTTGTCAGGAGTAAAGACCAAGAAGGGTTAATCAACCTTCTACCTAATATTCTCACAGGTAGTCTAGAAAGATGTGTCACATAGAAATATAACATTTTTTAAACAGAGACACATTTGCCAGTCTTCTTCGTGTAGTCAAATTTGAGGAAATTTAAGGATGTTTTGATTCATGGCCCTTATTCATCTCAAGCAGTAGTTTTGAGATGTCAGAAGACTGGAGTGATAGGCATTTATGTGTGTTAATATTAGCTATAAGGAAAATATATGTATCTGTGCTGTGCAAGAAAATAAACATGTTCAGACCTTCCTTGAATTCTGTCACCAAGTTCTCCTTTATCTTAGACTTTGCATAAAGAATGGATGCATTTTTATTAGATGTCTAACTTTTTGTTTGCTTATTTGTGTTATAAAACAAAATCATGGAGCAGTTACCTTGGGTGTACAGTGACTTGAAGAAATAAGAAATGCAGCATTTTGGTACTGTCAAGAGTTATGATCTTTGCTTGGATTTCGTGCTGAAGAGCAGTATGTACATATTTTAACCTTTGAGTCTGATATGTACTGAAATGTGCAGTGTCAGTGCCTGTAAATGAAACCCTGTAGTTGTCACAGCTGTCTTGACTTCTTCTGAAAAATCTACAGTGTCTTTCTAGTCGTTCTCATGCTGATAATGTTAGAAAAAAGAAACACATGCGAACATACTCACACACTTACAGTCACAGATACCACAATAAATTCCAGACCACAAGATATACTGGGAAAGTCTCTCTCTCTCCTTTTTTTTTTTAAAATGAATTTTCTTGAGATTAGCTTAAGCATTTTAGCCAATATTTTAAGGACTAACAGACTCATGAGTTTAACCATCATTAGCATCTGAAGGTGATCCAACCAGCCATGTAGGTAGGATTCATGATCACCAGAATAGGTTGGTTCCCTTTTCCTTTGGTTTCCTTAGTCATCTCCTGCTTAGGTCCTTTTAAAAAAAAAAAAAAAAATTTAATATGCTGTGTAGACCACTAAAGAAAGCCTGGATTTCTCAATTATTAAGGAAATCCTAGAGTAAGCTTTGAAGATGGTGGATGAGAGTTGCATCATTTATAGTCTACCCTTCTAACACAATACTTTGTGTGTTCCTTCACATTTTTTGAGTTCCATTCTAATTTTATAGGCATTTATGAATGCTTAGAATCAAGACACATTTAACTGTGTCATTTCATGAGCATTTTTCCATGTTGCCACATCTTCAAAGTGACTTTTTTTAATGACCACATAATATTTCATAACATGGAATTCACAGAAGCATGCTATCCATTTTGTCATAATGGCCACTTACAAGCTCTCATTATTATAGATTATGCCAAAGCAAACATCTTTCACTGTGCTAGTAGTTTTTCCCTTTTAGATTATTTCCATAGGACCTTTTCTCAAAAGTGGATGCTCTTTGCCATTGAGTCTCCAACTTCTTCTGCCCCAGTGTGCATATTGGATGATTATTGTCATTATACATTCCCAAGGGAGAACTTAGATTTCTACTACATCCTAAAACATTTTGGGGAGGAGGGTCTAGGTGAAGCCCTAGAGCAGTTCACACTTGGCATCACTATTTTTTGTGTACATGAGTAACCGGTTCCTGTGTAAGCATCACTCTCCACTTAAAAAATGTTAGAGAAAGTACTGCTCACATGAGGCTAACCTTACGCCTACCTCAGCTTGTTAAAAATGGAGTCATTTCCAAACACCAGTCTATTTGCTATTACTTGTACTGTTACTTATGATACACCCCAAACATGTGCAAGATCCCAGGATTGACAGCTGCCTGCATGCCACCATTTTAACTTAAGAGGAGTTACTATAGGGAACCAGTGACAGGCAATTCAGAATTTGAAATGAAATAGAGAGCAAGTGTCTTATCCTCCAAAAATGAGCTCTTTGGAGAAATGTCTATTTAGGTTTTCTGCCCATTTTTGGATTGGGCTGTTTGTTTTTTTGATATTGAGCTGCATGAGCTGTTTAATCCTTTGTCAGTTGTTTCATTTGCAAATATTTTCTCCCATTCTGAGGGTTGTCTTTTGGTCTTGTTTATGGTTTCCTTTGCTGTGCAAAAGCTTTTAAGCTTCATTAGGTCCCACTTGTTTATTTTTGTTTTTATTCTCATTACTCTAGGAGGTGGGTCAAAAAAGATCTTGCTGCAATTTATGTCATAGAGTGTTCTTCCTATGTTTTCCTCTAGGAGTTTTATAGTGTCCGGCCTTCCATTTAGGTCTTTAATCCATTTTGAGTTTATTTTTGTGTATGGTGTTAGGGAGTGTTCTAATTTCACTCTTTTACATGTTGCTGTCCAGTTTTCTCAGCATCACTTATTGAAGATGCTGACTTTGCTCCATTGTATATTCTGGCTTCCTTTGTCATAGATTAAGTGACCATAGGTGCATGGGTTTATCTCTGGACTTTCTATCCTGTTCCATTGATCTATATTTCTGTTTTTGTGCCAGTACCATACTGTCTTGATTACTGTAGCCCTACAGTATACTCTGAAGTCAGGGAGTCTGATTCCTCCAGCTCCGTTTTCTTTCTCAAGATTGCTTTTGCTATTCGAGGTCCTTTGTGTTTCCATACATATTGTAAAATTTTTTGTTCTAGTTCTTTGAAAAATGCCATTGGTAATTTGATAGGGATTGCATTGAATCTGTAGATTGCTTTGGGTAGTGTAGTCAACATCACTAATTATTAGAGAAATGCAAATCACAAGTACAATGACATATCACCTCATATCAGTCAGAATGGCCATCATCACAAAATCTACAAACAATAAATGCTGGAGAGGATGTGGAGAAAAGGGAACCCTCTTGCACTGTTGGTGGGAATGTAAATTGATACAGCCACTCCGGAGAACAGTATGGAGGTTCCTTAAAAAACTAAAAATAGAACTACCATGTGACCCAACAATCCCACTACTGGG
>NC_041218.1:49533099-49548969 GCF_002837175.3 Physeter macrocephalus
AACAACCTAAATGTCCATCAGCAGAGGAAAGGATAAAAAAGATGTGGTACATATATACAATGGAATATTACTTAGCCATAAAAAGGAACAAAATTGGATCATTTGTAGAGACGTTGATGGACCTAGAAACTGTCATACAGAGTGAAGTAAGTCAGAAAGAGCAAAACAAATATCATATCAACGCATATATGTGGAATCTGAAAAAATTGGTATAGACGATCTTATTTACAAAGCAGAAATAGAGACACAGATGTAAAGAACAAATGTATGGATACCAAGGGGTGGGGGGAGGGATGAATTGGGAGATTGGGATTGACATAAATACACTGTTGATACTGTGTGTAAAATATATAACTGATGAAAACCTACCGTATAGCACAGGGAGCTCTACTCAGTGCTCTGTGGTGACCTAAATGGGAAGGAAATTCAAAAAAGAGGGGATATATGTATACGTATAGCTGATTCACTTTGCTGTACAATAGAAACTAACACAACATTATAAAGCAACTATACTCCAATACAAAATTTAAAAACAGCAACAAAAACAAAAAGAAAAGAAAAATGAGCTCTGATCCTCTTAACAGGTAGAAGCACAGCCACAAAGCTACACCGTTTCAAATTTGGGGTTAATTGAAATTTAGCTGTGATAGGGAGGAAGGTGATTATTTTTGTACTCCTAAAATTCTCATTGACTTAACCAATAGAAACTAAGTTTGCAGAATGCCAAACTGTACCTAGGGTATATGACAATATATTCCCCAGAAAATTTGCAGTCTTACTATCTGTGTTCACCTTGATTTACAGAAAATCAACCCCAAAGAATTCCACTTCAAAGCACGATATACTTTGGAATTTGAATTCCCTAGTTCTGAAAGCTTCACTGTGCTTCAGTTTGCTTGGTTTATTAAATTAAAGAGGTAAATGCTAACGCTATACAGTGATATTTTAAAAGAAAAGATGTCAGGGAGAATCTTTTATGCTCACCTCTGAGGAACTTTAGCCTATTGATTTAAAGGAGGCAAAAAAGATTTGCAGTTTATTCCAGACAGGCATATGTAGGCTTATTCCACAACCAGGCCAAAGTTCAAATTCCCTACAATATCAGGGGAAATTCTCTCTTCAGCATGTTACTGTTTTAAAAACAACTGCCTTTCTGGCTGATTAAAAGTGATTTTAACTCTAGTGCTAAATACCACAATGAAGGCAGCAGATAGGGAAGTGCTTGCATGTCTATTTGCTTTTACTCTAAGCCTGGCCATTAAAGGTAATTAATTTATGGCCTGGCAAAGCCTGCTGCCTTTCTTCTATGGATTTGTTAGTTCTGCATGCAGTATGGGATTCCAAATATAACTTGTGTCCACCAGTTCTGATCCCTTTGGTTTCCCTTGTCCCTTGGAGATTTCAGGATTAGCATGAAAGCTTTCTGTTTTTAGAAAAGCAAGTCTTGACTCTCTGGTTTGGGCAAGGCTGTGAATCACCCAGTCATTAGAGCCAGTTGGATTCTTAACATGTAAGGCTATGGGCCTCATAGGAATTTTCCAAATATCACCATGAACACTCTTACCCTTTTCTAATATAGGGTCAACAAAATTAAGCACATTCACAATCAGAAAATTTTCAAGAAAAATTATTTGATACCTTACCGCCACGTATTTTCTTTTCTATGCCACTCGTCTTGTGTCTGGTAAATTCTCAAGTTAAGTGAGACAGTCCATTTTGTGGTAAATCATGTTTTTGCACATGGAGGACTGTCAGGAATTCATATCCACCAAAAGTTGATATGCAGAAAGCAGGAACGTTTACGATTATTATTTAAACACTCTGTTATTATGGCTGAGATGCCATCTTCATTTTATAAATGAAACTGAAGCTAAAAGGAGGTTACTCACCAGTAGTAGAGCTGAGATTTGAACTTGGGTCTTTCAGGTTCCAAAACACTGAACCAGCGAAGCATTCTGCCTCTGGGTGATTACAGTAGATCTTTGATACCCATGATGGAAAGATCCCGAGAGCATCCTGAATCCCTAGATTCTTAAATACCATCATATACCGGCTTACAGTTGAAGTACAGCATTTCACTGGCTCAAGCTCCTTCTGAGACTGTTTTAATGATAACATTTCCTTGTTTCATATAAAATGTCTAATGGACAAGACCGTATCATAGAGCTGATCAAAGTCAGCATTCCAATCTTTAATTTATCCAAAAGTGATTTCTTCTATAATCAGGCGAAACCCGTCTTTCCTGCCATCACTAGATCTCACAGTCAGCTTTCTTTGGGGGGAATATCTTCCTGAAAGATAAACTGTTTAATGTCATTACCAGCATTCCTGAACATGTGTTTGGTGACAAACTGTAAACAGTTCCTCTCACTAATGAGGTGATACAGGGCACTCGTTGGGGCCAAGTCACCTCCTATGCGGCTCACCCACACATACCAGCCTCAGGCAGCAGTCAGAATTGAGAGTCCTGCCTCAGCCAGTTACATCACACATACAAATCACTGGTATTATAATTGCCTGTCATGGGTCTGTGGGAGTCGGTACAGCTGAATGACTAAGAACACAGCCTCTGGGGACAGACTACTTGGGTTCAAATTTCATCTCTCCCTCTAATACGCTATGCAGCCTTGGGCCAGTTACTTAACCTCTCTGTGCCTTAGATTTCTCATTGTAAAATAGGGGCAATAATAGCTACCCCGTAGGCTGTTGTAAATACTAAATAAGGTAATACATGGAAGCATCTAGAACAGTGCCTGGCATGTATCAGTAGTAAGCACTATATAATTGATAGCTGGTACCGTCCCCTAGGTTTCTCACAGAAGAAAGTTGAAATTGTAAGTCCTCCAATGCCAGGTTTCCATTCTGATGAAGAGATTTTATTTACACGGTTGGCTGCTCCATTGCCTTCTCTCTCATGCTCTCTTCGTAACAGCCTAATATTTCTCCTACTGTCTTTGGCCTGCCATGCTTCTTTGTGACTCCTCTTGTTCTTTTTTTTTAAATTTTTTTTATTTATTTTTTTAAAATTTTATTATTGTTTTTTTTTGTGGTACGTGGGCCTCTCACTGTTGTGGCCTCTCCCGTTGCGGAGCACAGGCTCCGGACGCGCAGGCTCAGCGGCCATGGCTCACGGGCCCAGCCGCTCTGCGGCATGTGGGATCTTCCCGGATCGGGGCACGAACCCGTGTCCCCTGCATCGGCAGGCGGACTCTCAACCACTGCGCCACCAGGGAAGCCCTCCTCTTGTTCTTAACTGTGCCTGTCGTCTATTCTTCCTGCCTTCAGGGTCTCCCAGGGACTCACCCCTTGTGGTTTCTTCCTTTTCTGCTTACCCTCCACCAGTTCTCATCTCCCAGCAGGCTCTTCTGCCAGGTCATGAATAGAGGGAACAGTTTGAGGTGGAGAGGTGCTAACACAGCCTCCTGGGTCACTCTTGGAAGCCGAGCTTTCTCCCTCCACAGTTCACCCTTCCGCAGCTTTACTTTTTACCAGGTTTCTCAGATTCTCACTCTGCAGATATGCCAACCTGCACCTGTCAGGACAGCCACAGCAGCCTCAGCTCTCTCTGCCGCCCAGAACATGTGCACAGGAAGGCTGACGTGCGCCTCAAGCCACGGCGTAACTTCTTTGTGTGCTGCAGAACACAAAGAAGCCCACCTGAAACCGCGACAAAGCCCCCCCGAAACTGTTAGAGCCCACCAGTCGTTGTCACGTTTCTACACCAGGCCTCTTCTAAGTCTTCATGCTGTTCATCATGGGTTATCCCCAAATGAATGTAACCCTACAGAAATTTCATAAGCAAGATAAGTGCAGAGCCCCCCCAAGAAAGGAGAGACATGCAGGTTAAAAATTAGCATGTAGAAACCAGAGGTTCTCTCTCCCCAAAGAAATTCTCACTACTGGACCTTTGGGGTACTTTCAGTCATGTGGTTTAAGCCCCATGTGCCTGGGGCTTCCCTGGTGGCGCAGTGGTTGCGCGTCCGCCTGCCGATGCAGGGGAACCGGGTTCGCGCCCCGGGCTGGGAGGATCCCGCGTGCTGCGGAGCGGCTGGGCCCGTGAGCCGTGGCCGCTGGGCCTGCGCGCCCGGAGCCTGTGCTCCGCAACGGGAGAGGCCGCAGCTGGGGGAGGCCTGCGTACCACAAAAAAAAAAAAAAAAAAAAAAAAAAAAGAGATGCCTGAATTGTTAACTATATAAAAATTTCCAGTGGAAAGGCTGTTTAGTTAAATAAACACAATGAGACTAATGAACGAGGAATTTAGGTTTTGAAATTTGCTTTTTTCTTTTTTCCTGTTAGAAAGTTGCTCACAGATGTATACCTTTTCCGAAGAGAAGAATTGGGGGAATTTAAATGCATTTTTAGCTGAGTAAAGTAGATGATGAGGTTACAGTATTTCATTCCAGACCCACTTTGGACTGTCCTTACATTGCAGTACTGATTGGTGTCATCTGGCCTTATCATCTGTGAAATAAAGATAATATATGCCTACAGGTGTTAGGTATTGTACTTTAGGAGAGACAAAGAGAAATAGAAATGTGATCTGTACGCTCAGGTAAGATGACATACATGGAAACTTAGATAAAATGCAAAGTATGTCACAGGGCATATTGTGCCAAGTTAGTAGCTCAGATGGTCAGTGCTATAACTTCAGAGGAATTGAAGTAGTCAGAGAAGCTTCATGGAGGAGGGAGAAACTAAGTTGGACTTTGCAGTATAAATAGGAGTTGGCTTGCTAGAGAGGAAAGAGAATGACATTCCATGTAAAAGGAATGGAAGAATAAATGGCTCAGAGGTATTTCCTGAGGTTTGTCCAGAAGACCCTGAGTATGACTAGAAAGTATCAGGAACATCCTAATTAAAATCTTAAGTCTACTGTTTAGTTTGTATGGAAGTTAGGTTAGATTACCTAATCTCAGGGCCACAATTTTCTCATCTGTATAGTGAGGCTAATAAAGAAAAGTTAATAAAAAGTCTACACAGTTCTGAACGCTCAATAGGCATCTCCCCAAATATTTGCTGGTATTATTTATATTACTACTACCATCACTATTCTGCCACCACTACTACTGTTGCTAATCACCACTCCTACTTTTCCTGTTACTGTTTTTACGATCACTGTTACTATTAGTACTACACTGATTTCTAGTAGCAAGTCGCGTCCCAGTTCTTTGCCTGATTGTCCCTCTCCCCAGCCCACCCCATCATCATCATCCATTCCCCCTTCTCCTCTCCCAAAATTCTTTGTGAGGAGACCTGACTTGGACACAGCAGGGTGGGTCTGGTGCAGACTGGACCAAAAAATCAAATTCCAAGACTCAGTTCAAAGTGAAAACATTTGACATTACTTGAAAGTTATGGTGAATAATGAGTCACACAGTATTGGACCCTCAGGCTCAAAACAGGAGGGAATCAGAGAACCTGGACTGGGCTTCCAGTTCGACCAGAGGCATTTTGTAGAGCGCCAGGGAGGCTTCGGATGAGCTGTGGAACCTAGCTTGCTTGATGGCGCACCAGCACCGTGTGCCCAGCAGCACGCACGCTGCGCTGACCCGCTGATGGTGGTTGCATACGACAGCTCTGTTGTCACTCTTCCTTCTTTCCCCTTGATTTGGAGCTGGTTGTGTGGCATTTCAAAGAAATGGTTTCTACCTACTTGCTTTAGAAGGCATTCCTTCCCTTACAACATTTGAACTGCTCTTTAATAGAAACTAAGCATCAACCACCTTAATGATATGTATCTTAAGCATTTTCTTGTCGAGCTCTCCTGAATATCAAATGCATCCTTTCAGAAAAGGAAAAGATGTGAAGATATACAAAACTGGCAAAATCCATGCATTGTTTCTTAAATATGCCTGCAGAGCAATGAATCTATAAAGGAATAAGAGGAGTAGGTATGTAGGAGTAGATTAATAAAGGTGACCCCCATTCCTTGCCCCTGCTCTGTGTGATAAATAATAATAATTTCCAATTCTCATTCCTGATACATTAGGCCACTCTCAAGGTTTCTGTGTGATGACCTACTCCCTCATTTCTTATTTCGCTGACCAAGGTCTCCTACTGCACAGATATGTAGAACTTGTCTGGCAGGTATGTTAGATAGGTGTTTTATTGCTGCATCTGGAGGTCTGGATTATTTTACATGCTATTCTTAGAATTTTCAATTAACAAATTTTAATTAACTAATTGAGGTTTCTTATTAAGAAGCTTTTATGATTTGTCATAGTCTAGCTGTGTGTGCACCCTATTCTATTAAGAAGCCATTAAATCCTTAGAAACAGCCTGTGAATTCATTAATCTTACTGTATAATTGCAGTAATCTGGGTATAGAGCCAGGGGCATTTGTAAGGCAGTGTCTTAAAATATGAGGATCTTCTAGATGGTAGGACATTACAACAATAGAGCTGGGCTAGGGAAGAAAATACAATACTCCACATAACCTGAAGCACCCCATTTGGAGTTATTTTTGAGTCAGTTTTTATTCCTCCATTTTTTTATACAACTATATCTGATGTTCTGGAAGTTTACAACACTTCATACCAGCGACATGACTTGAAATCCTGCAGAAGCATACCTGTAAGTTAAACCAGCCTAAGATGTCGCTTCCTCAGAGACCACCTTGAGCATCATTCCTTGTGTCACCGTTCCCTAGAAAATAAAAAGCACAAAATAGGTTTATTTTGTAAATAAAATAAGTAAGTACTGAAAACTACTTCTGAAGTGGCAGGTGAGGTCTAGTATCTAGGATACAGAAGCTAGAACTTTCAGGAATAAATATGGGCAACTGATTCAGGTTCTAACCCTTGTTCCTGAAGGTCACAGGAGGAGTGCTTTGAGGATTTAAATACAGCTCACTTACCCAGGAGATTCAGAGATTCGTATGTCAGATGCAGACAAGCCTTTGTACCTAGAGGGACAGGGAGGGGAAAATTCAGACTCAGGGAAGAACAGAACTGAATCAGCAGCACACACTTTCCATCACCAAAAGGCTTTATGAGTTACCACGCTTAATTCTGTTAAAACTCAAAAGCAAGATTTGCCGTTGTTCATGTACAGTCTGGACTCTGTGAGATCTCAGGTAAACAGACTCTTCAGTGGTAGCACTCCAAAAGTCTACTGCCCCTTGGGTCCCCAGGACCCCAAGAGACTGAACTTACAGTTTGCAGCTGTTCTCTTCCCACTGGTCCTCTGTGTCCGAGGCAGCCAGGCCTGGCCTTAGGCAAAATGCTGAGGTGGTTGAAGTCTGCTGTGACTGCATTTTCCCCCCATCCTCCTTTGTGTGACTTTCCTGGGGTCCTCTGGACTTGTGCCCAATGGCCCTTACTCAAAGGGCCTTCTCTTCCAGAGAGCAGTCCCTGGCATTTTTGTGCGGAGAAAAAAACTTTCTCTGCAGTAGCTTTGAGAGCCTGAGTTGGGGGTGGAGAATGGGATAGAATAAATGTCAATTCCAAGTAGAGGGGGCATTAGGGAATAATAATGAACTACTCATAAGGTTCAAGGGTACAATCACAGCCTAATACATTACCTTCCCTGATAGCATTCCCATGTTAAAATATTTTTTGAATGCCTGAATCATAACCCCAAAGATCTTGATCTCAGTAGGGGTCTTGGGACACATGACAGAATCAGTGAGAGAAGTAATTGAGTCAGAAGACCCCTTGTTTTATATGACTCGCTGCTCATGTGCTCTCATGGGAACACCAAGGGTAATGAGTAGATCTGGATATAGGGACCATGTTAGCCCGTATATCACCTTCTACTCTGGACTTCACTGCAGCTCTCAGATCTGGATAAAGGCTCTGATCCTTATGCAGTGCCTTTAGGATCTGCTGCACCCTACTCAAGGCCTTTCTTGGTCCTCCCATTACTCCATCCACACTACACCTACTCACCCACCCAACCCACCCGATCAGAACACAAGTTCCTCTGTGCTCTGTTAGTTCCGTAAATGAGGCAAGCGTGTCCCAAAGAGAGTTCCTCACAGCACTCATCCCATGAGATGCTCTCCAGAAGAAGGATCTTATGGCCAAGCAAGTTTGGAAAATGGTGTATGTCCTGGTTACCTACTCATGATGCAAGTCTGAAGGGTTCACAATGAAAATGAAAAGCCTCTGAGGATTTTTTTTTTCATTGAAGATATCTGATTAACCCTGTTTAGCCTAGGGGTTCCCCCACTTATTTGACTGTAGAACCCTTTAGGAAGTGACCCTTTAAGTCAAGGTCATGCCTAATTGTGGCCTCACATACTAATACCACTCCAAGCTGATGTTTTTGTGTAAAAGCATGCCTTTTAGTGACACCCTCACAATCATTTGTAAAATAAAAAATGCAGTCAAGTCACTGAGCAGGAGCTGGGGGTGGGGGAGAGAGTAGAGAAAGAAGCCTGTCCCAAAATTGCAACCCAAAATTGGTTGCACCCAATTTCACAAAACAACAGTTTGTTCTTGACCCACAGAAAGCCTATAAGTCAAAGAATCTGAGTCAACTTCTTGTTCTTTTTTTAGAAGCCAGGAAACTTACAGGGCTTTGGGGAGGCAATGTCTATCAGGAAAACACTCTCTAGAAAGCTAATTAAAAGTCCTTGAGTACTGAAGGTGTTTCAGGGAAACAAATCACCCCAGTCCCATTGGAAAGGTCTCTGTCAAAAGCAGCCAAGAGCATTAGCTTAGCACCATTATAAATGAAATGATATAAATTACACCTCTTTTTCTAAACACACATTGAATTCAGGGAATGCATGTTGGCTTGATTTTCATATGAGCTACAAAGGATGTGTTTCACCTCTTACCGCTCTTTTCTATTACTTCACAAATCTGGCAGAGACTGACGTTGCATATGTAAAAGACTAATATATATTTTAAGAAGTATATGTAGGCCAAACCACAGGAATTTATTGGCCAACCTCCTTAATTGTCATGAATTTAGAAGAAGTCAATTAAGAGAGTCCTGTGTGAGCCCGGAAAGTTAAGGGTGGTACTGAGGGAGTGGTCTCGTTCACAGATTGGGGCCGAGCCTTCCGGGTCCTCCAACCACGGGCCTCGAGTTCATGCATTTGATTTCCACGCGGTGGTCACTTTTATACATGGCAGGTCGGCACCCGAAGCCACCTTTCTTTGAGTGAATTTGGCCTTCATATGTGAGCTGACCAGTCACAGCAGTGAAAGGTTGCTGGAGGACAAGGCTGGATTTCTTCTCTGGGGGGTGGAGGACAGGATTGATATTGCAGGTGGACAAGGAGGTCCCACAAAAGCCACCATTCTAAATAAGCGTTCCTGGACTCAGTGGTCACACTCACTGCCCACCATGCCCCATCCCATATCCAGCATCCCTCTGCAGGGGGCTGCAGGCACTGAGCTGCTTCAGGACCATCTTCGTCCACACTGCATATAACCACTGGGACCTCACCCACCCCCAGCCAGGCTGGGCAGAGTAGTTGCAGAGGAAAGTCAGTGATGGGAAGCAGGGAAAACACGATGGCACCCACAAACCCACGTGTTTACCGTTAGGAGCTGTAATGGGTTGGCCCCTGAGGTGAACTCCTAACAGAGAGGGACAGAGGATGTTTGTCGGAAGCCTCTGGGATGTCGGCAGTTAGTAATTTAAAGCCTCATCTTTGCCTGGGAGAGGCCGGCTGAGGGGTGAGCGTGCACACTGCCCCAAGGGGCCTGGTGGGACACCGGGGCAAGGCAGGAGTTGGAGGTCCCGAGAGCCACCAGTCACAGCGGCTAGCACCAGGGCATACTATCTTATTCACCACGCTGGGGCGGTGTTAATACTGTTGCTGTAGCTTCACTGATGAAATCTCCAGCGAGAAGCTGACTGCTCTCACAGTCCGTGTTTTCCCCAGGTCATCGTGGAGCAGTGTTCAGTTCATTAACTTCTCACAAACTCAGCCCATAACTTAAATGGGTATGGTTTTGTGGGGTGTCGTTTTAACAGATTTTTGGTCTGATCTGTAATGAGGTTTAAACAGCAATTTCAGGGACTTCCCTGGTGGTCCAGTGGTTAAGACTCCATGCTTCCAATGCAGGGGGGCTCGGGTTTGATCCCTGGTCGGGGAACTAAGATCCCACGTGCCATGCAGTGCGGCCGAAACAAAACAAACCCCATCAGTTTCAGCCTATTTGTTTTCTAGTTGTTCAAGTTAAAGATTCATCTTTTAAAATTCTCCCCATTCCCCTAACCAACCAAAAAACGTGGATGTGTACATGTCACCTAATTGGAGCCCTGTTGAAAGATTCCTGGGATCCGAACCCTTCTGGTTAGGTCAGTTCTGAGGTCAGGCACACCAGCCAAACCGTGGAGCCTTTTGAAGCCTCTCCCTCTCTCTCCCCACCTCAAAGCTGAGCTTGTAGTAAACTGCAGGCACTTCTGCTAAGTGCAGTGTCAAAGGGCTGGATTTGTCATTTGCCTTGGTGACTAAAACAGCACATTTTAGGTTCACCATTAAGTTTGTAAATCCTTTTTATACACATAAATTTTAATATCAAATATTACCTTCCACATGAATGCCAGAATTGGGTTTGGACAGCTTTTACCTCTTGGCTGAAGTTAACACAAAGCCCACACCTGAAAATGTTGTTCAAGCTTAAAATTTATCCACCTACACGTGGGATTAGAGGGGCTTGAAAAATGTTGGCGGGGAATATTTTTAGTACATGGGGCTATATGGCCTTGTATGACTTAACTTTTCAGACTGTGGTTTGCCAGCTGGAAAAACTTGAGTTTGTTAGAACTTGAGGCATCATCAAATATTTGTTCCATACTTTTAAAATAAAGTAAGCTCAGGATTGTGCTAATACTGTAACTAATATCCCATGCTACTGCCTTTGGAGCCACAAAAAGAAACTGTGCTTTTTTTTTCACTGTGCTAAAGATGATTTTGTTTAATAGTATGAAGCTCTCTGTTGATCAGGATGTGGTTCCATTTGGTAACATTTAAGGGATCAAATAGGTAAGACTTATACTGAATATTGATAGCAGGTGCCTTCAAATCCCTACCATGCTTATACTCTTAGAAGAATAAAAAATATCTTAATGTGTTTTTTCCTGAACATGTTTTAAACATGTTTTAAATGCACTTCTCCATCCGTGCTTATACAGAGAAGAAAACGGACTAAAGTTGATACCATCTGATTTTAATAAAAAGGGAACATGCTTGTCATGTAGCTCTCCCAGCCCTGTGGCTGCTTACAGTTCGCTTTAGTTCCTTTTCCTCAGTGATTCATAGTCCAGAGAGACAGCTCCACTCCCAGCTAAAGCTCAGCCACTTTGGGAAGGCTTAAAGGGATTTGATTTCTTTTAGCCAGATCTGTATTTCAGCTGTTGGTTTCACTTATGAGATCCACGAAAGAATGTAACAGAGAATCAGTAGATTAGAATGTAATTTTGTGCTCATGGTTGTGTCTGAGTTGGTAAAGCCTCTTACGAAAAGTGGGAAGGGGCCCCCATCTGGACTGGTGACACAGGTAAAGCATAGGAACCATTTCACTGGGTGCCAGGATCAATGCCCTAATCCCCCTTTCCACCCGATAAACTCCAGTTGATCCCTCAAAACCCACCTTCTCCCAAAATGCTTCCCTGACCCTTCCCACCCTTATAGTTAATGACTCCTCTGTGCTAAGGGCTGCTTCTGCCTTGCGTACAGCGGTTATATTTACCCACCTATGTGTATACCTACCTTCCTTACTAGACTATGGGCTCTTTGAAGGCAGAGGCTGTTTCTTACTCATATTTACAGCCCAGGAACTGAACCACAAACTCATTGTTATGTTAAATTGAATTGCTGGAAATGTAGTTGCTTTGAACACCCATCCCACTTTCCTTGTCATTAACCAGTTTTTCATTCCATAAGTATTTATTGAGAATCCTGAATATAAGAATTTGGAATACTTGCAGAATGAATTAATTCATTATGCAAGAATGGGCACATTTAGATTCTTGTAGAGACAAAGCAAACACGGTTGCCCAGGAAAGATGACCAGAATCAGAAATGTAAGCATAGAGCTTACGCGTTAACATCTCAAATGCGTGCTTTTATTTTCATTTGTATATAAAGCAGATGCTTTGGAACCTGGTACAAACTGCACTTTCCAAATAGAGACCTTGATATTTTATATAGGGTAAGAGTATTATTCTTCGGGCTTAGCAGAGCTAAGGAATGCAGGAACACAGGATAGGGACTGTTATAAGACATTAGAGGGTGAGCTACAATAGTATTCTTCCAGGGAAGTTATCACACCCAGATTAAAATGAAAGAGTGTATTTCAATAGGGAAGATATGCTTAGTAATTATAACTGTCGGGCTTCCCTGGTGGCACAGTGGTTAAGAATCCACCTGCCAACGCAAGGGATGCGGGTTTGAGCCCTGGTCCAGGAAGATCCCACATGCTGAGGAGCAACTAAGCCTGTGCGCCACAACTACTGAGCCTGCTCTCTAGAGCCCGTGAGCCACAACTGCTGAAGCCCGTGAGCCACAACTACTGAAGCCCGAGTGCCTAGAGCCTGTGCTCCGCAACAAGAGAAGCCACCGCAATGAGAAGCCCGCGCACCGCAATGAAGAATAGCCCCAGCTCACCACAACTAGAGAAAGCCCGCACCCAGCAACGAAGACCCAGCGCAGCCAAAAATAATAAATAAATAAAAAATAAATTAATTTTAAAAAATTTTAACTCTTTATTGAGCCCTTACTGTGTGCCAGGCACTGAGCCAAGCTTCCTGAGTCAGATGGGTAAATGGAAGTAGTTAGTCTGGTTTAGGTGGTTTATTATCATAAAAGAATGGACAAGGTTATTGAATACATACAAACATTTATTTAAATACCATTTTAAAAAGAAAATGTAGTAGCCTCATTTTGTATTTGCAGAAAATTAGAAGAGAAAGGATAAATCATGTTGAATGCAAGGGTTGTGTCTTTTTTATAATTGAAATTCAGATTGTGCCATCAGTGCATTTTTAATAGAATCTCATTGAATTGATTTTATAGTTGTTTTGTGTCCTATGATTGGCCTTGGCATAATTAATCTATGGTTATGGTGACTACTGGGTGTAGTTCTCTGCAGCACCTTGCAGGCCAAGGATTGGATTAAATGAAATATCTAGCTCATAGCACATAGTCAGTACTCAGTAGGACAACTATAGAATTCAAGTTTTGTTAACTAAGTTTGGTTCAAAGTTAGAATGACTTCATAAATACCAGCCCAATGTTTGATCTATAGTTTTCAATTACTGTAGGTTGATGATTTTTGAGGCCATTATTATAAAAAGCCCATTTTTTAGTAAAATATATGCCTACCTAGACTTAAGGTTCCCATGAGCACAATAGTGGCCATTCAGAGGGCAGACAGCAGAAGCAAGAAGAACTACAATTATGCAGTCTGTGGAACAAAAACCACATTCACAGAAAGATAGACAAAATGAAAAGGCAGAGGACTATGTGCCAGACGAAGGAACAAGATAAAACCCCAGAAAAACAACTAAATGAAGTTGAGATAGGCAACCTTCCAGAAAAAGAATTGAGAATAATGATAGTGAAGATGATCCAGGACCTTGGAAAAAGAATGGAGGCAAAGATCAAGAAGATGGAAGATATGTTTAACAAAGACCTAGAAGAAGTAAAGAACAAGCACCTAGAAGAATTAAAGAACAAACACCTAGAAGAATTAAAGAACAAACAGAGATGAACAATACAATAACTGAAATGAAAAATACACTAGAAAGCAACATAGGAAAATCGACAAATAACATACAAGGGAACTCCCATAAGGTTAACAGCTGATTTCTCAGCAGAAACTCTACAAGCCAGAAGGAAGTGACACAGTACATTTAAGGTGATGAAAGGAAAGAACCTACAACCAATATTACTCTACCCGGCAAAGATCTCCTTCAGATTCGATGGAGAAATCAAAAGCTTTCCAGACAAGCAAAAGCTAAGAGAATTCAGCACCACCAAACCAGCTCTACAACAAATGCTAAAGGAACTTCTCCAAGTGGGAAACATGAAGACAGCCTAAGAGACCCGGGGACAACATGAAACGCACCAATATTCGCATTACAGGGGTCCCAGAAGGAGAAGAGAGAGAGAAAAGACCTGAGAAAATATTTGAAGCGATTATAGTTGAAAACTTCCCTAACATGGGAAAGGAAATAGCCACCCAGTCCAGGAAGCGCAGAGAGTCCCAGGCAGGATAAACCCAAGGAGAAACACACTGAGACACATAGTAATCAAATTGACAAAAATCAAAGACAGAAAAATTATTGAAAGCAACAAAGGAAAATCGACAAATAACATACAAGGGAACTCCCATAAGGTTAACAGCTGATTTCTCAGCAGAAACTCTACAAGCCAGAAGGAAGTGACACAGTACATTTAAGGTGATGAAAGGAAAGAACCTACAACCAATATTACTCTACCCGGCAAAGATCTCCTTCAGATTCGATGGAGAAATCAAAAGCTTTCCAGACAAGCAAAAGCTAAGAGAATTCAGCACCACCAAACCAGCTCTACAACAAATGCTAAAGGAACTTCTCCAAGTGGGAAACGAGAAGAAAAGGACCTACAAAAACAAACCCGTAACAATTGAGAAAATGGTAATAGGAACATACATATCTATAATTACTTTAAATGTGAATGGATTAAATGCTCCAACCAAAAGACAGAGGCTTGCTGAATGGATACAAAAACAAGACCCATATATATGCTGTCTACAAGAGATGCACTTCAGACCTAGGGACACATACAGACTGAAAGTGAGGGGATGGAAAATGATATTCCGTGCAAATGGAAATCAAAAGAAAGCTGGAGTAGCAATTCTCATATGAGACAAAATAGAGTTAAAAATAAAGACTATTACAAGAGACAAAGAAGGACACTACATAATCAAGGGATCAATCCAAGAAGAAGATATAACAATCAAAGACAGAAAAATTATTGAAAGCAACAAAGGAAAATCGACAAATAACATACAAGGGAACTCCCATAAGGTTAACAGCTGATTTCTCAACAGAAACTCTACAAGCCAGAGGGAGTAGCATGATATATTTAAAGTGATGAAAGGGAAGAACCTACAACCAAGATTACTCTACCCTGCAAGGATCTCATTCAGATTCAGGCACACGGGACATTCTTCAGGATAGATCACATCTTGGGTCACAAAGCAAGCCTCGGTAAATTTAAGAAAACCGAAATCATATCAAGCATCCTTTCCAACCACAACGCTATGAGATTAGAAGTCAGTTACAGGGAAAAAAATGTAAGAAACACAGACACTTGGAGGCTAAACAATACATTAGTAAATAACCAAGAGATCACTGAAGAAATCAAAGGGGAAATCAGAAAATTCCTAGAGACAAATGACAATGAAAACACGACGATCCAAAACCTATGGGATGTAGCAAAAGCATTTCTAAGAGGGAAGTTTATAGCAATACAGTCCTACCTCAAGAAACAAGAAAAATCTGAAATAAACAATCTAACCTTCCACCTAAAGGAACTAGAGAAAGAAGAACAAACAAAACCCAAAGTAAATAGAAGGAAAGGAGTCATAAAGATCAGAGCAGAAATCAATGAAATAGAAACAAAGAAAACAGTAGCATAAATCAGTAAAACTAAAAGCTGCTTCTTTGAGAAGATAAACAAAATTGATAAACTGTTGGCCAGACTCATCAAGAAAAAGGAGAGGACTCAAATCCATAAAATTAGCAATGAAAAAGGAGAAGTTACAACAGACACTGCAGAAATACAAAGCATCCTAAGAGACTACTACAGGCAACTCTATGCCAATAAAATGGACAACCTGGAAGAAATGGAAAAATTCTTAGAAAGGTATAACCTTCCAATACTGAACCAGGAAGAAATAGAAAATATGAACAGAC
>NC_041218.1:49549178-49613917 GCF_002837175.3 Physeter macrocephalus
AACACTGCCAAACTCATTCTACGAGGCCACCATCACCCTGATACCAAAACCAGACAGAGATACTACAAAAAAAAAGAAAATTACAGACCAATATCACTGATGAATATAGATGCAAAAATCCTCAACAAAATACTAGCAAACAGAATCCAACAACACATTAAAAGGATCATATACCATGAGCAAGTAGGATTTATCCCAGAGAGGCAAGGATTCTTCAATATGTGCAAATCAATCAATGTGATATACCATATTAACAAATTGAAGAATAAAAACTGTATGATAATCTCAGTAGATGCAGAAAAAGCTTTTGAGAAAATTCAACACCCATTTATGATAAAAACTCTCCAGAAAGTGGGCATAGAGGGAACCTACTTCAACATAATAAAGACCATATACGACAAACCCACAGCAAACATCATTCTCAATGGTGAAAAACAGAAAGCATTTCCTCTAAGATCAGGAACAAGACAAGGATGTCCACTCTCGACACTATTATTCAACATAGTTTTGGAAGTGCTAGCCACAACAATCAGAGAAGAAAAAGAAATAAAAGGACTACAAATTGGAAAAGAAGAGGTAAAACTGTCACTGTTTGCAGATGACCTGCTACTGTACATAGAGAATCCTAAAGATGCCACCAGAAAACTACTAGAGCTAATCAATGAAATGGGTAAATTTTCAGGATACAAAATTAATGCACAGAAAGCTGTTGCATTCCCATATACTAACAACGAAAGATCAGAAAGAGAAATTAAGGAAAGAATCCAGTGGCATTTTTTTTACAGAACTAGAACAAAAAAATCTTAAAATTTGTATGGAGACACAAAAGACCCCGAATAGCCAAAGCAGTCTTGAGGGAAAAAAACAGAGCTGGAGGAATCAGACTCCCTGACTTCAGACTATACTACAAAGCTACAAAAATCAAGACAATATGGTACTGGCACAAAAACCGAAATATAGATCAGTGGGACAGGATAGAAAGCCCAGAGGTAAACCCACGCATCTGTGGTCAACTAATCTATGACAAAGGAGGCAAAGATATACAATGGAGAAAAGACAGTCTCTTCAATAAGTGGTGCTGGGAAAACTGGACAGCAACATGTAAAAGAGTGAAATTAGAACACTCTCTCACACCATACACAAAAATAAACTCAAAATGGATTAAAGACCTAAATGTAAGACTGAACACTATAAAACTCTTAGAGGAAAACATAGGAAGAACACTCTTTGACATAAATCCCATCAAGATTTTTTTTGATCCACCTCCTAGAGTAATGGAAATAAACACAAAAATAGGCAGAAGACCTAAATAGACATTTCTCCAAAAAAGACATACAGATGGCCAAGAAGCACATGAAAAGCTGCTCAACATTACTAATTATTAGAGAAATGCAAATCAGAACTACAATGAGGTATCACTTCAGACTGGTTAGAAAATCTGGGCATGATTAGAAAATCTACAAACAACAAACACTGGAGAGGGCGTGGAGAAAAGGGAACCCTCTTGCACCGTTGGTGGGAATGTAAATTGATACAGCCACTATGGAGAACAGTATGGAGGTTCCTTAAAAAACGAAAAATAGAATTACCATATGACCCAGCAATCCCACTATTGGGCTTATACCCAGAGAAAACCATAATTCAAAAAGACACATGCACCCCAATATTTATTGCAGCACTATTTACAATAGCCAGGTCATGGAAGCAGCCTAAATGCCCATCGACAGATGAATGGATAAGGAAGATGTGGTACATATATACAATGGAATATTACTCAGCCATAAAAAGGAACGAAATTGCATCCTTTGTAGAGACGTGGATGGATCTAGAAACTGTCATAGAGAGTGAAGTAAGTCAGAAAGAGCAAAACAAATATCGTATATTAATGCATATATGTGGAATGTAGAAAAATGGTACAGATGAGCTGGTTTGCAAAGCAGAAATAGAGACACAGATGTAGAGAACAAACGTATAGACACCAAGGGGGGAAAGTGGAGGGAGTGGTGGTGATGGTGGAATGAATTGGGAGATTGGGGTTGACATATATACACTAATATATATAAAATAGATAACTAATAAGAACCTGCTGTATAAAAAAATAAAATAAAATTCAAAAAAAAATAGTGGCCATTCATGGATAGTCTTCCATAGATGTATTTTCATCCCACTAGATGAGGTCATTGGACAATCCCAGCCCCTCTTGGAAGGGATGGAGTTCCAAGGCAATGGCTCCAAACATGCCTAAGGACACTGGACCATCTTAAAAATGAGGCAGCTTCGCATATGGAGGCCTGTAGATGATTCACTGTCAACTGTCTAGGGTGGCAGCTCGGGGTCCTACTGTGACTTCAAACTGGATAGACTCAACAACTCTGCCAAAAAAAAACACAAAATTACATTGTGAGATCTGGCTCACCCAAGGAACCACTTCTGTAGTACTTTGCAGATTATAAAACCTTTTGGTATACATAATCTCATTTCCTGTGCTCCTGATGGTACTATGAAGGCTGGAGCCTTGAGAACATTAACAGATGTCTGTGAACCTCAAATGGACGCCTGTGTCTAACAAAGAGGGTTCAGGGTAGGGGGTGAGGCTGTGTCAAAAGTGTCACGGAGAGCAGGAAATCTCTAATGTAGGTTGGACACCGTGTGACCAGTAAATAGTAGAAAAGTTTCTACTTTTTCCATAGGCACGTGGTGTAGTCAGGAAACCTGGGAAGTTTCTAAGTTGGAATGAGGAGGCAGTGGGGAAATAGTTTTGCCTGAATGTGAAGGGGAAACTTGAGGCTCCAGACATACATTCTATGAAGCTGGCAGAGCTGTGAGGTGGAGCTTCCTAAGACTGGCATTGGCTAGGAGGTAGAATGTTAAATGACCACAAGAGCCCATTTTATGGGTCAAGACCCACATGGCAAAGCTAAGCGTCCCATCATGAGCATGGCAGCATTTCCCCGTGTGTAATTTCGATCCTGGGACTAGCATGCATTCTGAAAAGCCAGCAGCGTGTGGGCCTAAGCTATGAAAGAGGAAAAGGGGGAAAAAACCCGCAATGGCAGGCGGGCACAGCTACCAAAGGATCATGGCAGTCAAGGATCATGACCCCCCAGGATGTTTCTGTTGAGAGTTGCCTTGTATCAAAACCCCTTCCCTTCTCAACTGTCTCTGGCCTCTCAGAATCCTGATATGGAACAATATTTTCTGAAGGATTTGTGTGACTGCGAATTGGAGGGTTCTGGGCGGCGGGGAAAAAAAGCAAAGAGTAACAATCCAGATAAGGATGCAAAGGATGTAACTGATGGAGGGAGCAGCTTTTATGGGATATTATGCAGCTGACAACAGGGCCATTGAACTCAGCCTCTTATCTAGACTTGTGAATTTGTGGATGCACATTTTAGCATATGTCATAGCCTCCCAGCTATTCCGAAAATGGGTGTCTTCTAAGGGCAGGTAATAGTTAATGATGTTAATTGCCAAGTTTTCTCATTGCTGGCCTGGGGTTGAACACTGACACAATTATGGTGTGGGTCTAGATGAGAAAGCTTCAAAAACAGAGCTCCCAAACTCAACCACTACCTTCAAGTATGGTATTTTAAATCCAGGAGTCTCTTTACTTTTTTTAATCACCAAAAAAGATGGGATATAGCTTGCAGGAAGGACTGTAGCTTGGTTAATATTACTGTTGTGAGAACTGATAAATAAGACTGAGCTAGATTCCTCCATATTTTGAAAGTTAAAGGAATCTATCTACAAGCCCTTGTAGCTCATCAGCATATACAGACCATTGCTGTGTTCCTTGGCCATAAATGCTCTGACGTGTCTGAGGCCAATCTTCAGAATATGGGACATTTGGGATTATTCTAACCCCTTGACAATATAGGGGTATACAAATGCTAAGTTATCACTGTAGAAGTCATTAGAGACGCTTACCAAAGTTTCTACTTGTGTTCTTTTTCCATAGGCATGTGGTGTCGTGGGAAAAATTAATGTAGAAAAAAAAAAGTTTCATTTGTACCTTAAAGACTGTAATATTTATTGACAGATTTGTTTGACTAGATGAGACTTATGTGAGGGGAAAAAAATAAAACAGCTGCCTTCTCTATAAATTTTACCAAATACCAGCATGTAGTTTTTATTTGACCATCTTTGTGGTGTGATAAACTGAAGCATCGAGGCAAGAAGCAGTAAGTAAAATGCTAAAAACTGAGCACAGGTGTAAACACCCCTGGGTCTTATAAATCTCCCTGTAAAGCCCCTCAGAGCGTTTCTCTCTTTGCCCAGCCTCCCCAGATCCCTTCAGTCTACACTACATCGATGAGCTGCCTGTTACCCACCAGCAGAGCGGCATGGGTCACTGTCACTGGCAGGGAGGCTTCTGCAAGCCACACCTGCCCCCTTCTCCCGCAGCAGTCCTGGCAGCCTCTGCTGCAGGTTGACTTAGGTAAGATGAGGAAAGAGAACTAGGAAGGCAAGGGGAGGCCAGCTCTAGAGGATGGAGGCAGGGTTGGCTGGCTGAGATGCCCAGCTGTTAGTCATCAGAGCCTCCGTCTCCAGCCCAATGCAGCGCCGGCGGCGGGTACTGTGAGCGGCCAGGTGGGAATCAGTGGGCAGAGGCCTAATAAATTTTCATCAAGCATTCCAAGGCTTTGATCCACAGTGAGGAGTGGATGGTGATAGCAATTTATTACCATATGTCACTAGCGATGTAAATAACCAAATAGAAAGAGTGGACAGAAAAGAGTAAATTTGCTACATTTAGAATTTTATAGTTTTTTGTTTGGCTTTACAGGTCATCCCAGATCAAAGGGATCAAAGTGTGGACTTGACTAAGTTATGTGAAATGTCAGGAAGTTAATGCTGTATTAAAACAGATCAATTTGAAAGGAGCAAAAGCTCTTGCGAGCCACAAATACCAAAAACAGAAAACACTTACTGTGAGTGGTAGATCCTTAGGAAACTAATTGCTCCTATTATGTCATTCTTTATGGACGGTTACTATGATGTAGCAGTTATAAATCCATTACAGAAAGAGTCTGTCCAGTGATGAAATGAAATTGAACTGTCAACAGAGAGCAAAATAACACAAGACAGTTATTTTAATTTTGGAAGCATTTGAAAGCATATTTTTGCAAACATATGACATTATGCGCATCCTTGGGCATAGTGATGAAATAATCTACCCTACTAGAAAGCAAGAAAAATGTAGGCTCTCTGAAGATAATCAAAATACATAATATCACTTGCTTTATTAGGTAACATGGCACATGTAACAGACATAAGGTATTTATTTTCACCTCAGAGAGGGAAAACAAATAGTTTCGGGATGCCACTCTCAAATGATCTAGACTTTAACCAGATTTTCCTGAAAGCAAAAAATACAGAACCATTTCTGATTAAATGCAGCAGGCATAGATAGCATGGATGCCCAGCACATTCTGAATTCTTTCCACCCCACCCATCTTAGGACAGTGGCGCTTGTTGGTACCACATATTTATGAATTAAAGGGATATTCTGTCCGCGCTTATTGGCGTAATAAATAGACCAACATACCTTACTAAGCATATAGTGCAACCTCAAAGACTGACACTTAGCAAAACCCTTCTTTGCCTTTGGATTCACAATTCTACCTCATCTAAATCTGTGTTTGTGATGGAGGTTAAATAGCAACAGCATTCAAGCCACCTTTGGAGCCACTCAGTGGCCTAGGAACAATGGCTCCTATCCCTTCCTCAGAGTCACCTAGGGAGATCTTAAAAGCACAGATCCCTGGCTCCAACCTTAAGAGATTCTGCTCTAGAGGAATGAAATGCAGCCCAGGCATCTGTATTCCCATCTTCCTAGTTGGCTTTGGGGAACTCCACATTGAGAACTCCACACTCTCAAGGAGATTTAGTTGGTTACTGGGGGATCCGTGGAGACTCTTCACCTCTTTCTTCCGGTAGAACTTCAAGTAAAACAGAGGCAGCTGTGTCCCTGGTTTCTGGCAGCTAGTGCTGAAGAGGAGTCCCTGCCAAGGTCCCAAAGTGCCCTCGTAGTTGCATATTAGATAGATCTTCTTTAGGTTAATTCTTCAAAATTATTGATCCCTATTTGGTGCTTGTGGGAACTAGAAAACTTAATTTCCCTTCTAGACGAAATAACTAATTTTACTTCAGGTTTAGACATGGCTCCTGGTTGCCCAAATAGAATAAGCACTCTGCCTGTGAGGTTTTGGAAAGTGGGGGTGGGGGGGAGGGGGTTGCTGATATTCTGAGGACTGCCTCAGGTTCCGAGATCACTGATGAATTCTGAGAAATTAGCAACTTCCAGAAACGTCTATCAGTTCCAGACCAGTGCTTCTCAAACTAACAGGAGTAACCTGACCTAGTCGGGGAAGTGATGGTAATTTCAGAGAGGGGGAGGAGGAATTGCTGAAACGGTCTGACTTATAGGGACCACGAGCCCTGGGGCTGAGAGAGGAGGTGCACAGGGCCCTGCTGGTCTCCCACAAGGTGAGGAGTTGGGAGATGCTGCACAGAAGCTCAGTGGGGATAATCAGGAGAGCTCTTCACAATCCAGAAAGTTAGTGCTAGGTGTGGCTCATCCACTGGGCTTCACCGAGTATTTTATGTACTAGTACCATCATAATTTTGTATAAAGCCAATACCCACATACTCAATTCTGTTTGAAATAATATCTTCTTGTTTTACTTTGTCTTAAAACACTGCACCCAACAGCTGTGTGTTTAAGCTGTGGCTCCACAAGATTTTTCTAAAGGCTTTTTTTTTCCTAAAACTCAGTGCCCCAGAAGTACCAAAGTGGATTCTCAAACACATCCCTCAAAGATCTGAGATGGAAGGACTGTTTTCTCGTAGGTCTTGTGATAGTTTTAAGGTGATAATGCAAAAAGGGGGAGGTGTCGCAGATTATTTCTTGAAATCCGAAATGAAATAATAGTCTCCTCGTGGCTGGTTATCGATAGGTTCCCAAAAGGGTATGGTTTGGAGAAACAGAAACTAGGCAAGAGGTTTCCGGTGGAGCCAAATGCTCCAAAATCTTTTTCTGCCCCTTGAAAGGACACTGAGACCCCAAAATAGAAATGAAGCTCCCTGGGGCTGGCTGTACTCACTCTGCAGGGGTGCTAACTGCTGACATGTGTGTTTATAAATGTCGTTGCTAATGGAAACAGCTTCGGGCAAATGACAGCACCCCACCCAAGATTCTCATGTGCACAATTTGGGGAAGAACGTGACTTTACCAAAAACCATAAATGAGATCCTGAGTCCGTATGTTTCAGGCAAATTCAAGGAACTATACTGTTGGCCTGAGACCAGGACTGTGAAATAAATAGCAGGCATAATTAATTTTTAAGATGTGGTCATCATTATAAAAAGAAAAAATTGATAATAGCTCAAATCTGGCATCCACATACAAAACAGAGTCCACCACTTAAGTCAGAGTTTGTTTGTCATATTACTTGATTTTTCAGTAGAAATGTGTCGACGGGCATATCCAAGCCAAATGGCAAATGGCTGGGGGGTACCCAGAAGACTAAGGGATTGGCCTGCAGGCAGGGAGAGGCCCGTTAAAACCTCACGCACCGTGGACTCTGCCTTTGGGCCACACTGTGTTGAACTGGACTCATGCGTAGGACAATTTGGAATGCAGAGGATACAAGTAGGACTCCAAGAGCACACTGGGCGCATGTCTTACATTCCTTATTACTAATGTGTTTGAAAAGATTTAGTTCTCTTTGGAGCGTTCAGAGGGCAGTAAACGGTACCAGAGCATAGGGCTCTGCCCAGCAGGGCAATAACTTTTGTGCTAAACTTGTCTGTCGAGCAGCAGTCCCCAACCTTTTTGGCACCAGGGACCGGTTTCATGGAAGACGATTTTTCCACGGACCGGGGCCGGGGTAGGAGGGATGGTTCAGGCGGTCATGCAAGCGACAGGGAGCGATGGGGAGTGGCACATGAAGCTTCGCTCGCTCGCCCGCCCGCCACTCACCTCCTGCTCTCCAGTTCTTAATAGCCGCGGCCCTGTAGCGGTCAGCGGCCCAGGGGTTAGGGACCCCTGTTGTAGAGGATGTGTTTCCATAGTTCCTGCAAAACCTTATGTGGAATTTGAATGGATGTTTACGGACACACCGAGGAGGGAAGGGGTACAAAGTAATTTCCACATTAACATTGCATGATGTCTTAGGAATCAAAGGAAATGTGACAATCAGGAGACAGACTTAAGCCCAGGGAGGTTTCATTCCCAACCGAAATTGGGTTTACCTGGACTTTACAAGACAATGAGAGGCTTCGTGAAGCGGCAAACGGGGTCACCACGTATCTCTGTGGAACGTGTTAAGCCTCAGCTAATACCCTAGAGGAAGAGCTTTGTATGTCACCCCAAATGACAATTAGCTGCACTCATCAAAGAAAACGCAGGTGTGCTTACTTCATGGGGAAACCGCGAATGCTCAGGACAGGGGATGGCTGACTGGAGCACCATGGAAAGAAAATTAGCCAACACAGTGTTTATGAAACACTTGAGATCGTATGTGAAGGAAGTAATGAAGTAGGCCCGAGGTGCTGGGCAAGAGGGAACACATACCAGAAGGAAATGATCGCATTCCTTTCTTGCATCTCCCCAGATCTGTCACCCAGAAACCCTCATCTGGGCCTCATTAGCCATCGGGCCGCGCAGCCTCGGGCGCAGTGAGGCCTGACACTGCTTTCCTTTCCCCGCGTTGTTTCCCACAGCCCCGAATCCTTCCTGCCAGCCAGCCTGGGTGTGGCCACGTGGGAGACGTCATCTGGCCCCTCACAGAACGGGGTGGATTCTCTGTCCTTCCCACATAGACCACATCGTCCAGATGTAGGGAACGTGAACATCTGTATTTTAATAGGGGTTCGCCTAGACGATACCCTCTGAATCTGGGAAGATTCAGAGCCAGTTTTAAGGAGGTTGCTTCAGGTTGTGCTTGGAACTCCCTGCATGGCTCTGGGTTCCTGTCAGGTCAGCCTGGGAAGGGCAGGCAGGTAAGAAGGCAAGAAGGTGGCGATGTGGCCAAATTGAACAGTGATGGCATTTCTACTTGAAAAAGCAAGCCTCTCTGGAGTCATAAAAGCCAGGAGGGAGGATGTTTGTGCCCCCAGAATTACCGGCTAAGGCTGCAAATGCTTGAGGTCATGTGATAAAACAGCAACTCCTCTCACTTCGCTCCCCAGCACCCCTGCCCCCCTGAAAAGACTGAACGTGTGTATCAGACGTGGTCCCTGCCCTGCTCCCTTGTGGCTTGTCACTGCAGAGAGCCAAACAGGCACATATTATTTATTGTTCCTTATAATTAAAGTGCCACATTAACGGTGTAGTGTAATATCCTAGGGCTGGTGTCAGCCTCTCCCATCCTTTCCACTAAAAGCCTTTGCTGAGATACATAAAACACAGCCAGGTTCCTCCAGTTTGGGGAGGTGGGGCCTTTGGCTCTCGACTCAGGCCTGGGCTCTGAAACCTGCCATTTATGGGGTGTTGGGCAAGTCACCTCACCTCTCTTACCCTATTTCCCAGTCCCCAAAGGGAAGCTGATAAGAGGCATATTGTGTGAATTAAACAAAGTAGAGCACTCCCCACAGTGACTGGCCTGGAATAAATGCTCAGTTCAATCGATGCTGCTCCTTTTACTATTACCAGGGTAGGTTGCAAAGCGTTTGCCTCAGATAATCTTTGGGAGACGCTCATCTTTGGTTTTGAATAGTTTAAGGCGTTTTTCCCTATAAATAGGGGGCTGTACTAAATGATCTATAGGGGGGTAGCCACAGCTATTCTTTTTTAATTGACATATCTTTGACGTACAATATTATATTAGTTTCACATGTACAGGATAATGACATTGTATACACTGTGAAATGATCACCCCATAAGTCTATCATTATACAAAGTTACCACAATATTCTTGACTGTGTTCCCCACACTGTATGTTACATCCCCATTCTTCTTCTAAATTCTGACTGTGGTGAAGGAGGAAGATTAAATGACAGGTACATATTAAGACATTGTGCAGGGCACATAGGGAGAGCTTCATAAATGTTACTTGTAGCTATTGTTGTTATCTGTTATCTTGGTCACGGGAAGAAAAACAAACAAACGGGAGACAGTAAACAGATATTCATTACCCACTATGTGATAGGACCATGCTAAGTGTTTCTATAATGTTACCTCTTAATCCTTACTCCAGCCCCCGGTCAATGAGGTGGATGGTGTTGGCTCCATTTTTCAGTTGAAGTGATTTACGCTAAGTCACAGCAAGTAAGTGACAGAGCTGAGATTGAACTCAGGTCTGATTCCAGACACCCTGAAAAACTGTAGAAAACAGTTGGGCAATTCTGTGCCTCCACCTCCCCAGCTCTGACTTTCCAGTAGCTTCCCTCCTGTGGGCCATGCTTAAGCTCGCATAAATTTAAAAAACAGCTAATTCTTCCTGCTGGACAGGCCATAAGTAAGATGCATCATAATTAGCTATGTCTGATGGACCTCCTGTTGTCCTAAGCTGTAACCCCTAATTGTATAGTAGGGGTATTTGCTATGGCTAGTTGTATCATTTTGACAGTTTGCTAATAAAAGGTCACCACAGGTACAGAAGCCCTCTGATTTACATATGGCAAGTAAAAGGGCATTACGGGAAGTCAGCGTCTAAGGTAGGCCTGGGCATTTGTTCCTATTGACACCCATGCTGCGATTCCATAATTGACAAGAAATGCTGTTATTAAGCAGGTCTGTTGAGATAATTAGCACTCAGGGTTGCATTTTTAATCGGACTTGAGTCAGATAATTTATCACAGCAGTAGCAAGCTGTCAGGGTCACACGATAAATACTCATTAAGGCTGAATAAAGATTAACTGCAGGCTGAAAGAAAATTAGGCCAAGTAGTAACATTTGATTTCAGTATTTACAGTGCTCATTTGGACTTATATTGGCAGAAAGATCAGATCCCCAAATCGAGCTCATTTATGAAGGAAGAAGAAAGGGGGTGTTCTGTTGAGATGCCTGAGCGGGAGTCTTTTTAAAGCTTGATATTGTGTTCCTAATTGATTGCCAAAAATATTAATTTTGAAAGGCTCATTTGGCACGGGTGCTCTAGGAGCCTTGATATCCCTGCATTAATAAGATGACAACTCCAAACAGAGAAATCGTGCATCTTGAAGGCATGCCTAATTTGTTAGCATTAGTCAGATACTGCACTTTTAATTTAATGCAACTCACTTGTCTTCGATTCATACATGGGCATTTTATGGCACTTCAAGTTAATTAGAAACACCTACCATTAAAACAGGCAACATCTTTAAAGGAGAAAGGAAGTCATTTCAGGCCACTATATTACCAGGCCAAGACAGTTATGTACTTGCTGATAATTTACAGTACACTAAAGATACGGAACCAAATGAGAACATTAGTATTTATGAATACAGTAAATTTTGTTGACAAAACCAGTGTAAAAGGTCAGATACAGAATCCAAACAAACTGCAAATGTGCAGTTTGTTTATCAGACTGAGAGGCTTAAATTTTAATAGAAAATTAATTTCAAGGGCTGCTGCATTGGTGTAAAACTCTTCTGAAGACTCGAGACCCAGGCAGCCTCTGCCAGAGCCCATCCCCCATCCGAGGGCCAGCGGCCAGTGGCTGCCCTGGACCATCGTTGGCATCGCAGTGCTGCCGTCAGACTTGAGGGATTTCAGCCAAATCACCGCCGTCATCAAAGACCTTAGGTTAAAAGCCTAGTTGTGCTTACGGTCATTCTCTGCAGAAGGATGTAGACGGACATCTAAGACAGGGCTGCTGGGGATGGGTGTGCTGTGTATTGGAAACACAAGTTATAGAAATACAGTGAATTAGACTGAGGCAGGGGACTCTGGGGTGGGTCCAGGTCACAGAAAGGGCACATAAGAGACTGAGGGGAGCAGGCTGAGGGTATTTTTCATGTCCAGAGGTCAGGAGCGGCAAGGGGGAGGCTGACCCTGAGGGGAGTGAGGGGAAGCGAGCCCTGTGGAAGGCGTGAGGGCATTTGGTAGCCGCAGCAGAGAGGTGTTGGCCTTATTCCCAGCCTTTCCAAGGAACTTACCAAATATAAACTCTCAAGCGGACCTTGTGTTCAGGGTTCATTTCGAACAGCGCGAAGAGGGCAGGCACAGCACTCTCAAGGACCGGTGCTTCGAGCAGGTGAGAGCACAGGAGGACAGGTGGGCAGGAAGACAGGTGGACAAGAAGCAGGCTTTCTTGCTCCCAGGAGACTGGGAGCTGCTGGGTCTGTCGCACTGGGGGTCCTGCCCACACCTGCAGTTGGACCCCCCCCGTCAGCCTTAGTCCTCGTCCTCAGAACCCTCCTCATTGGCCATGGTGGCCACATAACAGGTTTTCAACCTTAGCTAGAAAGTGCAGGGGTTAATTGGGGGCAAATAGGAAAACAGAGCCCCCAGTTCCAATTTATTCATCTTAATAAACATAGTGTGTAGACCTTGTGATGGGAACCCAGGGGTGAAAACAGATCTGAATCCTCAGAGTTTCTCATGAAGTTGGAAGCCCGGCCAATGAGTAAGTAACTGTAAACCCAGGCAGCTCTGGTGAGTGCCAAACTTACAAAAAACACATCAGGGTGGCTGGTGGCATTTAGCCTGTGGCCTTACACATAGGATCATCCCACTTTAAAAGGCCACCTTTATTTCTTGCCTGAAGCTGCTCAGGGCTGAAATTGCCTTAAGAGGGAGGAGGAAATAAGCCCAAGGCTGTGGTTACCTGGCTGGCAGGACAGGGCACAGGGCCGTCTACTCCAGGGATGCACGGTTCATCCCCTGCTCTCTGTATCCAGGGGCCCCCTAAGCCTGGCTTGGTGCTCTCAGCGTGCTGAGGGCTAAGGCAAGACCTGGGAGCTGCACCTTGGAAAGTAGGTGAAGCTTTCCCCCCTTCTAGGCTGTTTCTCAGCCCGGTTCTCAGCCCTTCCCCATCCCTGGAGCTATTACTTCCACCTATTTTGGCTTAGCTCCCTGTCAGCTCGTCTTGGCTAAGCAGAAAACTGATAACTAAAGGGTATTCTTCCTCCCAGGAATCTTAGTTATTTTAAGCAGTGAATTCCTGATAACCAAATAGCTGCTGAGGCCCCAGGTAATGAATCTCTAAGTTGTCGCATTTCATTAGTGTATTTTGGAGTGGAAAGGTCTGCTCTGTGCTCCTCCAGCCGCATTGCATGGCCAGCTGCTACCTGGCTGTGAATCACTAGGGGTGTTTGAGGGACAAGGCCCAAGCATCTGGGTTCCAGCTAAACAGCGATGGAGGCGAAAGAGGCAGAATCCCATTACAAAAACAAGAGTGAGAAACGTTCCCCACAAAGGGGCAGAAATCGGTATTTTCAGGTCTTTAAAAAAGAATCATTAAAAGCAACCACACAACTATTAATAATAATGGCTACTATTGATTGAACACTTATTGCTAGGCACTGCTCAGAGACCTCTGCATTATATTAATTCGTTTAATCCTCATTTCTGTATAATCCCCATTTCAGAGATGAGGTATCTGAGGCCCAGAGATCATAAGTAACTTACCCAAGGCTGTAGCACCAGTGAGGGGTGAAGCTGAGGTTAGTATGTGCTGGACCTCCATGAAAATTGCTGCAGAGGAAAGAGCTACTGAACCAGACGAAAGGGCCAGGACAGAGAAACGCGTTTTCAGAGGATTTTAACATAAACACAGATGCTTTGGGTTTTTGTTTTTGTGTTTATTTTAGGGAAGATTTAATGTTGGAAAGTTAGGGCAAAACAAGCCATGTTCCTTTGCACAGTATAACCTAAACTTCCTAAAGAGAAAAAGACATAAAATAGCAGCGTTCACTTGAGGATGCATGTGGCCATTCCAGAGGATAATGATGAAACTTGGAAAAGCTTTCTTAAATATCTAGAGACTAGGTCAGGCTGTGAACCTGCTAAGAATTTGGCAGTGAAGGTGTTGTTTGTGATGGAAAAAAACCCTGAAAATAACCAAAATGCTCTTCAGTTTGAGATTGGTTCAATAAATTGAGTGTATCCATCCTGTTTAAAACCATGAGGTACATCCACGTGTACTGACCTAAAAGATGTCCAAGATGTATTGCTGAGTTTAAAAGCGAGGGGGGGGGGCAATTTGCAAAGTGCTACAATCTTTTATATATATATATATTTTTTTTTTTTCAAAAAAATGAAATTTATCAATAAGATATCAGACGACTCATAGAATCTCTGGGAAAGTTGGGGAACCGGGCTCAGCGAACGGACAGGGACAAAGGGAAGCTAACCTTCAGAACCCAGTCAAAACATGCCTCAGGGCGATTCTGGTGAGGACATCACTGTGGTCACCCATAGCTGTCACCAGCACCACCACCAGCACTGGCAGCTGAGCGCTGCAGCTAGATTCAATGTGTCTGCTGCCCCTGGAGACTGGATGTTTGCAGGGGACACCTCTGTCACCATCAAAATGAAGTCTCCACTGTCCCTGCTCCTTGACATCACTAGCTCTCCATCTGTAAAGTCCTAGGTGGGACTTCCCTGGTGGCCCACTGGTTAAGAATCCACCTGCCAATGCAGGTGACATGGGTTTGAGCCCTGGTCCGGGAAAATCCACATGCCGCGGAGCAGCTAAACCCGCGAGCCACAACTACTGAGCCCGCGCACCACAACTACTGAAGCCCACGCGCCTAGAGCCCGTGCTCTGCAACAAGAGAAGCCACCGCAGTGAGAAGCCCACACACCGCAATGAAGGGCAGCCCCCGCTCGCCGCAACCAGAGAAAGCCCGCACGCAGCAACGAAGACCCAACGCAGCCAAAAATAAATAAATAAAAAATAAATGGAAAGTATCTTTCTAAAAAAAAAATAAAGTCCTAGGTGGTTGTGTCTGATTGGCTGATCCCAGCTCAGCTGTAAGGGGAACAGATCTTGCCGTAGGGTGGTAACTTTCTCAAACACAGAAAAGAGGTTCTGCAGGTGCTGGGAAGTCAAACACCAACAAATGTCCCTACAGAACGGCACTGCAGTGACAGCAAAGTGCAGACCTGCCACCAGGGAGTGCTTTGAGTTTGTGGGAAGTTGTGTGACAAAGTAGAAAAGGAATTCAGAATTCTAGGTCTAAGGGCTGATTCTGTCCCTTAGTAACCATGTGACTTGGGCAGGAATAAATAAGCTTCTCTGTTTTTTTGTCATGCATAGAATAATTATTCCTACCTAATCTGCAGGGCTGAAGTGTATGGGAGCATTTTGTGGACAGGCTTGAAAATGACACTGAGTAAAATCTGTTTGCCTCTCTGGGGCCCAGGTTATCCACCTGTAAAATTCCCTAGATCGTAGGGCTATTGTGAGGTAAACTAGAATATTATAAATGAATGGTTTATTTACAGGATTCACCTCAAAATAATGGAGGTGGTGGGAGGGAGAGGGAGTGGGTAGGGATATACATGAGACTGACCGTGACTTAGTAAGTGTAAAACCCAGCTGGTGGGCCCATTATACCATTCTCTCTACATTACTGTGGATATGAAATCTTCAATAATAAATGCTCTTTTTTTAATGAAGGGTCTTGAGAGGCTGGACCCGCAGAGGAACCGCCAGCCTTAGCAAATCAACAACCACACAGTTTCCCTTTTAAAAAGTGCCGCCCATCGGCGGTGCCGCCGCTCGGCCGCCCCGACGCGCCCCGAACCTTTTATATATATTTTTAAAGTTGGTAAAGAAAACACACAGAAAAATGCAATCTGGAGTATTCCCCTGCAACTGACAGTGGTTGGGGTGGGACTGTAGGAATTTTTCCTCTTTACATTATAGATAATTCTGTAATGTTTGGATGTTTATGGCAAGATATGTTGCCTTTGAATTCCAAAGAAATAAAGAGATAAAGAACAAGTTTTAATGGACAGTCCTATGCAGTGAGGTATATGAGATTTCCTAATGAGATATAAACCTTTTTCATGGCATATTGATTCTATTGTTATATAGCCATAAAAACGAGAGCACTTATTGCTTAATTTTTTTCTTATTTGTAAGCAGTAAGCCTAGTGATTTTTGAGTGTTTTCAAGTCAGTAATTTATTTTCCAGTTAGCCCATATGCTCTTGAAAGAGAAGGATCCTGTTTTGGTTACCTCTGAGCAAACCAGAATAATAGTACGTGATGGAAGCATCCTAAAGGCAGAAGTACAACAACCAAAAAAATAGCCACTGCCTTTTACAGAGTAACTACTATGCACCTCATTTAATCCTCATAACAGCCTGACAGGATGGGTGTTATATTGGTCCCTGTTTTTTAGTTAAGGATACTTGGCAGATGTAGGATAAGCAATGTGCACAGAGCCAGTAAGTGGTGAAGTGGAGTATCCAACCTTCTCTGTGAGTTAGTCTTCTGGAGTCCTTGTTAACCAGTAAGCTTAACTGCTTCTCTGTGGAATAAATGACTTGGGTATACAAAAGCTTTCTTCCTAATTCCCAAATCTATTTGCTCTCTAAGTGGTATACCCAGAAAGTCCAGTTGGCAAGGCTTCAAGAACTCTAGTTGATACCAAGCAGTTTAAGTGCACGGAGACACCCTAGCAGTGTTGGCAAAGCCCCATGTGAAGACTTAGGAATGAGTGAAATGCTCATCTGGGGAAACAAATGAAGCAAAACTAAACGTTGGAACAGTAAAGCCGGGCATCTATTTAACTTGCTGTGTAATGGGATCCTTGTACTTGGAGTTACCAAGCATGTCCGTGATTTCAAGTAGGTGCTGTGATTAAAGCAGGAAGTGGTATGAAAGTATGTTTAGCTGAAGTTTGCAGTTCATTCTGGAGGGGATAATAAACAGGGAATCTTTGACAACAGCAAATAAATCAGAACATGTAAATGGAAAGGCTGGCCTTATGAGCCATTTTATGCCATCAATAGGCAGGATAGGCAATCAGGATAGATGTGGGAGAGCACTGTCATCTTTCCTACCATCATCTGTGACCAGAATCGAGGTAGAAATAAACAGGTGGGCAAAATAAAGCTGCAAGCCTACACACTCTTTCAGGAATACTTCATACCTGAGTTTGTGCATTGGATATAAACCAAACGGTGTGTCCTGAGCTGGCTTTAGAGAGAATGCCTAAATGTGCAAATAAAAAATAAGGGATTGCTGAGTAGCAGTAACTCCACATTTTCACTGTAGCAGTTAGACCACGTGCACTGATAAGCCATATTCTCCGTAATGGAAACCTTTCTTCATTGCACTCACAAAGAAATTCAACCAATGGAAATGAAGCATGTTGGTACAGACATGAGTAAGATGTTGGCAGATTATGGGTTGAGCTGGCAGCTGTGGAGACGTGTTGCGGAGACCATGCTAAAGGAAGTAGTTGAAACAAGCTGTACTCTTTGTTTGCGTCATCCAAGAAAACATGTCCTCTTGGCAAGCCTGTGTTTTTTCTCACTTGGTTTTCCTTCCAAGCTCTGCCTAACCTCTTGTTCTTTGGGTCATCTCTCTTTCCCCTAAAGTAAAAGGAAAGAAAAAACGTGTATTTTTCTTTAATGACTTTTGTAGGAAAAACAAATGACTAATGAGGGTTGAAGCTTGAACAATAGTGTTTCTATGTACAGATGTTCTCATTTTGAATTTCCCAGGGAGGTGATGTGAAAGGAGTGTGCGTGGAACCCAGGGCTGGGCCAGACAGGCGAGGCACTGAGAGTGGCACCTCCTTAAATGTTGTGCCTCACCCTTGTCCCAGGCCTACGGGGAGTCGGCCAGCCCAGGTTCTAGCCCCACTTCTGCTGCTGACAGCAGTGGGATCGCACCAACTGGTAATTGTGTCCTCCCCTGTAATGTGGTAGCAGGGGCTTGGAAACTACAGGATCACAAAGGCCATATGGGGATTTTACTTTTTTATATAAATAATACCTTCCATTTTGCCGGTTGAGTGGCAGTTGTTTCTCTAGTTGCGGTGAGTGGGGGCCACTCCCCACTGCGGTGTGCGGGCTTCTCAATGTCGTGGCTTCTCTTGCTGTGGAGCACGGGCTCTAGGCGCACAGGCTTCAGTAGTTGTGGCACGTGGGCTCAGCAGTTGTGGCTCGCGGGCTCTAGAGCTCAGGCTCAGTAGTTGTGGCGCAAGGGCTTAGTTGCTCCGCGGCATGTGGGATCTTCCCGGGCCAGGGCTCGAACCCGTGTCCCTTGAATTGGCAGGCAGATTCTTAACAACTGCGCCACCAGGGAAGCCCGAAAACTCCGAATCGTTTTAATGGCTTCATTGAGATATAATTCACATACCGTATATTTCACCTCTGTAAATTATATCAGTGGTTTTAATTTATTCAGAGGTTTGTGACCATCTAATTTTATAATATTTTCATCACCCTTAAAAGAAACCACATACACATTCATTTTTACTCCATTCCCCCACTTTCCCAGCCCAAGGCAACCTCTAATCTATTTTCTGTCTCTAGATTTATGTATTCTGGGGATTGCATATAAATGGAGTCATATTATGTAGCCTTTTGTGTCTGGCTGCTTTCACTTAGCATGATGTTTTCAAGGTTTACCCATGTTATAGCATGTATCAGTACTTTGTTTTTATTGCCAAATAATGTTCCAGTGTATGGATATATACCATACTTTGTTTATCCATTCATCAGTTGAGGTACAGTGGCATTTTGAGGATCTTCCAAACTGTTTTGCAAAGCAGCTCCATCGTTTTACATTCCCACCAGTAATGTATGAAGATTCCAATTTCTCTACATCCTCAGCAACACTTATTATTGTCTGTCTGGTTATGGCCATCCTAGTGGGTGTGAACTGGAATCTCATTGTGGTTTTGATTCACAGCTCCCTAATGACAAATGATGTTGGGCATTTTTTCAAATGCTTATTGGCCATTTGTATATCTTCTTTGGAGAAATGTCTATTCACATCCTTTGCCCATTTTGAAAATTGAGTTATTTATCTTTTTATGGTTGAGCTGTGAGAGTTCTTCATGTATCCTAGATACAAGTCCTTTATCAGATATACGATTTGCAGATGTTTTCTCCCATTCTGTGGGTTGTCTTTTCACTCTTTTGATGGTGCTGTTTGCAACACAAAAGTTTTTAGCTTTAGTGAAGTCAACTTATCTATTTTTCCTTTCGTCGCGTGTGCTTTTGTGTCATATGTAAGGAATCGTTGCCTAACCCAAGGTCAGGCGGATTTCCTCCTGTTTTCTTCTAAGAGTTTTATAATTTTAGCTCTTACATTTAGTTGTATCATCCACTAGAATTAATTCAACCAAATTTTAAACTTTACAAAATGATCTTTTCTGTGGATTGCATTGGTTTTGTCCAGTTTTTCAGATGGGATGTAGAGCCAGAATATAACTTCTCCAGAGACTACCCCACAATGTACGATCTGTCAAACTGCATTTATCCTAGCAATCTTATACATTGTACCTTCAAGCAAAATAAAAAGTCCTTACTGCTTATCTAACCTTTGTTTAGTTTTTATTGCAGTTAAATGCCCTTTAGGTGGTGCTATTGCATTTCTTCTTTTTTCTTTCTTTTTGGCTTTGAAAATAAGAGGATTTACTTTCTACTTTGGTATGCCACATAATTTACTTGAAGAAAACATTACACCAAAGTAGGACTAAAATATTGCACTTAGATGACATTAACCTGATATTCCGTATCTATTTGAAATTCTTAAAAACATTGCCCAGGGCTTCCCTGGTGGCGCAGTGGTTGAGAGGCCGCCTGCCGATGCAGGGAACACGGGTTCGTGCCCCGGTCCGGGAGGATCCTGCATGCCGCGGAGCGGCTAGGCCCGTGAGCCGTGGCCGCTGAGCCTGCGCGTCCGGAGCCTGTGCTCCGCAACGGGAGAGGCCACAACAGTGAGAGGCCCATGTACCGCAAAAAACAAAAACAAAAACAAAACATTGCCCGGTGAATATACTTCTCTAACATAGTTACTTTGAATGCCCTGACTGTCAAATGAGCATGCTGGCTTCTGAGAACGGGGAACACAACTGGTTAAGATCTCCATGTGGAATCAATGACTGTTTCCAACTCTTTCAACATCCATGTGGCTAATTAAAAAGTAAAACTTTCAAGTGGTTGACTTCCTAAAGAGAAATGCATTCTTCATATTGGCTGTTTGCAAAATGCCTCTTCTGTTAAGGAACCTGTGTACAATTTTTACGTCTAATTTCCTGGATTATCTTCCCTGTGCCAACTCACAGTGTGGGACATTAGGAAACGGTATACCTTTTTTTTTAAAACCACTTAAAAAAATTCTCAGGAAGGTTTTTTTCCACTTCAACTGCCTTCCCATTATGTTCTGCAATCTGCCAAGCGTGCCAGAACTCAGCAGGTAGCCCACATGGTATGCGTGTCTGTGTGAGAAAGCTCTCCTGATGTGGAAAAGATGTTGGTTGTAAAACGAAGCCAACATCTTGTCCACAAGTGTGGAAAAATACAGTATATCCACAAGCACCCAAGTCATAAAGAATATTTAGTTAAATACAGCTTGCTAGAATGACTCTATTATTGGAAATGTGATTCAGGGAGAAAAACTTCTAAATCTAGGGGGGAGAATCTGCAGCCAGACTACTTGTTTTCCTTTGTACCTTTTCCTAAACACAAAACATCATAATATTCATTTTTTTGTTGTTGTTTTGTTTTGTTTTTATAAGCTGGAGAGTCCCAACGGAGGATCTGGCAGAGATTTGACTGTAGATTATTTCCTACTGCAGAAGCAGCTCTGCTGGTTTTCTGGAGTTTACATTTCAGTCGGTTCTTACCTTCTTAGTGCTTGAAGTGTCATTTTGGAAAAACATCTGTTTAGTAGTTATCAGTCAGCTGATGATTGTTTCTTATTTTCGCCTTCTCTGACCAAATTCAAAATTATTATGCTGCATCGCTTGTCTACTTAGACTATGGATTTAATGTTATCTTTATTATACCCTCAACCACTGCTTCCAAGACAGTATAAAAAGTATTTGATCTTCTTTGGCCTACTGTTACCAGGAAGATTTTGAGCCGTGTGTAAAAGACAAATCATATGAGTGAGAATTTGAGTATGTTTACTGAAAACAAAGAGTGAAATTTCAAAAATGGAAGTGTTTGAAGGGAGCATTTAATAGCCTTGCTCTTTTTATATATGCCTTGAATTATATTCTGTTTGTGTGTATTTTTCTCATCCATTGGACTGTAAACTCCTTGAGGTGAGAGACTCAAATTTGTTTTACTATCTAACCTGCGATTACCACAGAGCTGGCCCCAAGTAAGTACTCAGTGTTTGTGGAATTGAATTCTGCTGTGCTCCTGGAGCTGAAGCTATAGCCAAAAACAAGCACCAAGAAAAGATTGTGATGCCTTTTCTTTTAGTATATTACTTAGGGGCTTATGTAATGAATTTTCATTGTGTATTCTTTTTCAGACTCAGGGTCTTCTTGGGAATTAGAGCAGACAGCTGCCACCACTTGGTCAAAATTAAGGTGTGATGTGAAGGAAGGAAGGTGGGGTTTTGAGGGATGGAGATGGTCTTTTTTGATAATTTGGTCTCTGCTTTTGTGTTCCTGTGTTTCACCAAGTTAAAATGGAAGTGTGGGTTTCTCTTGGCCCATACCATGCCTTGGACTTTTTTCTGTGCCTGTGAATCCTCTTGCTGACCATTCCCCATGGTCAGGGCTGGGAGGAGCTCTTCATTAGCACATGGGAACGTGGCTGTGTGAGAAGGCTTTGAGTAGCATAAGCATAGAAGGCTAACACAGTCAAAAATGCCGCCTTCTATTTTATGTACCTCCAGTGTAGCGGTAGCTCCTGACTTACAAATGGGTTGGATTCCAGATGTTCATTTAGAAATCAATTGCTTAGAAAATAATGCACTTTCCATAGAAACAGTGTTATACACGGTGACCAGGGTCCCAGGTTAGCCCACAAAAGCTCATCTAACCATAACGTAGCCAGAAATTTATGATGTGTGATAAACCAATGAAGAAAACCATATTAATGAGTAAATGGGGACTTGAGTATAAGTAGTTTATGTTGAATGTGGCTGATGGTCTAAAGAGATTTTAATTAGAGAGGGAAGTAAATGGAAATGTTTGTGGGGAATTGTAAAATAAACTCTAGGAAAAGTAAGGAAAAGAACAAGGAGAGAGATTCTGAAGCATCCAAACTAGGAAGCAAGAGGAAACAAGAGAAAAGGAGTAAACAAAGATATAAATCTAAGCATTTTAAAAAATAATAAAAGAAAAGACTCTCCCCAGAGAAGTCATCTGAGCTGTGAAGAATGAGACAATACAGGAAAGATTTCTAATCATCCCCCGGTGATGAGTGGATAAAGGTATTTCTCCCTAAGGTTTCAAAGGCCCCACAGTGTTCATTTATTCTTACACCAGAATGGGTGTGGGAGGTTTTTAAAGGTTTCTATCTGTGAAGAGTATAGTATTATGAACTTAGAAAAAATCATTCTACCGAAAGATACGGCATTTCTCTTTCTTTGGTTGGTACTCCAGTCACTTTAGAATTGATCCCATTTGTAGTAGGAGGAAGTATGGCTTCATGGGTTTTGGAGTCAGAAACAGGCCCAGGTTCGAATCCCAGATCATTATATAGGACCTGGGTCACTGTGGGCATCTTGACATATCTGAGCCCACTTTCCATTATTTGAGAATAGAAATAATAATACCCCCATCACAGGGTTGTGGAGTATGTCCGTCTTGGTAACATACGTAGAATGGCCTGTGTGGTGAGATGCCTGGTGAGTGACAGCTGTCGTTACCAGATCTTACAGATCAGGTTTGCACATCACTGGCTCAGCCTGTTCATATTTATCCAGAATATCCAAAACACCATCAGCATAAAGAAGAATAAAAAATTTTTAATGTAGGTTCATATGTAAACTTCAAAGCTAGAAGAAAAGAATCTTGTAGCCTAACAGAACCACAGTGAAATGGTTCTAAAATCATTCAGCTTTTAGTTTTGCAGGAGAGTGGGTGAGGAGACTTTTTAAATATATCATTACTATCTTCATTTTCACATCTTGAAAGACTTCATTTTTCATCTTTGGTCTTGATTTAGCTCTAGCTGTAGCTATTTAAAGAAAAGATGAGTTTGCAGTAAATGGATACCCATTAAAATGGTTTGGGATAAACCATGTGTGACTAAAACCTTCATTTTTAAAGTTCTTTTTTTTTAAAGTCTGTATTTCATGTTGGGAATCATGAGTTTCATTTAGCGTTTCAGGCTGCATTCAAAGATGAATAAGAACATAACCCACGCCCTCTCTCCCACCTGCACCTGTGTTACAGATGATGGTATCTGTGATTTTACATAGCAATAACCATCTTAAAGTACATTATTATGTGGCCTATCAGATACCAGTGTTTTTGGGGAAGTCTTTGGCGGCCCAGTGGTTAGGACTCCATGCTTTCACTGCTGGGGGTGTGGGTTCAATCCCTGGTCGGGGAACTAAGATCCCACAAGCTGTGCAGCACAGCAAAACAAAAAGAGAAAAAAAATACCAGTGTTTTTCTTAACTGTGACTGGCCATCAATCCAAGATTCTGCTACTACAAATAGCATTCTAATTATCCATAGACTGACACAACCTGTGCATCATTCTATCCAGGATGGGACTTGAGAACAATTGGGGAAAATGCCTCAGGTAACTAACCGTCTGGTCCCCTCCAACTCCAAATGTCCTTCTAAACCTTGGGTTTCTCTTTTGCTTCCTTTCTCACTCTTCATACCCAGGTATCTTTTCTCTGTCCTTGCCCCCTTTTCCCTAGACTTATCACTCCCTTACCCGCTTCTTAGAAAGTCACCAGAGCCCATACTTTTTGTGCATCAGATGAGTTTCTACTCAGGACTCGGCCTGTGATGACTGAGGGAGAATTCTTCCCAAGCATATCCAGGCAAGTCACCCAAACCTGATTTTCACCATCATGTGCAAACATACATACACGGTACAGGAGTATCCAAATCTGTTCTTGCCCCACAAGCAGAGTTTACTCCCATAGTATGATAGTCTTGTGTTTTTCTTTTTTTAGACTATGCATTTTAAAGAATGGCTTTATAATTTAATAGTTTTTTTCCTCTACACCAGGGACCAGCAAACTTAAAGCTTGTAAGCCATATCTGGCCCGCCCCCTGTTTTTGTAAATAAAGTTTTATTGGAACGCAGCCATGACCACTCATTTACAAATCCTCTATGGCTGGTCTTACACCATCACAGCAGAGTTAAGTACTTACAACAGAGACCATTTGGCCCACAAAGCCTAAAATATTTACTATCTTGTCCTTTATAGAAAAAGTTTGCAGACCCATGTCCTATAAGTAAGCTCATTGTAGGTGGCCGTCCAGAAGACAAAGATTTAGTGCTGCACTGAGAAATTCTCCTTTGCCACAACCTACCCCAGGAACAGTAGACAAAGTTATTTAATCCCCTTAGGTCTGGTTTCACGTTCTGTAAAGATGTGATTGTTAACACCGGCTTTGTTTTTCTGAGAACAAAGTGATAGACTTCAGATTACTCTTCATGTGTATTTGAGGATCTGGTGTTGGGTGTCAGGCCACTGCCCTGGTTATGACTCTGTTCATATTTAGTGTATACTCTCCTCAACACTTCGCATTTCCCTGTTATTTTTTTTTATTTGTTTTCAATTTATAGGAGAAAATTAGATGGACTATTTGTATTAAGTGGTAAGATATAAACATTTTCTTAAAAAAATAAATATAGGACAGAGAGTTTATGAACCTTTTCTTGGTGATAGAGCAACTGTCTACAATATTGAGCTCTTATGAACACATCTGAAGAAAAAGACTGAATCATTTCTTTTTTCATGAAGAAAAGTTTGACCTTTTCTTTTTTCTTAAATATATTTCAAACCCAATAGAATTATCAAAAAGTGAACATATATATGTTCTATTGACATTTTTGTATCACTGCGAGAGTGCCTTATTCCAGTAACATCAGTGTGACCACTTGAGATGTGTTCTTGGGAGAAACGGAGGACAAGGCTGGAATGTTCCAGAGGCTGCCCAGGAGAACAAATGTCAGGCTTGCAATAACATTTCCTCATGTTGTTCTTCCTTGTAGTCATTTCTTTATTATTTTCATATGAGATACATTTTAGTATTGTATTAACTTTGTACTGATCAAAAAGTAATACATGTTTATTATGGAAAATGCAAAAAATACGGAAAAAAGCACATAGAAGGAAAATTTTCTATAATCTCACCACCTTGAGATAACCACTGTTGATATTTTAACGTATATCTTTTCAGGCTTTCTTTCGTATATATTGTATGAATTTTTTTTAAAAATTACTATTATGGGGAATTCCCTGGCAGTCCAGTAGTTAGGACTCCGTGCTTTCACCGTCAAGGGCCAGGAGGGTCCGGGTTCAATCCCTGGTCAGGGAACTAAGATACCACAAGCCGCTAGGTGTGGGCAAAAAAAAAAAAAAAAAGTTACTCTTATGCTTTCTTAGGAACAGTAATAATACTGCCATTTATTTTTTGACTCTTTGGTTTGACTATGCACTTTGCTGACAGCTTTGTACACGAGATCTCATTTAATCCTTACCATGTCCCTCTGGTGTGCAGGTATTATAAACCTCATTTTGAGAGACTAAGACGCAAGAGGTTAAATCATTTGCCCAAGGTCACACAGCCCACGCTTAAACTCTCTCTTGGACACTGTACTCCCTGCCTGTAAACTTCTGCTTAAAGTCAATAAGCCAGTGTTTGAAACTGGCAAGCTGAGGAACTTCTTTGTGGTTAATGTCCTATTTAGTCAAAGCGGTTCTTCTGTAGTGCCCCCTGTAGTGAGTGTTTTCACTGAAGATTCCAGAATGACCCCCACTTCCTGCTGCGAGCCTGGATCTCCGCCACGTGGCTTCAGAGACACTCCCTGGCCCTTGGGCCACTGGAGTTTTCTGGGTGGCTGCCACTTCTCCCACCCCCTGCTGGCCGAAGCACACAATATGCTGGTCATCCCACAGACCACCGGGCAATGCCTGGCTGGCCCACTGGAGCCACCTGACCCTAAACCACAGAGAAATATTTGAAGCACTAAATAAATCATAAAACAGAATGTAGCAGCTCCTTTAAAGGAGTCGGCTTCTGGAAGACGGCTTTATTTGTAAGCTTTGAAGAAGAGTCCAGAGGGAGAAGTTGCTTAGAATACTTTCGGTTGCAAGAAAACTGAGCTGCCAGTTGAAATCAAATCTTGAACTCCCCCCACCCTCGCCCATTCTTGGATTTAGGGCCTTCAGGTCAGCCCTGTCCCCGCCCCCCTGTTGCTAATTGCCACGTGCCCTGTGGAAAGGTTGCAGCTCAAAGATGGTTAAGAAAGTAGTTGTGCTATACTAGGGAGGGCGCTAGCAAAGAGCAAAGGAAAGAATTAGTGTACTTTAGAGGATACTAAATTAGAACTTCACAAAAGCAAGCTTTTACCAATTCTGTTTTCTTCTGTGTTAAGAGGTAAATCGAAAATGAACTGCGACGTTCTTCAGTGAGAGTCATAAAAGTCCTTGCCTGCAACTGGCTTTCCATTAGGAAACCTAATAAAAATTTGTTAATGCATTGTGATTCAAAATTACTATGAAAGTTAAGAATAATAAAGCAGAACCTAAATAAAGTGCTCTTAACTGTGTTTATGTCTGCATTAGGCTTAAGCTGTGCTGGCAATTACGTGTTTTTACTTTTCATTGTTCAACAGTTTCAAGTGTACCAGAAAATGCTGGCCAAAGACTGTTGCCTAACTAAAACCAGATAGGTCCAGACTTCCAAAAGCTATGAGAAGAAGATAAATCCCTCTGTTCAAAATAATCTGAACATTTTAAGTATAGCAATCACATGTACCATTTGACACAATTTGGTGCAAGTCTGTGTTTTCAGTAAATATATGATTAAATAAATAAAAATGAACTATTTTGATAATGTTGACACAAAGTTATATGACCTCATGTTGAGTGTGAGCCTCGCAGATGCAGTTTTTATTTCATTTTATCAATCACATGTAATGTGAGAAGTTTTTGTTGCAGGGTCCTTAAAAATTGATTCTGGGGAAGAAACTCTTCCTTTCAGAACTGGTTCTGACCTTCTTGTAGAATACTAATTAGCATTTGGAGTGATTTAAAAGGTGCCGAGGACCCCTACCCAAAGAGTGTTTCCAAAGGCTGGCATTATGATTTATGCCCTTTTGTAACTTTTCTCCATAGTTCTTTTTAAAATGCAGATACTCTTCTGAGAGAGTTATTCCGACAGAAATAGGGATTGATGACTCTCTGTAAGACACCATGGTCCCTGCCCTCATTGGGCTTATAATATACAGGGGTCCCCCACTTTTTGAGAGTTTGCTTTACACCACTTCGCTTTTATTAAAGACCTACATTAGTACCTGTGTTCACTAACCAGAAGAGATCTGAAGAGGATTTTTTTCACTTTTACGAAAAGTGGGGGGAAAGCAAAAATAGGGTTCAGTGTGTGTTTCACAGCCAGCTGTTCACAGAGGCAGCACACACCCCAAGCAGTGAGGGCAGCACTCCCAAGCTCCTTCCCTGGGAACTATACTCAGCCTCTCAGCATCAGGCCGCTATATCCTTGAACTGTGTCTATGAGCATCTGTGCTTTATCTCGATTTATTTTGTGCATTCGTTTGCAAGAAGTGCCTTTTGGTCATCGCTGCTTCGATTTATGCCATGTTGGCTTATGTTCATAGGAACACTACTTTCAGATAGTGGGGGAAACCTGTAGTTGGAAAAAAAGAGAGAAAGGAAAAAGGCATTGACATTTCACTACTTGTGGAAGGCAGTATGTGGTTCTATGATCATAGAAATACTGTAATACATTTGAGCACTTATATATGTGTATGCATATGCCAGCCATTGTTCTACGTGCTTTACATCTGTTATGTCATTTCATGCTTACAACAATCCTGTAAGGAAGGTACGGTTACCCCCATTTTACAAATGGCACAGAGATGTTAAGAAATTTGCCCAGAGTCACACCAAGAGGAGATGATCAAGCTGGGATTCAGACACAGCAGAATGGTTCTGGAGCCCATGCTTCATTGAACGTGCCTCTAAAGCACCCTCTTAATAGCGAGAACTTCATCATTCATTTCTATAGTAAATACTATAAATAGAATTTCAACAGAGACCATTGAGGTGGGGACTCCACAAGGAATTCTCAGCTGAGCGGAGAAAGATGCAGCTGCTGCCTCTGGGAACCTTAGGAAACAATGAAGAAGGAGATGGAGCAGCCTCTGGATCTTCTGGTGCAACCTTTGCCACTCAGCATGGACCCCTACACTTTTGAGTATTGGAGGGCAAGGAGGGAGTCAGACTCCAAGTTATTCCTTTTTCCCCTGCTTCCCTCAACTTCTAGGAGACCTTGGGGGTCAGCTGAAGCAGTTCACAGAAAAATCCACCCAAGTCTTTGACCCTGGCAATACTATGAAGATTAAAGGGAAAAGTGTGTCCATGACAAAATGAAAACCCCCTTCCAGAAAACCTACTTCTGTGTTACCCCCTGCCACCAAGCCTGGACTCTGCTGAATCTCCTGTCCCCAGCACAGAATGGACTGGGAAGAGCCCCAGCCTGGGGGGATTCTTGAACTCCTTATCCAGAAACACTACTTCTTAGCCATTCTCTGCCTCAGTTTCCTTGTCTGTAAAATGGGTCTTATAACAGTTCTCCTGTTTACATCACTGACATTATTGTGAGGATCATGAAACCTTGGTCTGTAGAGACAAATATTTATGGAATGCCTAACATGTACAAGGTTGTGAGAGAAGACAACAAAATAGTGAGGCTGGAGTGCTGATAATGGTGACATCTCTCAATTTTTCCAATGAGTTGGGAGAGCGCCACATATCCTATTAGCAGAAAGTCAGGTTTTCTTCTTAACATACACAAATTGTCCAAGGACGAGTCTTCCGATGTTAGGGTGAGCTTGCAGGTCTAGGCGTGGCCCACACCAAGTCAGAGCCTCACGTGGACGCCAGCCACAGCCCTGTTTTATCATCCTGCTCTTAGCCATCGTTTTCCCCAAAACCAAGCACTGCACTCAGAAAGCTGGGTACAGAGGTGCTTCCGACACAGTCAACGTGCTGTACCCAAACCAGCCCTCCTCTCCACCTGTCCATACTCTTCCTGCCCTAATGGTGACATCACTCCCCTCTGGGACTCTCTTACGGCGCATGCAGACGGGTTCACGTCCTCCCCAGCTTTCCGCTCCCTGTAGCTGAGGAGCTTGTCCAGACTGGCAGTGGTAAGGTTTCTGAAGTTTCTAGTGCACACTTCCTCATAGCTAAAGTTATGTTTATACACACACACACACACACACACACACACACATACACACACACACACACACACACACACACACACAGAGGTAAAGACGTAAAAGGATATAATAAATGTTAACAGCAGTTATCTCTGCAATGACTGAATTATGGGTAATCTTTTTCCTGTCTACTTTTCTATTTTTTCCATATTTCCTATAATGAGTTTTTTATAACCAGAAACCAAATAAAATGTTTATTTTTATTATGAAGTTATTAATATTAAACATTAGTATTTAATATTTACTTAAAGGATGTCAGTTATGAGATTTCTTGCCAACACTGTACTTTTCTTTCTAAAAAAAAGAAATTAACTCACAGGACTTCCCTGGTGGTGCAGTGGTTAAGAATCCAAGCCTTAGTCCGGGAAGATCCCACATGCCTCTGAGCAACTAAGCCCATGAGCCACAACAGCTGAGCCTGCGCTCTAGAGCCCACGAGCCACAACTACTGAGCCCGTGTGCTGCAACTTCTGAAGCCCGCGTGCCTAGAGCCGGTGCTCCGCAACAAGAGACGCCCCCGCGCACCGCAATGAAGAGGAGCCCCCGCTCGCTGCAACTAGAGAACGCCCACGCACAGCAACGAAGACCCAACACAGCCAAAAATAAATAAATTTATTTTAAAAATATTAACTTAGACTCTAAGGAAATGAAATCCATCCTATATTTTAAATAAATCTCCATCAATTCTATAAGGCCTAACACTGCCTGCTCTCCAAGTACACTGTAAAATCATCTTAAGATGCAATGTGATAAACTGATCTGATAGAGAAATTTCACTACATTTATTTCACTGGCTTTCATCTGTTTGTACTTTTATGATAAGCATATCTTTAAAGCATATCTTTAAAAATACAATGTGACTGTTATAAAGATACTCAAGTGTCTGCCCCAGAAGAAAGATGATCTGCCTCTCAGAGACCTCAGTAGAAGTTCATAGATGTAGGAGAGGCCACGATGATTTTTACGGATGCCTCTGATAGGCGTTTGGCCCTCTGACACACACATACCAGAATGTCTACATCCAAATGAGTGTCGTCCTTTAAAAGCATTACACTGGGAGGTGTTGGCAGGTGTATTTCAGTGATTCTCCCATGGCTCAAAACATGTTTGCAGCTGCTCCTTTAAAGGCCATGGCCTTATTTGGGGGAGTTCTGCTGTGTGCGTTTTACTCTTGAGGTCTTAGGGGCCAGATCACCCACCTTATTCTCCAAACTTGATTACAAGTGGCCTCTGGCCCCTCCGTGATACAGAGTTACCACCCTCAGTGATATTCCCCAGGATTCCAGGCATTTTCCAAGGTCATCTTCAAGAGGAAGTCTAAAATATTTTTGCATAGCAAAATGACAGCACAGTGGTTACATATACATATGGCCGCCTCGGGTGGCGGCTTTAAAGACGAGAGCCTTATCTTTTTATATGTGCTCTGGCATTTGTCTTAAAATTAGTCTGATTACTTTATAGTTAGACATCCTGTGTTGGTCAAGTTCTGTGCTCATGGTGGGTGGTGTGGTGTTTGTGTCCTAAGCAGTTCTAGATTTTTGCTTACTTAGAGCTGAACTCACTGCTGTCTTAGCAAAAAACAAGGTAAAGCAGCTTTTGCAGATTTGCCCAGAGAATGCACCTAGCACTGTATTGGCTTCGTGAAAATGAGAAGAAACTTTTAGGGGCATCGTTTTTCTAGATACCTTCATGTGACAGCAAAGTGAAATAACATTAGCTGCCTTCTTACCTGCTTCCATTATCAGATGACACAGTTGTCTAAATAATCATTTCAAAAAATCACCTCTCTTCCTGGCCTTCCCAAAGGAAAAAGCCTTAGAATGATGAAAATATACTTCATGGGTGCTAATTCATTCTTTTCTCTTTTACTTAACTTTCGTGAGAGATTTTTAAGATGTCTCTATGCTCCCATTATAGTGAAAAGAATTCCATAAAGTGTTCAGTTTCTGAAATACCAAATTGTCAGACCGTTTCTGAATTTGGCTGCAGACAAATGGTGGAGAGTGTGATTGAGGGCCTCTCAAAGCTATAAAATAGCTACCTGGACAGATGGTGATATTGACAGGGAACAGTCCCTCCTCTCCACCCCCATCCAGCGAGAAGGAGGTGAAGGAATCATTTCTTGTGGCCAAGAATAAAGCCCGCTCGTAATCTGTGGGTGAATTGTAAGCAACACTTTAGACCCAAACTGATTCAGTTCTTTCTGTTTCTTCCATTAACCCTGGACTAGCCCATCCCTGCCAGATGTGCTGCGTTTTCCATCTCCTTCGCTCAGTCTCCTGGTGTTCCAAAAGTGGTCTAGGGCTTTCTCCAGTTTAAGTTCAGCCACTAAGTCATGTCACTGTGGTGTTAATTTCCTCCCCTGCCCTGAGGATATGCATATATGCTGGCTTAATCCTCATCACCTGTCCTCTCCTAGTGGGCCGAGTCTGCACACAGGCCGGCACTGGGGGGACGGGTGGGGGGCCACCGGGAAGCAGGGGCGGGAGGCATGACTGTAAATGTCGGTGGCGCCAGGCTGGGTCGCGCTCGTAGCTGGCAGCCCAACATCTGCTGAGAAGCATGCAGTTCCATCAAGTCAGCCACCGCCTCCCGGTGGGAGATAAGCCCAGGGAGGGAGGCTGAGCCTGGCAGCCGGATTCCAGGCCTGGTAAAGTCATGTCTGACATTCAGCTCTCTGAGGTTGGGATGGGGGAGTCTGGAGATGGTCCCATAGGAGCCGGCAGTGGCAGCTGCCCTGTTTGTAGCTCGGGCTGTTGACAATTCATGCTGAGAGCACTTGTTTCAGAACTCAACAAAGCTGGAAACTCCAACTTTTTAATTTGGGGTTTGCGTTTGGAAGAGTCGTTTTACTGGAACCAAAACCTTTGCTGACATTACCCTTTGCTGGGCTTGTCTATACCGCTGAGTAGAGGAGACAAGAAAAACCTCCAATACCGAGTGTGTATTCCTGGGAACAGCAACAGTCAGACAGTCTGACGACCAGAGAATGCACGGTGGCTTAGTTAGACTGTCGTCAGAATCCCCTGGGAACCGCTGAGAATCATCTAGAGATTTGCTGCAAACAACTGCAGCCGTGGTCCTTGGTCCTCGCCCCGGACCACTGCCTCCTCGTAACTCCCTACGGGTCTTTCAGAAAGATCCTATTAACCCATCACAAGTCCTGAGGAAGGACATTTTAACATGTGGAATATCAGGTTCTTTTCATCGTCACATCACTCCCCATTCATTCCATTTATCCTGGCTGCCACGTTTTGCTACCAGGGAGAGGAGCTTTGAGGAGACAGCCCCAGCCCCTTTGAAAGTTGTTAGAAGCATGTATCTCTGGGTGCTCCAGGAAGTATACGAGTTACCTGGCACAGATTAAACGCAGTAAAAGAAAATATTTTGGTCAAATGCTTCCTCTTTTAAATTAATACTCTCTTGACCATTGCGGGGAAAAAAAACCCCACTATTAAAAGTTGTCAGTGCTTTTGCTGACTTGAAAATATTATGAAACAAATCTATTAAAAGTTGTTGGTTATTTTGCTGACTTGAAAAATATTTTATAACCCACGTAAAATGTGGTTCAAAAGTATCATCTCAATGAAAACGAGAGCTTGTTTTATTTTGTTCTGTCTTCGGCACACTTCCTCATATTTATCTTTTACATGTGTATTTCTTTCAGTAGTGATTTACATCTGCTCCATCCAAAAAGTTTAAAACACAATATAAAATGCCCTGTAAAAATTTACACTAAGTTTCCTAAAACACTTGAGAAATTCACTGAGTTTTGCTAGCCATACACTTCATTCATTAAAATGAAAACTTGGCTGAAGAAATCATGGTGCTTGTCTGCATAACTAACTCCTGGTTTCTTCTTCCTGGCCTCAAAAAGCCAGATGTGCTAGAAATTGCATTTTTCAAGTGAACTATTCAGAGCCCCTTATTCTTCATGGGTAATCATAAGAATTATGAAGACGATGATATTGTCCCTAACACTATGCAGTGCATTATCATGTTTCCAGGGGCCTACAGAAATTTTTCCATCAAGGCAACATGCCTAAATGAGTTGACAAAGTGTTCTTTTGGAAGAGTCAGTGTCAGCCCGCCCTTATGACAAACATCTTTCCAGTGGGATCCACTGTGTGCAGTTTGGACGGTTCCCCCTTTACCTCCACTCTAAGAAAAGTCTTGCTGGTTAAGCGCCTACAAACCTTCTGGCCTGCAGAGGGCTCTATAATACCATGTTTTTCGTAGCTCATGCTTGGAAAAAAGCAAAAAAAATTAAAAAAAGGTACTTGCTGGAAGGGGGAAGGGGAAGCCCAGAGACTTTATAATGCTCCAGCAGTCAGTCTGGTAAACAGACTAGGAATTGTGGGCAAAGTGCTTTTCCTTGAGTTTTGTACAAAGCCTGAGATAGGATGACTCTGTCTGGACTCATTACTTTAAGAGCCTAGAGCTAGTTCACATAGCAGCAGGAGTCCACCAAAAAGGCATTTCATTATTGAAACCGAAACTGGGTATATTGTAACTGCTGCTTAATAGATTTTTTTTCAGTATTTCAAGTAATTTTTAAAGCGTTTACACACATAAATAGAAAGCTTTAAATGCTGATATTCCATAAAAAGTAAATAAAATATATTTTTATGCATTAAGACTTAAGTGCCGGGCTTCCCTGGTGGCGCAGTGGTTGCGCGTCCGCCTGCCGATGCAGGGGAGCCGGGTTCGCGCCCCGGTCTGGGAGGATCCCACGTGCCGCGGAGCGGCTGGGCCCGTGGGCCGTGGCCGCTGGGCCTGCGCGTCCGGAGCCTGTGCTCCGCAACGGGAGAGACCGCAGCAGGGGGAGGCCCGCATACCACAAAAAAAAAAACAAAAAAAAAAAAAAAAAAAAGACTTAAGTGCCATGATTTCATGTCACAAATTTAAAGCAGCCTGGTAAGACTTGACAACATTACTGCAGCTGTGTTTTTACATTAGGAAATTAATTAAAGCAGTAATTTATGCTTTTTTCCACTTACAGATATTTAGACCTCTCTGTGTTCCACCCTATATTTTCCCTTCAATCATTGTATTATAGTAATCTATCTTAGCAGACTCTATCTTACGCTCTTGCTGGTAGAAGAATGAGGCGGGGGTGGGCATTAATCTAATGGAACGTTTGTCCTGTGCTACTGAGGCAGGTCCAACAGGGCTGAAGGGACTTCCTGCGGACTTCGAAGTGGGGGGCAGGTGCCTTCGTATTTATTCACATGCCCCCTCCTTTTTTCCCCATCTTAAAAGAGAATTTCATTTTATATTACGTTAGAACAGTTTTGTTTTGTTTTTCCTGGTGTCAGGAAGGGAGGCAGAGGAGAGCAGGAAAGTATCTGACACGCCATGTGACACATCATCATTTAGACCTGGCTGTTCTGAGAGACCTCATTTTTGAAGCAGACCTGCTATATAGTTCAGTTACGGACTGTGCTAACCCTAAAGCACATTAAAACACGCCCACCTGGGTAGTTGATATGCAGTTTGCAATTCAAATGAATACTGTTCTGACTTTTATCAGAGCTAAATAATGACTCTCTTGAGATACCAAGAACAAATCGATCACCCTGTACTTATTCACTACAGTTATTTCTGTTAGGAACTATAATAAAATTATTACTTGACGAAATTTTAATGATGTAAGTAATTTTGTTCCCCAAGAGGCATCAGTTGCCAAATGAGGCTGAAGTTTTGAAAAAGCTAAGGGCTCGGTGCATGAAAATAAGACCATAATGCCTTTACTCTTGGATGTAATTTGCAGTACTGTGGACTAGTCTTAGGTCAGAGCCAAGGACTTTTGCTTCCTCAAGCACCAAAGGTGCTTCCCTTTAGGCATTCACTCCTGTGAGACATCCATTTGCTTGGATTTTAAGGGTGGCCTTCAAGGAGGATTCTAATTTGCCAGCAATTATACCACTTCCCCTCAGATTAACTCAACTATTGGAAATAAGGAGTGAATTATACGTTGTCATTAATGCTATTTAGAGTGAAAGCTTACTTTCAACTTGTATTTCTTGAATTGATGAGCTGCTTTTAATTATTTAATAAGAGGCTTAGGTGAAATTAGACTCCTGGAGTCCTGAATCTTCCTTAGCTTTGTGGAGTCCATAGTCCTCATAGTCAAACAGGACCAAGTTGAGCCCACTCCTTCCTTTTGTAACCTTAAGTCATTCCTCTTTTCTAAGACTTCACCCAAACCTATCGTATGTTTTCCAGCAAATTTTGTATTACTTTAGTAATTACAAAGCTATTATTTTGTGTTGTTGCCATGTTATCACAGAATGTATCCTCATACTTGCTCTGTTCTGACTAGCACTGGTAGTTACATTTTGACCAAAAAATATGCTGCTACAGAGCATTAAGGCGTTGGCATGCTTGCATCTCAAATAGTCTGAGCTCAGTGGTTCTCAAACCAATAACAGCAGTATCACCTGGGAACTTGTTAGAAATGCAAATTATTAGGTGTCACCCTAGACCTATTAAATCCATTTACCTTTGAAAAATTAAATGATAGATTTTTAAAACTTTCATTGCAGGTTTGAGCATGACTGACGTATGACCTCTATTCCTTATTGGTTTATCGCCCCCAAATTTCCCCATTTTAGCTCCTATTCACAACTTGGGGCCAGGTCCAAAATATTTCTCTCTCCTGAGAGTTCAAAAGTTGTAATTCTTCAAAGTGTAATTTTATATCCCATCCTGATGGGCTAGTCTGCCACCTATGCTGAGTATTTAAAGGATCTGTCTTTCAATACCACCTCCATCATTTACTAAGCAGGTAATCTGCAGTCAGCCTTTTAACCTCTGCTTTTAAGAACTATAATACTTTGCATGCTTGAAAGCAAAAATCTGAAGACAGAGGGCTGGGCCAGGTGACTTTGCAGAGTCCCAAATTCAGATTATTGATATTAATGAAACTTGAAACATGCTTTAGCATTCCTTTTCAATGATCAGTGTCACTTCCCACATTTGAGCTCACCAAATTTTATTTTAAACCCCACTAGCTGATTTCTCTCCTTAAGTTATCACCACTGTTTTCTATTTCTTAGTTCATTCTGGGAAGATATTGTGAACAGGCCAATATATAGTCAAATAGCTCAGAGAAAATGGAAATTTCCGTAGGTGGTAAAAAGTGCAGCCATGTAATTAAGCAGCCATGTGGTTGCTTGCAACTCTGCTCTTAAATTTCCAATGTAACTCCAATATGAGCCGGCAAAAAGTGCTTAATAACCACCTGATTGGGTGCAAATAATAAATGGAAAAGTTCAAATACTGTAAAGTATTGACAGCTCCATTCTTTAGCTAGATTCTATCTGTAAGCTGCTAATTTCCCTCCTTTGCTCAAAAGGATATAAAGATGCCTGTGACATGATCTCTGCTCTCAAAGTCTGCAATCTAATCAATGAAGTGATATTAATATACATGGGTAATTATAAAAAATAGCCAACTACTGAACCTTGTGATTTTCTTATAGTTGGAATTGGCATCCATGTGAGATAAATGTTGGCTGGAGTCATGATGAAAATGTAACTTGAGCCAAGTGTTGAAGGATCATTAGGTTGTTTTGTTTGTTGGCCGTGACTCGGCTTACGGGATCTTAGTTCCCTGACCAGGGATTGAACCCGGGTCACTGCAGTGATAGCGCCAAGTCCTAACCACTGGACCACCAGGGAATTCCTTGTTAGGGTTTTTTAAGAAGGGGTGTTCGAGCTAAAAAAATAATAATTATTTAACTGCAGTATAAAATTTTTATATACTTTATCAGGATGGGTTTCACTATACTGCTTTCACAAATAATCCCCAAATGTCAGTGACACAACAAGTTTATTTTTGGCTCACTGTATATGTCCAACGTGGCTCATTAAGAAAGCTCTGCTAATTTCAGGCACTCGGGACCCTAGTCTGATAAAGGCTTTACCTTGACTTACGTTCTGTAATTACTACAGCAAGAGGAGGTGTCGCTGTGAACTCTCATTTCCATCCCATATTTCACTGGCCAAATCAAGTCATATGGCCATGCTTTATCATGTGCCCAGACATGGGAGAGCCAGAGATACTTAGGGAACAGCATCACTGACTAACACATCTTTCCGTATAATCCGTTAGAAAGCATACAACACTTGGCGTACCCCGGAAATAAAACTCTTTCTTATGCAAGCATCTCTAATTTACTTTCTGAGGATTTTTAGTTTGCTTGGTTTCAGCTTCTGTCTAGGAAACTGGGGATACAAGTTGCTAGTCTTCCTCAGTCTCCCCACTTGCAAGTACCCTGACCAGTGTTTCAACAGAAACCTTATGTTCTATAAAGAGCATGTGTAGCTGCCATTGCTGTTTTCCATCCAACACTATCCCTCCCCTTCTCATTGGCTGGAGGGGCCCTAAATTTATTCAGGTGGTAAATCTTTAACAGTCTAAGCTCAGAGGTTCTCCCATCAACAACATTAGCACCACCTGGGAACTCGTTAGAAATGCAAATTCTAAGGTTCCACCCAAGACCTGAATCAGAAACTTCGGTCCAAGCTAATGGTGGCAATTCATTCTCCTTCCCACTGATTGACATAAGTTAATATCGTGATGCAGGTCTAGCCAATGAAACATGAGGGGAAGGAAGCTGGATGGGAGGGTGAAGAAAAAGTCCTCGTTGTCTTTTTAAAAGACTGTGTCTCAAAATAAGTCAGACAGAGTAAGACAAATACTATGTATCACTTATATGTAGAATTGAAAAAATACAACGAACTAGTGAATAAAACAAAAGAAGCAGACTCACAGATATAGAGAACAAACTAGAGGTTACCAGTGGGGAGAGAAAAGTGGGGAGGGGCAATATGGGGGGGAAAGGGTTATTATGGGGTTATATGAAATCATGTGTGTGAAACTTTTGAAAATTGTAAAGCACTATAAAATTTAAAGAATCATTCATTCAACTTAAAAAAAAAAAAAAAAGACTGTGTCTCCAGGAAAAGATGTGATAAAAAGAGCTGCTGCAACCTTCTGGCAACCAGGAGGTGGACAACATGCCAGGGATGATCAAACAAAAAGAGAGAAGGAACCTGAGTCCTGGCTGCTACTGAGTTAACTAACAGCCTGGAGCCACCCTTTAGCCAACATCTTTATAGGTAATAAATTCTATATTCATGAGGTGACTTGAAGCAAAAAGCATCCCAGCTAGGGAACAAAAGTTCCACTATATTCCCTAGCAGTGTTCTCCCTGCTTTGCCACAGCTCTCAGGAGGCACCTTCTTCTTTGGGGATCAGGGATACCTGAATCTCTTCCCCCTGCTAGTTTGTTCTAAGACCACCTTTGGCTGTGCAGGCAGCCCTGTTAGCTCATTGATTCTCCAGCTGTATATCAAAGTTTTCCTCTTTTGTTCTACACAGTCAGCTCAGTGTTAGGGAGAGCTCCAGATTCAAAAAAGGGTATCTAACAAGCTCAAATTTGTTGTCCGAGCCCCACTATCTCAATTCCAGAGCATCAGTGGATCGGTTTCTGCTCACACTGCTGCATAGCCAGGCCCTCCTTAGAACAGGCTTGAGAATATGTCACCCAAGTCAACTGTGAAACCTAGAACAACGACACGGTCACTAGCACATAAATTGGCCCCTTTGCAGGTAGATCTCTACATGTTCCGAGGGGCAGATGAATCCTGAAGGACTATCTAATGCTATTCAAAACCCATCACAGGATCTTAGTGTATTTAAAAAAATTTTTTTATTGAAGTATAGTTGATTTACAATATTGTGTAAGTTTCAGGTGTACAGCACAGTGATTCAGTTATACATACATACATATATATATATTCTTTTTCAGATCCTTTTCCCTCGTAGTTTATTACATAACACTGAGTAGAGTTCCCTGTGTTGTATAGTAGGCCCTTGTTGGTTTTCTGTTTTATACACAGTAGTGTGTATGTGTTAATCCCAGCCTCCTCATTTATCCCACCCCCATCCCCCTTTCCTCTTTGGTAACCATAAGTTTGTTTTCTGTGTCTGTAAGTCTCTTTCAGATCTTAGTATATTTTTTTAAAAGGCATGTGACAAAGAAAGAGACCCTCCCTGTCCAACTTAACAGCACAAGAAAAACCCTTCCCAAAGTGAATCCAGTTCTTCCTGACCAAATAATTAAAGTGATGTTCTCACAGTCAGTACATCCTACAAATACCAATTCATATCGTGGCTCTTTACCTTAGGTCTGCCCACCCCCCTCTGCACACTTGTGCACACGTGCAACTCCCTCATGGAGGAGTCCCATTTGTATCCGCCCTTGCCAACCAAAATCCTTCTGGTACATTTTTTTTTTTTTTTTTTTTTTTGCGGTACGCGGGCCTCTCACTGCTGCGGCCTCTCCCGTTGCGGAGCACAGGCTCCGGACGCGCAGGCTCAGCAGCCATGGCTCACGGGCCCAACCGCTCCGCGGCATGTGGGATCTTCCCGGACCGGGGCACGAACCCACGTCCCCTGCATCGGCAGGCGGACTCTCAACCACTGCGCCACCAGGGAAGCCCCTTCTGGTACATTTTTAAACTTCATCTCTTCCCTTCCCTCGCTGAGAATTGCTGATCTGTTGGTGGCTTTTTTGTTTGTTTAGATTGATTTTCTTACCTAGTTCAAGTTCTCCAAATTGGAGGGAGTTCTTAGCTGGCTATTTTCAGAAAGCCAGACCATCTAATAAATATTTGTTGAACATGTTGTTGAAGATTTTTTGCACGTCTAGGCAAAGGGTAGGAAATTTAGGTGCTTAAGAATATCAGCCAGATGATGTAAATGAGTGGAGCGGGCTGGGTACTAGAAAACTAGGGAGTGAATTTGAGAGCCCACGCCCCTTATGTGGGAGGCAGGTTGCTTCTCTGCTTTTAGCTCACTGCTGTGTAAGAATTCAGGCCCAGTGATGCCAAAGCTGCTAATTTTCCAAAAGAATCTGGAAATCTGGATTGCCGTGTCAAATCTCATTTTTTAATCTCGAGTCAGCATCCTGTAGGCCATCATTTTGTGATCTCTGGCCCAGACGCTCATATAACAACTAAAAAGTTTTAATTGAATTTCAACTCTCCTAGATAGAGGTCTCACACATTACCCATAAGATTAAGTTGTGACTATCCTTCCCATGAAGGTAACAGGGAAGAAATCTTTTGTTGAATCTTTTGTATCAAAAATGTCATCTTTGGGCTTCCGTGGTGGCGCAGCGGTTAAGAATCCGCCTGCCAATGCAGGGGACACGGGTTCGAGCCCTGGTCCGGGAAGATCCCACATGCTGTGGAGCAGCTAAGCCCGTGCGCCACAACTACTGAGCCTGTGATCTAGAGCCCGCGAGCCACAACTGCCTGAGCCCGTGTGCCACAACTTCTGAAGCCCGTGCGCCTAGAGCCCGTGCGCCGCAACAAGAGAAGCCACCGCAATGAGAAGCCCGTGCGCTACAATGAAGAGTAGCCCCCGCTCGCCGCAACTAGGGAAAGCCCACACGCAGCAACGAAGACCCAACACAGCCAAAAATAGATACATTAATTAATTTTTTAAAAAAAGTCACTGTTGAGGCAAGAAATCTTTTGTTGAATCTTTTGTATCAAAAATGTCATCTTTGGGCTTCCCTGGTGGCGGAGCGGTTAAGAATCCGCCTGCCAATGCAGGGGACACGGGTTCGAGCCCTGGTCCGGGAAGATCCCACATGCTGTGGAGCAGCTAAGCCCGTGCGCCGCAACAAGAGAAGCCACCGCAATGAGAAGCCCGTGCGCTACAATGAAGAGTAGCCCCCGCTCGCCGCAACTAGGGAAAGCCCACACGCAGCAACGAAGACCCAACACAGCCAAAAATAGATACATTAATTAATTTTTTTAAAAAAGTCACTGTTGAGTTAGAGCTAGACAAACCCAGGATGTTACTTAATGTCTCTTAGTGTGAAATGAAGCCCTTCTCTGAAATATGCAGATAAATAAGAAAATGTTTGACAAGAACGTGAAATGTCCTCAAAATATATATGACTTGAAATTTTAACTACTATTCCAATTCTTCTAAAAGTTAGTGATGCCCAGAAATTGTTCAGGCTTTGCTAAATAAAGTATGTATGTTCTGGGCCATGCCATTGCTTAAAAGGCTTATAATAGGGCTGAGGTTGTCCTGTAAGTGAAGAGAATTACAGCAGATAAGCAAATGTAATACATGGGTGAATGAGTAGTATAAGTTTGTGGTATATGGTACAGTCAGTCCTCATCATTTGCAGATTCCGTATTTGCAAATTCGCCTACTCACTAAAATTTCTTTTTAAACTTAGAATCAGTACTTGTGACACAGTGGCTCCATTTTCACTAATTCAGTGTTTTCAGCAACTTTATAGAACATAACTGCTGTGAATAACTGAAGAATCAACTGTAATTCTATTTACAGGAGTTTAAAAAAACACATTCAACTAGTGCCCTTTACATTTAATGAGTTTTTTTTTCTCTTTCTCCTGAACCATCACTGAAATGTTGTGTTTGAGTCTTAGGCTACAGACCACCTTTTAGGTGTGACTAATATCTTCTTGGTATTTTATTATGAACTCCTTTTGGGTAGTCTAAGAGTGACCAAACCAGTACTGACTCACCAGAGAATTCCAGCTCACCAGGATGCAGAATAATGTGGAAAGCTGTGTTAGGGCCCTTCCCCACCTCTCTCACACACACATGTGTGTGCACCTGCACAGACACAATTAAAACTCTTTTAAGGAACATGTGAGATACAGGGACAAGAGGTTTGAGGTTGAACAGTTAAAAATGTGAGCTGAAATTTAAGTTGAATTCATTTATTTCATGATCAGATCTTCTCTTGCAAGAACCGTGGTATTTACTAGATAATATTTCACTGTTATCTTGAATAAGTCAATAAATGAAGTCCATCGTGTTTGAAATTTAATAGCTGCCTTATTAACCAAAATTGAGTATTAATAATAAAGTCAACATATTTACTGCCCTTTTCAGTGGGATGATTTTCATTATTCATTACTCAATTACTTTCGCAGTAAAAAGAAATGAGTTATGATTTGTTTTGGATGAGCACGTTATTAAATTAATGACTTGTTGCAAATGTTTTAACCTAAATGTTGTAGTTGAAAAACATTGGTAAAACTTTGCAGTTTACCTTATCCAGGATAATGAAGCTGTTCTAGTCAAAACCCTAAAACTCAGTCCACTTTAAATTGCGCTACAATAATAGCGTACTGCTGTGTGATACCTGGAATATGAAATGTTTAGAAAGTTATAGCGATCAAATTATGCACCTCAATTAATTAGGCAATAAGCCAGGAAAGATCTGTTGTTACCAGTGGGTGAAAACTAGTTTGCTATTTAATGACCCAAGCTGAAGTCAGGCTGAGCTAACCTGAAAGAAGGCACTCGTTAACCACAGGAAGGATGAATTTTGAGAATTGTAATTACCATATTAAATGGAATTTGGTGGTTTATTACAGCCCCCTTTTGAAACATAACATTATAAAGAATTCCTGCCCTGAGCAAGGCAGGAAGCTTGATATCCTCCCCTGTTTATTTTATAACTACTCAATAAAATCCAGATGAAATTAGTTGTTACCAGTAATTAATGATCAGTTTAATAAAAAAGAAGGGAGTTGAGCAGATGGTGATTATTTTTTTAATAGGGCCTGCTCGAAGGGATCATCCTGATGGTAAACTCTTAACAGAAGTTTGTAGCTAAAATGGCTGGTGGCTGCCCATCTCATTGGTTACCGAGGCTAGTGTAAGCCTTGCTTTTAAGAGCTAGGGCTTATTTCTTCACCAGCTAAAATTTTTAAAGTAAATGGCGCTCTGGTTACTGCCACAAATAAAATAGTTTCCATTAGCACACCGAGGGTTGGGATGGGGAGATTCTAAACGGAAGATGAGCCCTGTGCATGTCTTGGGAAATCCAGAGGCCCCTTTTCTATGGGGATGTTGAACATGAGATGGCGTCAAGGTTGAACAGGTATTAAAGATGCTCAGAGAACCCTGTGTGAAAATGAAAGTTAGTATCATCCAGTCCTTTTTGAGAAGTGGCACATCTATATGGGAGACGGAGTAAAGAATGGCGAGGTGAGTGTTGGCCACACGCCCCTCTTACCCTTAGCTGGTGAGCAGGATCTTCCATTTTTTGTAAGAGATGTGAGCGCTGCTTTCCTGGCAGTCATGCTTATTAACACGTGAGAGTCGGAAATGCAGTCTGGAAACAGAGGGGAGGGACACAGAATTCATACAGACATAACAGACGCTGAGGGTGCCTGCACACAGTTCTCAGTATCCAAGACCCTGGCCCAACCTTACACGGCCTCTGCTTGAAGCCTCATCCTGCGCCTGACGTGCTCCCCACGTTCTGCTGGAGGATCACTGGCGCTGTCCCCTAGGTCCCCCCACCAGGCTGCTGGCTTCCTCCTCTCCACGTCTCCCTCAGCCCCTGTACCTCCATCCATACTGGTTAAGTAGAATTACAGCACACAGTCCTGGGCTTAGTAGCTGCTGCAAATGTTGGGAGCAATTCCCTACATTCGTTCAGTTTTCCAACTTACAAGGATTTTCAGGGACATTCAACCCACATGGCAACTATGTCAGCGGACATTCTCAGCCCCATTTGTTTTAGCCCCATCCCTGCCTCTCTGCTATGTCCCCAGCCTCGTGTTTGTCCTATTTCTCCTGCCTTTCTTATCAGTCGTTCTATTTTATTGTACTTTTATGGATCCCGGAGAGCCACCTTGCATTCTTCCAGAGCTGGCAGAAAGAAAGAAATGAGTAAATCATACCATTTTACAGATAAGAGAACCAAAACCCAGAGAGCTTAAGAATTTGATCACAGGCATGTGATTAGCATGTGGTAGAGCTGGATGCGGGTCTTGTCTGCAGTTCCCACCGTGGTCTTTCTGCACCACAGCCCTTGCTGAGTCAGAACCTCAGCAAGAATGAATGAGAGAAATTAGGCTTCAGTTATAGTAAAATGAGGGCAGGTCAGAATTTAAGCAGCCAAAGTATCTCTTTGCTTGCACATAAGAGGAATGGGGCATCTGGAAGGGCTCCCACGGATGGGCTGGAATTTCTTCTGGAAATTTCAATCAGGCAGGAGATGAAGGGGAAGGAAGGGTTTGAGCTGAGCTCTGATGCAGCCTGAAGGGGACAAGTGGTTTCCATCTTTAGAGCAGTAAATGTGCCCACCATCTAGCATCCTCAAGGCCCCTTGGAGGTTGCCCAGGCCTGGCCCACCCAGCACTGTCCACGACAGGGTTTCCCTGTCCACATCCCTCCTCCACCTACAGGCAGAGAGCGAGAGAAGCCAGGCCTTAGAAAGAACATTCTCCTCCCAGTCCTACTTGCCCCAAAGGTGTGGCCTTATTCTGGTTTTCGTTTTTTCCTTAACAATGCATTGTTAAGAAAATTAAAAATATTAAAAAGATGAGAAAAAGTCAATTTGGTTACCAAAAAAAAGGAAAATAATACAAGCTCTTCTGTAATGACTTCCCTTTGGTTCCATTAGGCTTGATGAGGCACATTCTCAAAGCCCCTCAGGAGATGAATCAACTCTTTCAAAGGCACCGGGGTTCCATTCAGTGAATTACCCACTAAATGGCTCCCAGTTATCCTGAAAGAGGTAACATCTCCTTGCAAATTCTTCATGTTCTCCCAGGGAGTGATGCACACACAGAGAAATTGTGGTTAATTGCATAAATGAGGCGGAAGTCGGCTGTATGTAAATTCAGCACTGTGGTTGCAAACACTACCTAGGACAATCAGAAGCGAGGGTGGGGAGAATGGGAGCTTCATTTTGGCATCCTCCAGTCTTTTCCCCATTTTAATAGGCAACACTGGCATTCTGTTTGCATGCTTCTTGCATTTTAATCCCCAGAATTCCTCTCTCCCCAATTCTGCGTTGTGCGTTTTAGGGCCCGTTGCGCTGTGAGTAGTCACCAAAGCCCCATTGTAAATTATATAGAGGAAAAAGTTGGAAATCTTTTAATGGGCTTTTCAGAACTCTTAAGTTTCAAGGTTTATGTTTTAATTTTAACCTTAACCTTAGCAGACTCCTTTATCGCCTTGCTCGTACCTTTCTCATTACCCCCTCTCCTTCCTCCTCTCATTACCCCCTCGCCCACCTCCATCTACAGGGGTGGGTGGGAAATTCCCTTTTGAAGTCAGTGGGTGCTCCAGACACTAGGATACAGAGCATGGGGGAGACTGGCCCAAGATCTTTCTCACCAAAGGAAAAGAGAGTTTGGTCTCAGATCTTAACCAAAGTGAAACTCCTTACTGTAAAGGCATTGTGAGCGAACTTTTCATTCCCAATGAGGAAAAGAATTAGACTTTTTCTCTGGATAACTTTGATTACACAGTAAGAAATACAGGATCAGATAAATTCATGAAGTCTTCCCCCAGGCAACTGAAAGGGGAGGTTTAAGTGAAAATCATCGTGAAGTACCCTTCGTAGCAGGGAGCTGCATCAGAGCTTTTATTCCAACAAGTTGTTGGGATCTCATTATTAAGGGAGTTTGTGGACAGTTTGCAATTAAATTTGAACCACTTCCTGCACGTTGCATCAAAGCCATGGGATGCTGTGTCTTGGGCTAACATTTTTCTGTACATAGTATATGCGGCTCCGAACTGGGGGGCATAAATGTCATACCTTTCAAAGGGAAGATATCTTTGCACCAAACAGTCATGTAAACAGTAAATACATGTACTTTTTTTTATTATAAAAGGTGGATCTTCAATCTTAAGCAAAATATTTGTTCCCCAAATGCTTATCTAAAGTGTAAGAGGAGAAATAAATTATTAAGCCTGAAAAAAGTATAAGAACTCCATTTTTCAGTGATTTTGGGGGCTCCTCTTCCTCCTGCTGGCTAAAATGTAGGCATTCTCCACCGCCACCCCTAGTTTCTCTTCTCAACCCTTGTCCCTGCTCTCCCTCCCTGCGTGCTCTCCTGCTTTCCTTTCTGGGTGGATGACTCCCAAGTCTAGGTTGCTTACCTGTTTGTTTATCCCCCTTGGATGTCCCACCACCGTTTCAAACCCAGCATATCCAGAACTGAACTTTTATCAGCTATAACAGCACCATCCAACAGAACTTTCTGTGATGATGGAAACATTCCATTTCCATGCTATCCAATATGGTTGAAACTAGCCACATGTGGCTCTTTAGGTTTAAATTAATTAAAATTAAAGAAAATCAAAAATTCAGTTCCTCAGTCACACTAGCTACATTTCAAGTGCAGAGTAGCCTCATGGGCTAATGGCTGTTGGATTGGGCATCACAGATCTTGAGCGTTTCTGCTTATATCTTTCCCACAGCATTTTATTAGCTGCGGGTGCTTGGGCAAACTACCTGAGGTCTCTGAGACTCAATTTTGTCATCTGTAAAATGGGACTGATAATAACCCCTGACGAGGTGGTTGTGAGGATTCAGTAAAGTAATAGTTAGAAGACACGTAGCTTAGTACATACTGAAAAGGCTTTTCTTTAATTGTAAATCCTTTTCCCTTCTCCAGTATTAACTTCCAGATATCCACCTGAAGCTTAGATGATGTGAACTCACCAGAGCCCATTATGGCTCAGTCTGCACTTTGTAGGAACGCCTAAACGCACTCTGGGTTTAAGCTGTAGACCTTTGGGGTTTGCTTATTGGAAAGGTTCTGAGCAATTCTCTGCAGGCGGGTTAATACAAGAGGGCTCTGCAGGATCTCACAAGATTCTCCTAGGTTTCTGGGAAGTATTCAGTATTTTAGTTAGGACATTAGCCTTGTTTCCCAGGGCATAATGGCAGTAGAAAAATCCCCAAGAGACTAGCATGTGTAGGAATGTTTAGAGAGAACCCGTTTGCTTCGGTGAACACCAGAGGTGTGGGGGGCAATTCGGTTTGTGAGCGTGAACCTGACAAACGACTCCCTGGGCATCAGAAGTGGCCTGGGCATTGGGTGCAGAGGTGTCCAGGGCCTTCTGGGAGAGCAGGGCCTCAGTCCTCACACAGGAAGCCCTCTGCCGTGGACCAGTCCTGCCCACGCATCAAGCAACAAGTTTAAAAGGGGGGTTGTGTGGTTTATATCCTGGCTGCAGTCCATTAAAGCTTTAATTACATTAATTAGGGATTTGGAATAAACAGGTTGGTCAGTCTGAAATGGAGGCCTGTGCTCTCTGTGAAGAAAAGCTTTGCTAAATAAACCAGCAGGATAAACAGGATTTGGGGGGCACATGTACTTCTGGGAACCAGCTGATGCTAAGGATTAGTGCACGCTTTTGGCATGCAAATAAAGACTGCTCATTGTAAATCCACTGAAGGTCTGGAAGCCCCTCCAAGAAACACTTCATTAGCAGAATTAAATACAGAGACATTCTTGACAATTTTAAACACGTACCCTGAATTTTTTTTTTTCAAAATAACCTGTACAGTCCCTGTTTGGGATGGAACATGTGAGGGAAAGGTGATTAGGGGAGCTTGTAAAATACAAATTAATTTTGAAGCAGTACTGACTAGTAATTTTGTATTATTCCCTTTTCCCCCCAAATTTAAAGGACCCTAGCAGTACCATTATGATATTCAAAGCAGTGCACCATTCAACACTATAATGGGTCCCCCATAGCTGAGAGTTGGGAGCCATTGGCTCAGACCTTCCATATTAATAAACCTTTGGTGTGTCATTCAACAGTATATACTCTGTATAATAGTGCTCAAATTTTGCAGACATTATAGTTTAGCTGTGTCTATGTCAGAGGGAGACCCTGCAGTTATGCCACTAACCATCTTACTCAATTTTGAATCTTCATTGGGTATTTCCCAGGGACTATGTTGAAATTTTTTTCTCTCTTCTCTCTTGCCTTCTCCCTTATTCTTCTGCCATTTATTTTATCCCTATATATTTTTCAAGTGATCAGATGAACACAGGATGATAAGAAATATGTGAAGGATAATAATCTTGGCCTAAAAAGGGAAGAGGGGAGAAAGTTTAACCAAGATGCAAAATGTTGGTAACATGGCAGTTCATCACACTAACCTCTCTAGGTTTGTGTGTTTTTGAAATTACCTCTAATAAAAAATTTAAATAGTCACCATCCTCAACCCCTTCATCCTCTTCACCCCCAGCATTTACTTACAGTTTATAACTTGTCAAGTATCTTTAGCATTCACAAACTCCTTGGGTTAAGTCAAGCAGGAAGAAGAGACATGGACGTTCATATCCCTTTGATTTTTAAAAAAATGATTATTCAGTCCTCAAATGTGTGTGTACTTATCTGAAGAATCCAATACCTAAATGCATTTATCAGGTGCAAACCTCCTGGAAAACGGGGAACACCAAACACTTTAGTCCAGAAGCAGCTTAACATATCCTTGCCTCACTTGGGGACAGTTCTCATCTTGGACAAAGTCTGCTTTCTCTCTCAGCTATTAAGTGTATTGTCTGCCATCGTTGCTCCCTGATTCTCTGAGGATGGATAATGCATGTACCAACTGAGTTAGAATATGCCTCGGGCGGGATATTAGTGGAAATATTAGTGGAAATATCAGTGGATATTGGGGGAAATGTGTAAGTCAGAGATGGCACAAACTTTCAACTGATGCGTCACCTTAATCAGTGGATAGTGGCAACCTAGGGCTGGTGAAAAGGAAGATTCTAAGGCTGAATCCATAAGCAGCACAGGGAAAAGGGCTGGGATGGAGTTGCAATGGCTCTCATGGGCTGAGTGGATTATAAGTGGCACTGGAGACACTGTGCGTGCCATCCCTGGCATAAACAAACCCTACCTGTGTGAGATCTCCTCTGACATTGAGAGTTCTCGTCCATCTCACATGCTTCCTCTCTTCTTTCTCAACCCAAAGTTTCCTTAGCCAGAGTCCTCCAGTTCACCCCATCCCCTGGTTCTAGATTCACTCCAAGTCACTTGTCTTAACTAAATGTTGACTGTCACCCAGCCTACTTGGTCAGAAGAGCCGACCTAAGTGGATTGGTCATGGCAGCATCAGAGAAGTGCTCTTCTTTGGAAATGGAGACTTTTGACCCCAGGCTTCGATTTCTGTCTAAGTCCATCTTAGGTAGACTGGACTGCATAGGTTCCCCGCACAAATGACCTCTTACATAAGAATTATCCAGTCAGATGGCTGTTACATTTTTAACATAATTTCTGGGTGAGAGTCAGGGGCATAGGGCCAACACCCATGGAAATACCAAGACTGAGCAGCCTCCTGACATATGTGCAGTATTATGCTGAGCCAAGTGCTTTTCATGCTTTTATCTAGCGAGATCTTGACAATAACTCCCATGAAGTAGGTGTTAGGGTTACCTCTGTTTTATAAATGAGAATCCCAAGACAAGAGAGGGTAAATAATTTGCCTAAGCTTGAATACCTAAATCAGGAGTTTGCCCCCAGAAGCTAGACTTTCAACCAAGCTGTGTTCACAGCTGTTAATGATACTGGAACTAAAACTCCGGAGACCTAAATCCAATTTTTTTTTCTTTAATTTTTAAACTTTTCCCAGCCTATGAGGAGAGTTATGCATCATCTTATTAGCAGTTTACATGGAAACCTCAAATAACTCATCTAATTTACTTCCAGAGGAGGCAAAACAAGGAAACTCAAGAGCTATTTGTAGTTTTGTACCACAAAACCTCATAAAATACAGCTTCTTTGTTTTTTGTTCATTGGTTTTTACACGGATGTCAAATTAGCAATGAAAACCATGTGTAAGAAATAGCCATAGTTATTTCCAATTCGATGAAAGTAGGAAAGGAATGGAGAGGATGATAGAGAGTTGCCAACAGAGGGATATTCCAGTTGGCCGTCAAACCAGAGATTTGTGGGCTTCGTTTTCAGAAGTGGTTTTTATTCTTGGCATTGACGATGAAAGAGACCACGGTTTACTCTATTCAGGCTAAAGTGAATCAAAATTAATTGCTTCACTGATCATTTACGCTGACCTGTGGCCTTAAGTAGTAATTGCTGGAAACTGAACCAGAGATTTCATTAAGGTAGATTAACTATATTATTCCTTCGTTGTGAGAAAATACCCGGTATTTATTGGGAATATACAAAATAATGGTATTCAGGGATGGGATTTTGTTCATTACTGCAATTACTTAGCCTCCATGCATGAATTTCATTTGAGTGCTAAAATTCCGGGAAAGAGATTATCGGTTTTAAAAAAAAGTAATTCTTAAGTACTCTTCACAGACAGCTACTAGTCTTTGAATGATGCTGTTCATAAGGGTGTTTCTGTTGGTCTGCAGCCTCCAAGTTGCCTAGGGTGTGTGGGGCCCAGGAGGAGGGGCATCCAGCACCCACCGCCCCTGTGTGTTCTTTCTCCAAGCTCTGGGAAAAGGGAAGCCCCTGGGTTTGGGTGCTCCCGTATTTGGCTTCTTTCAGTTTGCAGCATATTGCAAATGATTCCTCCTAAATTTAATAGTTCCATTTTAGTCAACATTCCTTGAAACTGAATTTTTAGCAATGGCCATGATAGAAAATAAAGCTGGATATACAATAACTTGTATCTAGAGAATAATTATAAGCAACATATTATTATAAACAGTCTATTACAATGTACATATGATGTGATTACAAAATAATAAAATTAAATTTTATATTGTAGCTTCTCTGCATCTCAAAAAATTTTAAGTACATTTATTCTTCCCTTGTTCTATTGTTATAATCTCAGAATAAAGGACAGTCATTCTCATGAAAGGATTATTTTATTCCAAGATTATGTCCTTTCTATATTTTATGTTACAATGGCTTTTTCTTTTTAATGAGAGGCTGGTGATGGTAGATGGTAGTTAGATAAGGTATACCACTTGGCAATAGAAATGGGCAACCGAGTGTCAGTTATTAAATAAATTTATTTATTTACGTACTTATTTTTGGCTGAGTTGGGTCGTTGCTGCGCGCGGGCTTTCTCTAGTTGTGGTGGCTTCTCTTGTTGCAGAGCTCGGGCTCAGTAGTTGTGGTGCACGGGCTTAGTTGCTCCACAGCATGTGGGATCTTCCCGGACCAGGGCTCGACCCGTGTCCCCTGCACTGGCAGGTGGATTCTTAACCACTGCGCCACCAGGGAAGTCCCTAAATAAATATTTTTTAAAGTTTTAGAATACTCAAGCTATACTATAGCTGCCCTTAAAAAAAAAAAAAAAAAAAGAAATATAGTTGTCAAGAGAGTAGTTAAGAGGAAGATCACTTCTTCTCTTTTTTTCTTATGTCCTTCTCTTTTCTCCTCTCCCTGTCCCCCCAAAATAAGGTGAACTCTTAATAAACTAGCTACAATGTCTGATATGAAATTGGCTTGCCCTGGTGTTAATTTATTTTGTGCAAATTAGACCGGAACTACTCCTCAAAGTCCAGGAACTATATCCTCCTGTATGTATCACATGTAAACTTAGTAAAGAAAAAGGAGGAAGAAAAAAGGTGTCTCACTTAATGCAATAAATCTGTTGGTTTGGGTTTGGTACCCAAGAACAAAATCTGATTCATTGGTGGTGCTTCACAAATTATGCCCACAACCCATGTGAATATCAGATGAAAATCTCACACACACAAACACACAAACCCCTCACAAGTTAAGTGCCAAACTGATCTGATCAGATGGTGTGGGTTTTTTCCTGGTGCTTCTTTTAGTTTTATTATTTTGCATTAAATCTTTAACAGCAGCATATTAAAAGAGGCTCTGAGTTTTGGTGACACTGCGAAAAATTTTATGAAGCTTCAAAATCCACCCCATAGGCCTCAGATTGTGAAGGCAAAAATAGCTCTGGGATGAGAAATGAAATATATGATTGTTCAAAACATTATTATAAACTTTCTGAAATTAATGTTACTTGGGAGTCCAAATTGTCTTTTGTCTTTGAAAAGAAGAACATTTATTAAGTTCCCTGATCACCAGGAAAGGCCCTTCTCTTAATGAAGGGGTGCAGACAAGCAGTCCTTCCCCTTGCTGCCAGCAGGTCATGTTTTACTGGCCAGCGGCTCTAACCAAACACCCCTCAACCTCACTGTGGCTTTAAGTTACTAAAATGAGAGGAGCCACCCCATGAATTTATTAGCAGATGTGTGTTCTGAAAGCCATCATTACTTTGAGACCTAGAACAGCCAGATCCTCTGACATGCGGACCACACATGATCACATGCTGAAATATGCCATTATTCCCATAGCCTCTATTCGAATGTCTTACGGATCATTCTGCTTCCTTACTGGCTTTCCGTCCATCCTTGTCCTGGATTGCGCGTTGTAGTAGTTGGAGAAAAGGAAAATCCCTAAGGTACTCTCCACTGGAAAGATCGATTGTTGTCCTTGTCAGGTCAGAGATTCCACTGTCCGGAGCGATGAGTTAGCAGATTTGCGAGTGCTTAGAATTGTGGTCTATCTGCCAGCTCCTAGCAGCTTTCCTCAAAAGCTTTCTTGGTTTCACAAACTGGTTTTCACCAAAACATGGCAATGCCCAAAGGGCCATTGAAAAGGCAGATCAAGGCTTTTGAGCTTCAAATGAAGTAGTTGGATGTGGTACTTTGTACAGAAGTCTGGTTGTGGACCACATCTGAGCCTTGTGCGACTTTATGAATCTCCCAAGTAGAGGGCAGCCTATAACTGCATAGAAAAACATCTTTCCATCAAGTAGCTGCACTCCTGTTGCCTGTCCTGCTAGAAAGGCCTTCTACAATTAGCTTCTTCTCAAGAAATCAAGGCAGAGAAGTAAAGAAGAGGGGGTGTGTGGGTTTATAGATGCTCCACCTCCCAGCATGTTGTCCTTAAGGAGAGGAACCATCTGTTGTATTCCAGCTACTGTAACTACCTTTTTCAAATTTGCCTATGATTGAAGCAGTAATTTAATCAATCAATGCATGCAGAATCAGTGAAGGTGGCTTGTTGCTTTCAGAATCAGCAGAACTCATATGGCAGTACTTATCCTAATACTCAGTAGTTCCGCTCAGAAGTAACCACACTGCTGATGTTAAGCGTCAGAATGAAAGATTTGTGCGTTGAGATTTCCAGAACAAGAGTCGTTCACATGACATTTGTCAAACACCGAGTGCCAGGCCCTATTCCAAGTGCTTTACATGTATTAATTCGCTTCATCTTCACAACTCTATAAGATAGCCTTTTTTTTTTTTTTTTTTTTTTTTTTGTGGTATGCGGGCCTCCCTCTGCCGTGGCCTCTCCCGTTGCGGAGCACAGGCTCCGGACGCGCAGGCCCGGCGGCCATGGCTCACGGGCCCAGCCGCTCCGCGGCACGTGGGATCCTCCCAGACCGGGGCGCGAACCCGGTTCCCCTGCATCGGCAGGCGGACGCGCAACCACTGCACCACCAGGGAAGCCCTAAGATAGCCCTTATTATTTTCACCATTTATAGGTAAGAAAACTGAGGCGCAGAGAGGTTAGGTAACGTGCCCAAGGTCACACAGCTGGAGAATATAGAGGAGAAATTAGCATCTAAACAGTCTGCCTACAAAGCCCACCTCTTAACTGCTACACTAATATTTTCAAACTGCAGGCCATGACCTGTTAGTAGGTCAAGAAATTAGTGTGGTGGTCATGACCAGGATATTTTGTTAAAATCAAATAGAATAGAAAAATATCAGAGTATATCACAAGTAGTAAGGATTGTTTCAAGAAATTTTTGTTTCAGATGTTTACATAAAAATTCTTTGTCTTTGCGCCCAGATATGTCTCACAAGTCATAGTTCTTCTAATTTCAGAAAGACAATATGGTGCAAATACTGCCTATTACATAACTCTCCCTACAGGGTCCAGGGCAGCCCCCTATAATCAAACACACTGATGTTTGTGCAGTGAAGCATATAAATATTCACACTAAATACAATAAATAAAGTGTGTAAATAGCTTTTAAGTAGTTCACGGCAGGGTTGGTGCCCCCCGTGAGTTTTGCTGTCAAACATAAGAAACTTTCCAATTTTCAGAGCTCTAGAGATTTCAAAATTGCAGATTGCAGACCTAATTATAGTTATGTGTGTACAGGCTTCCTTATAATGGATTGAGGTCAAAAAAAGTTTGGGAAACACGGCCTGCGGGAATATTGACTGTTGGAGCTGGGAAGGAACACGGGGGTGATATATTTCTTATACCTATAAAACCAAAACTCCTCAGTTTTAACAAGTAGAAAAACCAGGGCCAGACCGGGAGTTGGGGGGAGCATTGGGACTTCCAGAGGCCACCCGCTTCTTCTCCCCAAAACGAGCCTCCTGACACACAGCTCCTGCCTCTGGACTACACGGCCTCTTCAGAGTCTTATAGTAACAACCAAACCACGCCATGCATCTCAGAGTTTGGATTCTTGTCAGGTTTTTCTGAGAGAGGCTTGAGTTTCTAGTGGTCACTTCCATCACTGGGTTCTCCAGAGCGGGCAGAAGCCAAGTGGTTTTGCCCCAGCAGGACACTTGGGCTCAGGTGTTTGGCCGGAGAGTGAGGTGCAGGGCGGGCTCTGCCCGGGCTCCAGCCAACTCTGTAAATTTCCTGAGTTTGTGGTTGAAACTGGTCTCCATGGACCAGCAATTTGACATTTTCCCCCAGCGGTGCTATAGTCATGTTTCCACGTTTAATATGTCAGACTGAATGAACATTGTGGTCTAAGGATTTAAAAGATTTATAATGGAGTCTTGAAAATTTACTTAAGGAATATGTACTTCCCCAAGCAATAACAAATATTACTGCAAATGACCATATTAAAATAAAGTAACTTGGGCATTTCTGATTTGTAGGAAAGTTAAAATTAATCTTATGGCAGTTTCAGCTTCAAAATGAAAACATGACTTTGCCTGACCACAGATTTGCGGGCTGTGAGTCAACAGTGAATGAACCCTCAAGTGACTATTTTTTTCTTTAAGAAATATCCAGTTCACTCTATGTGTAGAAAAGCAATACTAGAAGGAAAATACCCTGAAAAATCAACCATAGTTGTATCTGCAAACTTCAAAGGTTCTGGTAAAAAATTTTTTCATAAGCTGAGTGGTGAGTACATGGATTGTCATTTTATTCTTCTTTAAACTGTGCTTGTAAATACGTACCCTCAATTGTGTGTGTATTACCGAATTTTTAAAAATGTTTTTAAGCACAAGTCACAAATCCATAAAAATTTTTCTATAAGTGTTCTTTAATGAGAAGTCTTATTTTTATACTTTTAAAAAGGAAAAGAAGGCTTCCTTATCCATCCTTCTTCCCTTCCCCGATTAGCTCCTTTAGTGAATAGGCAAGGAGCCTGGTTCAAATGCTTTTTTTCCATATTAAAATAATAATAATAATAACTACAGGTATACTGGTAAATGTTTAACGGCTGACTCTTGGGGTGGGGAGAAAACCCTGATTTGTAATATTTGCCAATTTCCATGGTTTAAATACTCCCATCATGGCCAATTTCAAGCAACCAACATTACATTGCTGAACAGAGTTGGGAAGAAATGTGCAGTAGCCTACAGCATCATATAGTAGTTCTACCAAACAGATATGACATTATTAATGTAAATAACCTAAATAGCATAGATAATAGTAAAATGAAAGAAAATGATAAGAACTGATAAACCTTGTGTATTGTTACCTTTATTTTTAATATGCTTGTTTTAATTTTAAGTTCACATAATTTATTTTTTAATTTTTATTTTATATTGGAATTTAGTTGATTAACGATGTTGTGTTAATTTCAGGTGTACAGCAAAGTGATTACGTTTTACATATACATGTATCCTTTTTCAAGTTCTTTTTCCATTTAGGTTGTTACAAAGTATTGAGCAGAGTTCCCTGTGCTATACAGTAGGTCCTTGTTGGTTATTTTATTTTATTTTTTTAACTTTTTATTTTACATTGGAGTATAGCCAATTAACAATATTGTGATAGTTTCAGGTGCACAGCCAAGTGACTCAGCCGTACATATACATGTATCCATTCTCCCCCAAACTCCCCTTCCATCCAGGCTGCCACATAGCATTGAGCACTGTTCCCTGTGCTATGCAGTAGGTCCTTGTTGTTTATCCATTTAAAATATAACAGTGTGTACAGGTGGATCCCAAACTCCTAACTATCCCTTCCCCCCACCCTTCCCCCCTGGTAACCATAAGTTCATTCTCTAAGTCTGTGAGTCTGTTTCTGTTTTGTAAATAAGTTCATTTGTATCATTTCTTTTTAGATTCCGCATATGAGGGATATCATACGATTGTTATCTATTTTAAATATAGCAGTGTGCACATGTCAATCCCAAACTCCCAATCACATAATTTAATTTTTAATAATGGGTATGTTTAACAACTGGCCTAAATCCCTAAAAATTTAATGATCAGCTCTCACAAGCCAGCATAAGCCTGCACCAGCACACAAGTACTCAGAACAGTTGCCATTGCAAAGCAGAAAGAATTCAGGGACGTGGGCACAGCCAGCCTTCCCTGCATCACAGCCCAGTGAGGCTACAAATCCAGGGCCCCCAGGAGCCAAGGGACCCCACATAGCAGAACTGGCAGACCCTGGGAGGATGAAGGCCCCTGCTCTTCCAGTTGCCCCACTTCCAACGTGTAAACCCCCGAGGGGTTTCCTCTGCATTTCCTCAGGGCCTAAGCTTCAGCTCCTTAACCCCTTTCAACTTAACCAGCAAACACAAGAAAGCTCAGGGTTCTTTGCTGTGCCAGTGGCAGCCTGGCAGAGCAGGAGCGTTCGATACGGTCCCAAGGCTGACTTTTCAGATGCCAGCTCTGCCACCAGCCAGCAGAGTGACCTTGAACAGCCCCCTTCCCCTCATTGCCCAGTTACTGTGAAAAATGAGGGGGTTGGACTAGGTGATCTGTCTCATCCTGGTTCCTCCCTGCTCTAAAACCCCATGTTGGCTGCAATTACTGAGGGCTTCAGAGAAGATCACCAGTCATGTCAAAATCCATTGAGAAAAACTCATCAGACCACAGAGTGGTGTGGCTTCCCAAGCCTGAACTCCCTCTCATCTGGGAATGCAGGGGAAACATTTCTAATCCTGATGAAGGAAAGATCTGGGCTCTGGTCCTTCAAGGATATGTCAAAGTGCAGCTGCCCTTGAAGGTGGAAAATGCTCAGAGCCAACTTACTCAAGTCCAGTTCTTGGCTGCAGTCACAGCCTTTATTTATTCTGCCTCATCAGGTTCTTTATAAACTTGTCTCCCCAGGTGATTCTTTGCCATTGGGAATCCACCCATCTTTTGACAAACAACTGTATTGATGGAACATTGCTTGAAAACTTTAAGGTTTAAGTAAGTCTCCAAAATATAGGTAAAGTCATGGGTGATAAGTGAAAGAGGAACAGTGCAACACTGCCAAGGGAGAAACTGGTGAATTTTATCCAGCGCTCCAAAGGCGTTTTTATGCCCATGCGTGTGTGTGTGTTGTCACCAGGAATAAATTCTGCAGCTGTGTATCTTGGTATGGCAAGCTTGCCTTGATTTATGGGTATAGCTGCAAGTTCATAACCACCAGTCCAAGGGAGAAGGAGGGAGAGTGGAGGGAGAGAAGGGTTGGCAGAAGTGTTTTATGAGTTTCATGTTTAATGCTTTTAACATGGTGCCTCGTTCTCGCTTCTAGAAAGCACTTAGCAGATACAAGCCAAAAATAGATGGCTGTCCATAGCCAACCAAATCCATGAGGGGGTGAAGGTGAGGGATATGTGTGTGCACATTGTCGTGGTTGTTTATAGTTGTTTTTATCTCTGAGCTGTAGGAGAGTATTTATTTTACAATAAAAACTGTGAGCTGTGATACTTTTATACTTTTTAACCAGAGTAAGAGAAGACACTGCAAAGCCTGCAAACTCGCTAGCTCGCTCGCCTTCTCTCTCTGGCAAGAGTTTCTTTCTGACACTCTCTATGCACTCTCTGGGCTGATTCCCGGTCAGCTATTCCACATCCCATCCTACTATACGTGAGGCATGAACCAGGTGCTTTCAGAGCCATAGACATGCAGTGCATCCTCAAGAAACGTGGAGTAAGGTAGATGGAATATACAGATAAGACCACATTTATGAAGCTGTCTATAATAATAACAGCCACTTCCTACATGACAGGCACTGCTTCCTCGTTTAATCTTCACAATAGTCCTCTGAAGTCAGCACTATTATTGCCTTGTCCACCAGCAGGTGACCTTCCTCCACCATGAATATTCAGACTCACAAGATGACCAGAGGCCGCCGCCATGGGCGCTGGATCTTTTCAGAGAGATCAAAGGCAGAGCCACAGCCTGCCAGCAGGGCCGCATCACACCTTCTGTGAAGTTCTTACTGGTACACATGGCAGTCTATCCAGATGCAGATAGAAGATGCCCCTCGGGCAAAGGTGGGAGCTGCCCTGGAATCAAAGCTCTTATAACACTCCCTGGGCACGCTCCCCAGTTCTCTGTAAGGGGCGTGTTCAGGGGCAAGATCACCGCGCTCAGGAAGCCCAAAGCTCTGGCTTCCTAACAGGTGTGGATAGATGCTTTCTAGCTCCTCCCACTCCAGATGTCATTTACCAGTTGGGGGACAGTCTTAATATAAACAGTGTTGCCCAGTAGCATATTTGACTTACCGTCTTGGCAGGTTACCAGAGTTAACCAAAGATCAAAGTCTCTTATAGAAAGGGAAAAGAGGTATGTTAACCCTTTATCTACAATTATTAGTCCCATTTTTCAGAGAATAAAGCTGAGGCTTAGAGAGGTTCATCAGCTTGCCTCGAGTCACATAGTAAGTCACACAGCCAGAATTTGAACCCTGCCCTGCCTGACTCCAAGTCCCATGCTGTTAACTAATATGCAAGATGTATATTTTTCATTCTACTCCATAGCATATCTGTGTTTATTTTACTATTTAAAAAACTAACTTAGGGCTTCCCTGGTGGTGCAGTGGTTAAGAATCCGCCTGCCGATGCAGGGGACACGGGTTCGAGCCCTCCTCCGGGAAGATCCCACATGCCGCGGAGCAACTAAGCCCGTGCGCCCCAACTACTGAGCCTGCGAGCCACAACTACTGAAACCCGTGCTCTGCAACAAGAGAAGCCACCGTAATGAGAAGCCCGCGCACCACCACGAAGAGTAGCCCCCACTCGCTGCAACTAGAGGAAGCCCGCACACAGCAACAAAGACCCAACACAGCCAAAAATAAATAAATTGAAAAAAAAAATAAAAAACTAACTTGAATGACCTACACTGAGAACCCTTGGTCTTCCTGGAAGAAGCAATATGTTTAGCCTGTGGTTTCCCCCACTCCCTGGTGCACTGCATACCCCAGTTGAGGAAGCTCAGCGCTGTGCCAGTTAGCAGTTGTACTTAGAATAATAAACGAAAGCACCAGTTCCAGCTTTTCTCTATAGTCCAGATTTTGAGTGGAGGTTTATGAGGAGGGAAAAAAGAAGTTTGAAGAGCAATAGAGCCAACTTTACATCTGAAAATAAATGAGTACGTGGCTGCCGGATGCAAACAATTCTGTTTTACATTGTCATTCCTTTCTTCTTTTTAAATCATCACCATCTTGTAGCACAAAACCTAAGAGCTCAAGGCAAAACTTGTAGCTTTATTACAGTTTGGTTCAACATATAAAATCCAGTTTATGCATATAGATTATATTGCAAAAGCCCTTCAAGAAATGTGCCATCCATGTTCCAAGTGTAAAAGTAGACATTTTAAGACACTGTAACTCTATTGTAACATTTTTTCATTGGGTGTTTGAGCAACTCAAAGCTTTTACCAGGCATGAGAACTATCTGTTGACTTACAAAATGCCGCAGTGTAATGAAGACAAATATGAAGGAATTTTGTAGGCAGAATGTGAAATGGGTTGGGTAAAATACCATGTTTAAGTGCAATGGAATTAGTTTGCGATGAATTGTATTAAAATAGTCAAAACACAATTGGTGAGAGGGTGGGGTAGGGGAGTTGAGAGGTATGGTTATGGTCTGGTTCTTCGCTTAGGCAGTGGGCACAAGTGTATGTTTTTTTCACCTAAACATTTTCATATACTCTATTCACTAGGCTTTTCATCGCAATTTTCAAAAATGCAGTTGACATTTGCTCTTTAGGTAGGAGATACCATTTCATAGATTGTTTTGAATCTCTTATTACCTGAATTTATGAAATGCTAGATTAAACAGTGAGAAAAGAACAAAGTTTGAATATAACTAACATAAGAGAAGTGTTGAAAGAATGACTTTGAAGTTTCCGAAATGAAACCATCAAGAAAAGTCACCTTTCCCTTTATGAGTAATGAGATCACAACATAAACAAATCTTTCTCCGTGATCTTCCTCCCGGTACAGAGCTTGTACCCTCTTATTGAATCTGCTTGGGCAGGTTTGTTCAGTCATTTGATAAATGTTTGCTAAGATGGGCCTGGCAGCGTGCTAGCAACGATTATAGGGACTCGGGTCCTTCCTTTTCAGCTAATGGCTGGGGAGACAAGACCTTCAATCAGCCAAAAAAGTGTTAAAAACCCAAATAACGATATGAGAATCCTGAGTACAAAAACGAATCAAAGTTTTCATGAAGCCGTATATGTTCAGTGGCACAAACAATAAATACTACCAACCTGCAGATGAAGGAAGTCCTCTGTGGCTGGGGGTGGTTGGGGAACTTTGAGAGCAGGTGTACTTTCTGAGGGTTGAGAGGACCTTCCCAGAGAAGCAGTCTTGTAACTGAAGGCACTGTAGTGAGTACAGAGTCTATGTGTATCCATTACCTGCACAGAGGGTTTGCCCAGGGAAGAAAGGATCCTGACTTTGAGGAACTTTAAAACAAGGAGCTAGAAGATAATTTCATCATGTAGGAAAGGGGCAACTGTTGTGAGTTTTTGAAACTGGGACCTGTGAATAAGCCCCTTTCCCAGGGTGGAGCGCCTGTCAAACTTGGGTTCACTGTCGTAATCCTCCTGCTCTGTATATGGTCCTGGTTACTCATAAATGGTCCCTTCCACTGTTGCTGCAGATTCATGACGGACGCTGCCCGCCGAGAGCAGGAGTCCCTAAAGAAGAAGATTCAGCCGAAGCTCTCGCTGACCTTGTCCAGCTCCGTGTCTCGAGGGAATGTGTCCACGCCGCCTCGCCACAGCAGCGGAAGCCTTACTCCCCCCGTGACCCCGCCCATCACCCCCTCCTCTTCATTCCGCAGCAGCACTCCGACCGGTGAGTGGCTTGGCCCGTGGGGAGTGAGTGAGTGCGTGTGTGCGTGCGTGCGTGTGTGCGTGCGTTCGTGCGTGCGTGTGTGCGTGCGTGCGTGCGTGCGCCGGGGACAGATCATGATTCAGACCCACCTCTTCTTTAACCCTTTACTGGTCCCTATCGCGTTTGCGGATTCATTCATCTATTTATGATGGAAGAAATATTTATAAATTATCATTTATAATATGCATGTGATAATGGTTTTATAGATATGTTTTCAAGCCTTTACTATTTGTTATGTATGAAGTGATGCAATGTCTTGGATTTGCTTCGGTCAAGTTGAGAAGTAGATCAAACAAGATCGATTATATGTTGTTTATTGCCATGTGTTGATTATTGTCGAAGCTGGGCGACATATACATAGGGGCTCATCATAACATTCTCCCTATTTTTGCTTATTTAAGAAATTTTCCATGATAGAATGATTAATTTTAAAAAATTAGAGTGCCTCCCATGTGCCAGGCCTGAGCTATAGTAGTGAGCCAAAGGAGACCCCTCCCTGTTCTTCCTGATGGACTGAGGCCTAGTGGAAGATGTTGGCATTTTAGGGGGCCAACAAGAACACTCTTTCTTGCCTTTACCTCCCAAATGGAAGCAATTTGAAAAATACAACAAGACTCGGAGGTGAAGATTAAAATTGACTTTATTACTGCATAAAGCTAAACTGCAGAATAGAGCTAGCTAGCATCTGTAACAACTGCGTTCCCTGAGTTGAACTTATTCCCAAACATTCCTTCTAAGCTTGCCTGCCTGGGAACAGACCAGAGTGCGCTCAGGCCCTGAGCTGAACATGCGCAGAACCTTCTCCCAAGTAAGAGATCCGTTAAGTCAGCAGTGATAGAAGATGGTAGAAAGAGGCTGGAAAGGTCCCCTCCGCTTCTTTTTTGCATCTGAGCACAGGGAATATATTTCCCCTCACTCCCATAGGGGTATAGACAGGCATTCATCCAATAAATACAACATTGTAACCATAAACTCGCTATATGAAAGAACTCAGTGATAGGAGAGCATACAGAGAAGGACTCGACAGGGTCAGGAAAGACTTCCATGAAAGGTAAGTAGGTAAAGAGGGAAAGAAGGTGCATCCAGCCAAGCAGACAGCATTTTTCAAATGCTCCATGATGGGGAGCCTGGCAGGTCCCAGGTACTGAAGGTCGGCGGGGTGGTGGGGTGTTTGTTAGATGAGGCCAAGGAGGTCTGCAGGGTCCAGGGCACTTAGGGTGTCATCCTAAGAGCAAAAAGAAGCCACTTAGAATCACACCATCACTTCAGTAGCATTGCCCCTTGACCATGGGTGAAAATGTTTATTTTTCCTCTTACAGTTTATGTATCTCTCTTTTATCCATCTCCCATCAAGGGAGGTGACCGCAGTCATATTTCTCAGAGTGTGTTTCAGAATATAACTTTCACAAAATAGTAATTGGGAAAAGGGATTCCCTAATAAGTTTGGGGAAATATTGGGTTAGACAAAGGTAAACTGGTTTCTTCAATACAGGGCTTTAATATATACATTATTATTCTCCAAGAGGAGGGTTTGGAAAGCTTTCCAAATTTAGTCGCTTTGATTGGAGGACCTCTTTTTCTAGGGGCATCTCTGGGGGCTCATGGTTGGCAGATACCCCGTGTTCCATCAGGACTGGACATTTTGAAGACAGGATAGGTGCGCGAGGCAGACAGACTGAGTTCCTACCGAACTTCGCCCTTTACAAATCACTGATGATACCCATTACTTAGGTTTCTGTGTGAGAGTTCAACATGATAGATATACATGCCTTAAACACTCAGTAAATGTTCGTCTCTGTGGTCCAGAGTCTTCAACTAGTTGCTTCAGGAACAGAATTGGAGGTCATTCTATAGAGGATGATTTGGTTTCATTTGTGTTGGGCATTTGTCCCTTTCTTTGGATAGACCACCATGTTTCTCTTACATCTTATTTCGTGAAGATTTACTTTCCAGTATCTCTGTGTAACATTTACTGTGTAGATCTAAGGAATGCCATGAGAGTGTAGTGTAATTCTTCACTTCTCTTTTCTGAGTATTTCTATGAATATTTATTCGTATATAATGTGAATTATGGGGGCAGTTTTATACCTGGCTGTGTTTTATACTGACTTAATATGGATTGTCTCATAGCCAGCACCAGATAACCATGACCTCCCCAATTAATAATGGGAGCTTTAGAACCCCTTGAAAATAAAGACATTTTAAAAGTGAGAGTTTATTATTTTTCATGTAAGAATGTTTGGAAGAAATGGAATCATTTCCTTTCCTTCAGACGTAAAGAAATCTTTCTGACACCTTGTCTATTTTAGCAATTTCCCACTGAGAGAATTAATATATGTTGTGGTAAAGATCTATCATTTTCAGTCTCTCAACATCATTGGTAAGTTATTTGCTGCTTGAAGAACATTCCATGTAAACATCAAAAATTAGCAGGGGAAATGGTTTCTTAAACCCCTACCCTGTACCATTTTGACTCTGTACATTTTTCAATGTTTGAAATGTTATTTTACCTGTAGTTAAGAGAGAACAGCTTATTTTGCCTGACTAATGTGGTTTCAGTCACTTTCATTGCCAGGTTATAAGTAGTTTTCCATGTTTCTACCTTCTAAACTCACTCTTCCAAGTTTCATATTCAGGATGCGTTCCTGGTGCAGAAGTAATAATAGTCATCTTGCAGAAAATTTCATTTATAAAGTAGTCTTTAAAATATACTGTCTTGGGGCTTCCCTGGTGGCGCAGTGGTTGCGCGTCCGCCTGCCGATGCAGGGGAACCAGGTTCGCGCCCCGGTCTGGGAGGACCCCACATGCCGCGGAGCTGCTGGGCCCGTGAGCCATGGCCGCTGAGCCTGCGCGTCCGGAGCCTGTGCTCCGCAACGGGAGAGGCCACAACAGAGGGAGGCCCGCATACCACAAAAATAAAAAAAATAAACAAAATAAAATAAAATATACTGTCTTAGTATGGTACTGGCACAAAAACAGAAATATAGATCAATGGAACAGGATAGAAAGCCCAGAGGTAAACCCACACACATATGGTCACCTTATCTTTGACAAAGGGCAAGAATATACAATGGAGAAAAGACAGCCTCTTCAATAAGTGGTGCTGGGAAAACTGGACAGTTACATGTAAAAGAATGAAATTAGAACACTCCCTAACACCATACACAGAAATAAACTCAGAATGGTTTAAAGACCTAAATGTAAGGCCAGACACTATAAAACTCTTAGAGGAAAACATAGGCAGAACACTCTATGACATAAATCACAGCAAGATCCTTTTTGACCCACCTCCTAGAGTAATGGAAATA